>NC_066365.1:3685357-3988392 GCF_013377495.2 Cygnus atratus
AAGCCTCAACCTCCCTCTGATGCCGGCTGTGTGGCAGGAAAGGACGGCGCACGGGCTATGAGCGGGTGTATACGTGAGGGCATCGGCACGAAGCAGTCACGCTGACCTCCGTCAGCTTTTTTCAGCGCTTGCCCCAACAGGTGGGCTTTTCAGCCACCCTCTGCAGGCAGGATGCTTGCAGTGGTGCCCTCGGACTCGGTGCAGGAGTGGCTTTTTACAGACTCACTGGAGCAACTGTAAATTGATTTACACAGGGAAAGCTATATTTATAGCAGAAATGGAAAGTATTTCTCGCAGGTCAGATTGCTGTCTGCTATCGTGATGTAGCAGATGCCGCATTATGCAAGAAGAGATTTTTGTCTTAAGGGCTCTAAAACGAAATTGTAGAAGCTACTAAAAATCATGGAAAGAATTAAAAATGTGATGTTTTGGAGAGCGTTAGCCTGTTGCTCCTGAGATATTCCCTAATTGCTCTGGACATTTTCCAGAGTACCGAATACCATTTTGGAGCACTTGAGACAGGTTTTCCAAAACTCACTAACTCAGAATCCAGTGATGATTCCAAAAAAAAAAAAAAAAAAGAGAGAGAGGATGTGCCTGAAGGGCTTTTGCTGCATAAGTAAAAGCACTCAAACTTTATCTGCCACTCCAGCACTCCAGGTGCACTGCCTGGTTGCTCTCTTCATCCTCTAAAAAGATGTGTCTCATTCCTGGCAAACAGAGCTCTTCCAGAAAGTTTCATAGTACACCCCATGATTCACCAGAATACTTGAATAGAGCCAAATGTCCACATACTTAGAATAGTGTTTTGTAAAATATACGAAGATTAGGTCAACTTAATTGGACCCACATTAATAAAGAGTATGACCTACAACAAACCAACCCAAATAAATCCTGGAAAGTACCCAGCATCTGGGGGGACTGTACCATGCAGGCTGTGTCAGGTACCTGACAGGATTGAAAACTCTCTCAGTGATGCCTCTGCTGCTTAGACAATATGTGTCAATATGCACAACCATATAACACTCCCTATACCACTCATATAGATCTATACGGACACACAGGAACCCAGCAAGTACTGAATGAGCCTCCAGGCACTGCAGAGCTCTTGGCTTCCCCCCGTCCTCATTTTTGTGAGGGTACTGTTGGTGGCACAGCAAGTAGACCAAGCAGAGGAGAGAGACATCAATGTGGTGGACTGACCCATACAAACTCATGAAGACACTCCATAAATCACTTCATAAATATGCATTTTCTGCCTCTGGGTAGGTGTTGCTCCTCTATGCTCCCCCCCAAAAGCAGGGATATATGCTTTCTGTGATCACTGGGTATGGGGTTAGAGGAGAAGCAGCTCAAAGCCTGGGAGGGAGCAGGGATTTCCCACACACACACTTGATCTCATGGGATTTTCTTCTGTGTGGAAAGCAGAGATTGCTTAGAGCCTGATGGAGCAAAATAAGCTTGGGGCTTAAAGGTTTCACATTGTGGACAGGTTCTGAATGAAATCTGGAGGTTGTCTACCTGAGCAACAGATATATGCTATTAAGGATATTTTAAACTAAATAGGGGACTGACAGAGTGAGGGAGATAACAATGGAGTAGCTGAGCACCTCTCCCACCTTTCAGCTGAATACAAACAGCTGAAACTGGGGGAGCTGTCAAAAAAAAAAAAAAAAAAGAAGGTGAAGCAGCCTTCTGTCCTTGCCAGGAGAGCTTAGCATGTTCAAGTACAGCAGCCTCTGTCATCGTGGTGCAGTTAAGGTTGCTCATTTTCTCCAGGAAAAGGGAAATTTCTGGGTACATTTCCTATAGCTTTGCAAGAAGCTGAGTCAGGGATATAATTTCAAAGTCATTAATAAGAAACATCAGGAATTTTGACATTCCTGCAGATACCTTGATCCAATAAATCGAACAATTGCAACAAGAATTCCTCTTTTCCATTGTTCTTTAAATAATGGTTTAAAATTGAAATGTCAGTACAAAAAATCTACACTTTTTTCCAAATTTTGCCTTAAATTTTTCACTCCCTTAATATCATAATGTGTGTTTCCTGTTATCATTTTGATTCCTTTCTACTTATATGTAAAAATTACAAGGTGCATAAATATTGCACGTTACCTTGGATGAACTGTAATATAGGTGAGATCCTCAAACACAGGAGAAAATATTTCAAAACCATCAAAAAAAAAATTTCCATTGAATTTTGCCACAAGTTCTGATATTTACATTTCATCATCTGCTTTCAAACAGACAATATACTCCCAAGTACAAGTATTTATTGCAGTACCATAGTGATGCAAAAACTGATTTTTCAAAAGTCAAGCCAAAAAGATCACATAAACTTAGCAAGAAAATGCGTTTTTACACATTTTGCATTTGCTGTTATGTTTTGCCACAAACCTTGCATGTTCTGATAAAAATAGTCAATGAAATAGTAAAGCCAGTTGTTTAAATCATTCAGTAAAAATAGAATAGACATTTAAAATGAGCAAAACCTGAATACATTAAGAAGTTCTAAGCTAAAGTAACCCTTTCACTCAGGAAATACTGTCTACAAATGTGTTATACTACACAGATATTTTTGAGACTTTTTAGTTACAAACTGTTCAAGTTTTTTTAGTTTTTTGGGTTTTGGTTTTCTTTTGGTGTGTGTGCCTCCTTTTTTGTTTGTTTGTTTTGTTTTGTTCCTTTGATTTTGGATTAATTTGTTTGGTTTTGAGTACAGAAATTCTTTTGATCAACACTTACAATTTTACACCTGACTTGCAGGAGCAAAACCATCACTCATCACTGCTCCAAACTCCAGCCTGAATTACGTAATAGTCAAAACCAGAAGCACTACCCTAAAACCATAATTGAACTTCATTGTTCCAGGGACAGATTCTGTACCACTCTAGGAAACCCAGGGGACCTCCAAAGCTATGACAACTCCCTTCTCAACAAGCAGTGTTCTTGTCAATTATTTATGTTCGTACCACTGTGACACAGAGATAAAATCTATAATATTCGTCAACAGGATTCCACTTATGATATTCAGCATTTGGAAAATTTTACATTGATCCTGTAAACACATGGCAAAAGCAATCAAACATGAACACATCTTGTTATTTTCAAATGCAGCTCGACCTTTGACTAATTTTCTTGGCGATAAAGTGTTGGTGGGGCCTTTTTGGTAGCAGCACAGAGCTGCAAGAAGCTGCTATGTGTCACATGGAAAAATTCAGAAACAGAAAATAATTGAGTATATGCATAAAATCCTAAGGGCCAATCTGAGTATGTGGATACACGGTTAACAGGGATTGTTCCTGATATTTCAAGCAAGGCAGGAAGTTACACTTTAACCCCCCAGTACTGGGTCTTCTCTTCAGGTAAACTGCTCTATAAGAGACTTTGAGGCCAACTCCAGCTTCCGTCCTCTACATCTGAAGATATTAATTTTAACAGAACTAAAAGATCAGCCCCCTATGTATGAAGTGTTGCTTGCAATGTTGCACTTCAAAAGGGCCTTGCAGGATACAAAAAAAAATAAAAGTCCTTCATAGAACAAACAAACATGCCCAATTCTTTTTCTGCACTGAAACACAAAGTTTTCATCCTAATTTAATTAACGTGTTACCTTGGGGCAACAGAGCAGTTCAGAAAAAGGTAGAAGGAAATTAAAAGGGCAACAGAGCAATCTTACCAAATATTTCTCCAAAGGAAAAACATTAAGAGACTCTGACAAAAGTTTATCCTCTAAGGAGAGATAAAAGAATTCACTCAAGCTGGCTAAATATTTTTTTATTTCATATGATAACCAAAAATGAGGCAAAAGCTAAAGACACTCAGACATTTTACCACATGGAGAATGGTTTACGGCAAAGCTAAAACAGAAATCTATGGATGCATTTTTTATTTATTTTTTCTCTGTGGAGGCTCGCTGTGGAAGAGAGGAGATCTACTTGCATTGGGGTGCACATGAACTGTATTTAATGTCAGGCCTAACTTCAGAGCTTTGCTTTGCATTTCATGGCACAGCACTACCTGCACCCTGGTTTCTGGGCAGCCTCACACGTGTAGTCCCGGACTTTGAGTCCCTAGGCATGGAAGTGCCCTGACCTAGGGGTGAGCCTGAGGCCATCACAAGGAGATGAAATATAGATGTGGGCAGCTTCTCGCAGCCCATCAGTAGCATTAATCTGTTTGTCTGCCTATTTATCCTCGCTTGGGTTGACCAACATCAAGACAAAGCAAACATGGACATGCTGTCGTTATTCAATCCAGCCTCAATTGCTGCTGCCCCGCTCCTGCTGCACCTAAATCTCAGCTATCTGGTGTTAACTAGCAGCATGGGCTATATGGAAAAGCAGATGTACACGCTGCCACCTTTTGGTGATAACCAGCTGGGTGGTTACACGTTCCCCAGGCTCAGAGACGTTGCACCTGTCTCCCAAAGTGGGTCTGGCACATGGAGAAATACCCTTCAGCTCTTGGCAAGCCCTGGAGGTAGGCAGAGCTTGCCCTCTAGAAAAGGCTTTAAAAATACGTATGTATTTAAATTAGGGTTCTTCTAAAGCCATCTGGCTGTGGAAGGAGCTGCTGCAGTGCTTTACACTTTTTCCAAAGAACGACTGCAGCACAAGTCCACCCCAACAGCTTGTTTCAAGGTCTTGGCATGGACAGCAAGTAGGCCCTTTACTCACCAGCCCTCTGCTCATTAGCAGTGGCTTTTACAAACAGTCTCCTTGTGTCATCTTCCACAAGGTATCACAAGAGGAAAGAGCAGAGATGCCCCGTAGGTAGCAGAAAGCTGTTGGGAGGAGCGCTCTCCCTGCTGGGAAGTAGAAGGATGCCTGCCATCCTCACCCACCTCCACCACACGTGCCCTCGTGGCCTCGCAGGTTAATTCGACCCCAGCTGAGCAGGTCCCTTGAGCAGGGATCACACATTTCCCTCTGTTCCCTGATCGCTAATGCTTGGTCTCTGTTTCCAAGCTCGCCTGGCTGAAGGCTTTGAACTGAATTATGTTTGTAAGCTGTGATGGACTTTGTCACTGCTACCTGGGCTATCCAGCGACCACCCCATTGAATATGAAGCTGCATTACTGCCAGCCTTCAAAAAGTTCAGGAATTGGGGAACAGGTAGGGGTTTGCATTTTGATCTCTCCACCCTGTAAGGATGATGTAAGGGTGACGACAGATTTGTACTTCAAGGAGTAACCATATGGAGGACCAAGATCCTGATTACTTCTGGAAGCAGACGGTCATACTTTTTGTGTGACTGGATAAGAAACATGAATGTTCCCATAGATCAACCTAAATATGGCCCATGGGCAGCCAAAACTAATATCATACAGGGAGAATTAACACTTATTAGACTCAGCTCTCTCACAATGCAACTTCTCCTGTCTCAAGAGCTTTATATTTGGTCTACAGCTAAAGGTTTCCATTATTTTTAAGTGAAAAAAAGATACATTAGCACAACAGATTTTAACTCCACTTTAAAAAATAGATTTTCACAGGTTTAACTACAATTTCTCAATCATCTGTAATTTTACGTTTTTGAGACATCATAATTCTTTATGATACTGGTGAATGAATTATACTGAAAGGGTATTTAGTGCTAATGCTTCAAATAAAGCTGAGGTTATTTGTAAATAGATACATCTAGGAGTTAACATTCTTAGTTATACTGGGTAGGTTTTATTTCACTCAAATGACAAAATAGGTTTAAATATGTATTTTGTTAAAATATTAGAGGTACACAGTGACTTTCTGAATGTGGAGTCTTAAAACAAATGCCACACACGCAACCTTGTCCAGATTATTTGTTATGTTTTACAGGTATTGCATGTTAGAATCCATGAAGTGTTGCCACACGAGTACATACACCTTTCAAAACCAATCCATGCTTTTCTGAGCCTGTTGCTGCCATCTGAGGGAGGCAGAGGCACCGTGTGTGTGAGGTGCGAGCAGGTAGATGACCTGGTCTGCCTGGTGACAGAACTCAAAGAGGAGGTGGATAGGTTGAGGGCTATCAGGGAGTGTGAGCGGGAGATAGACTGGTGGAGTGACTCCCTGAAGGGCCTGAAGGAGAGGTACCAGGGTGAGACACCCCAAATGGGGGTGGACCCCCTGCCCTGTCACTGTTGGGCAGAGGGAAGGGACCTGGGAGTTGAGGAGGAATGGGGACAGGTCCCTGCTCGACCTCGCAGGCAACGCCCTCCTTACCGGCCCCACCTTCCCAGGTGCCCTTACATAACAGATTTGAGGCCCTGGAGCTTGAGAGACCAGTGGGTGAGGACGAGGTAGAAAGTCTACCCAGGAGGATGCCTAGGACGAGGAAGCCGACTCCACGCCTCAAGACTGCCTCCACCAAGAAAGACAGAAGGGTGATCGTTGTAGGCGACTCCCTTCTCAGGGGAACAGAGGGCCCTATTTGTCAACCTGACCCTACCCGTAAGGAAGTCTGCTGCCTCCCTGGGGCCAGGGTCAGGGATGTTGCCAGAAAGCTTCCCAACCTGGTTCGCCCCTCTGACTACTACCCTCTTTTGATAGTCCAGGCTGGCAGTGATGATATTGAAGAGAGAAGCCTGAAGGCTATCAAACGGGACTTTAAGGGATTGGGACGGTTAGTGGATGGAGCGGGAGTACAGGTGGTGTTTTCGTCTATCCCTGCAGTGGCAGGGAGGGGTACCGAGAGGACACGGAAAGCTCACCTGATTAACACGTGGCTCAGAGGCTGGTGCCAACACAGAAATTTTGGGTTTTTTGACCATGGGGCGCTTTACTCGGCACCCAGCCTGGTGACCACAGACGGGTCCCTATCTCTAAGGGGAAAACGGATCCTAGCCCAGGAGCTGGCAGGGCTCATTCAGAGGGCTTTAAACTAGGAAAGAAGGGGGATGGGGCTGAAATTAGGCTTGTTGGAGCTGTACCAGGGGGAACAACGGCAAAGCTGGGGAAGAAGGCAATGGCCCAACTGAAGTGCATCTACACTAATGCATGCAGCATGGGTAACAAACAAGAGGAGCTGGAAGCCATCGTGCAGCAGGAAGGCTATGACTTGGTTGCCATCACGGAAACGTGGTGGGACCACTCTCATGACTGGAGTGCTGCAATGTCTGGCTATAGGCTCTTCAGAAGGGACAGGCAGCACAGAAGGGGTGGTGGTGTGGCTCCCTATATTAGAGAGTGTTTTGATGTTGAGGAACTTGAGGCTGGGAATGATAAGGTTGAGTCCCTATGGGTTAGGATCAGTGGGAAGGCCAACAAGGCAAGCATCCTGGTGGGGGTCTGTTATAGACCGCCAAACCAGGATGAGGAGACAGATGAGGAGTTCTACAGGCAGCTGGCAGAAGCCACGAAATCGTCAGCGCTTGCTCTCGTGGGGGACTTCAACTTCCCAGACATATCCTGGAAGCACAACACAGCCCAGAGGAAGCAGGAACCTAGGAGGTTTCTGGAGAGCGTGGAAGATAGCTTCCTGACGCAGCTGGTTAGTGAGCCTCCCAGGGGAGGTGCCCCGCTAGACCTTCTGTTCACAAACAGTGATGGACTGGTGGGAGATGTGGTGGTCAGGAGCTGTCTTAGGCAGAGTGACCACGAAATGGTAGAGTTCCCTATTCTTGGCAAAGTCAGGAGGGGGACCAGTAAAACCGCTGTCTTGGACTTCCGGAGGGCTGACTTTGAGCTGTTCAGGACACTGGTTGGCGGAGTCCCTTGGGAGGAGGTTCTGAAGGGCAAAGGAGTCCAGGAAGGCTGGGCACTCTTCAAGAAGGAGATCTTAATGGCTCAGGAGCGGTCTGTCCCCACGTGCCCAAAGACAAGCCAGCGCGGAAGAAGACCAGCCTGGCTGAACAGAGAGTTGTGGCTTGAGCTTAGGAGAAAAAAGAGGGTTTATAATCTATAAATAATAAATATAATAAATATATAAATATTTATTTATATAATATATTATTTATATAATATATTATTATTATTATGTTATATTATATTTTATATTATATAATATTAATATATTATTATATAATATAATAAATAATAAATATAATAAATCAGGCCCAGTCAGCATGGGTTTATGAAAGGTAGGTCCTGCTTGACGAACCTGATCTCCTTCTATGACAGTGACACGCTTGGTGGATGAGGGGAAGGGTGTGGATGTGATCTACCTTGACTTCAGTAAGGCTTTTGACACTGTTTCCCACAATATTCTCCTCAAGAAACTGGCTACTCATGGCTTGGACTGGCGTATGCTTTGTTGGGTTAAAAACTGGCTGGATGGCTGGGCCCAAAGAGTTGTGGTGAATGGAGCCAAATCCAGTTGGAGGCCGGTTACTAGTGGAGTCCCCCAGGGCTCAGTTCTGGGGCCAGTCCTCTTTAATATCTTTATCGATGACCTGGACAAGGGGATCAAGTGCACCCTCAGTAAGTTTGCAGATGACACCAAGTTAGGTGCGTGTGTCGATCTGCTCGAGGGAAGGAAGGCTCTGCAGGAGGATCTGGATAGGCTGGACCGATGGGCTGAGGCCGACTGTATGAAGTTCAACAAGGCCAAGTGCCAGGTCCTGCACCTGGGGCGTAACAATCCCAAGCAGAGCTACAGGCTGGGAGATGAGTGGTTGGAAAGCTGCCTGGCAGAGAATACTGCCTGGCCTGGGAATACTGGTTGATAGTTGGCTGAATATGAGCCAGCAGTGTGCTCAAGTGGCCAAGAAGGCCAACAGCATCCTGGCTTGTATAAGAAGCAGTGTGGCCAGCAGGTCTAGGGAGGTGATTGTCCCCCTGTACTCGGCTCTGGTGAGGCCGCACCTCGAGTACTGTGTTCAGTTTTGGGCCCCTCGCTACAAGAAGGACATGGAGGTGCTCGAGAGAGCCCAGAGAAGGGTGACGAGGCTGGTGTGGGGTCTGGAGAACAAGTCTTACGAGGAGCGGCTGAGGGAGCTGGGGTTGTTTAGCCTGGAGAAGAGGAGGCTCAGGGGAGACCTCATCGCTCTCTACAGGTACCTTAAAGGAGGCTGTAGCGAGGTGGGGGTTGGTCTATTCTCCCACGTGCCTGGTGACAGGACAAGGGGGAATGGGCTAAAGTTGCACCAGGGGAGGTTTAGGTTGGATATTAGGAAGAACTTCTTTACTGAAAGGGTTGTTAGGCATTGGAATGGACTGCCCAGGGAAGTGGTTGAGTCACCATCCCTGGAGGTCTTTAAGAGATGTTTAGATGTAGCCCTTAGTGATATGGTTTAGTGGAGGTCTTGTTAGTGTTAGGACAGAGGTTGGACTAGATGATCTTGGAGGTCTCTTCCAACCTAGACAATTCTGTGATTCTGTGATAGTTTTAAGCAGTAAAAGCCTTCATCTCTCCTCAGCCCCTATATCCATGCTTTTTTCATCCTTTACACTCCTAGACTACGTGTGGGATAGTTTAAGGTTATCTAAGAACAAGAACTAGCATACCTAAAAACTGGTATCTGTATTGCATTTGAAAGTATGCTGGGGCAAAAATGAGCATTGGCTCCCTGAAAATTGCCTTAGCCCATGGATTACAAGCATTATTTAACTCATAAAAAGGCATTTTCAGTGCTCTCTAACAAGAAAAATAATGACAATAACAACAAAACAGCCAATTTCGGAACTCTCAGGAGCAGGTGGAGCCAGGGCAGTGAAAGGAGACCAAAGCTTCCTCCACTGCATACTGCCACCAGCAGGGAAGACACGAGGGACTGGACACCTGCACTAGGCAGCTTTACCACCCACTGGGCTGGGAACAGAGCGGGCTCACCACCGGCAGCAGCAGACACCAGCCCAACCTGCAACACCAGCCCAGTTATACTTGAACAGAGGTTCCTGATGTTCACCTGGTACAAAGAGGGATGAACTTTGCTCCCACTCTGACCTTTTTTTCCCCCCTTGGTGCATCTTACCTGCCCGTCCACATTAGCGCGTTAGGTCACATAGACCATCAAGCCACCTCTCACCCTGCATCCATCTTGTCAAATATTGGTCCAAATCGCACCGGTTATAAAGGTTACCTCATGAGGCTGTGACCACAGCATGATAAACTGATTCCTAAAATGCAGGACCTCTGGAAGAGAGAAGCCAGGGCTCCTTCCCAGGCAGCGAGCTGGGCAGCAGGTTTACCCTGCCAGGTGGATCATTTTCATACATATTTAACAGGTATGACCCCTGCTGCAATAAGCTGATACAGATATTGTCCAATATCCTCTCAAAAACAGAGCGGCTACTGTAACATCCCATTAACTTAGCTGTTTTTGTAACTTCTTCCCTTGGAAAATACTGACCTGAATGTAAACATACTGTGCTTTAGCATGAAAGAGTTGCATCTCATAAAAGAATAGCTGACTTTATAAACCTACTCAAAGCCTTTTACTGAAGAGGGAATTCTTGGTTTCTGTGAAATTGATAGGTTTAATGAATATATTCCTGTTATAATATGACATCTCATTCTTTTCCATCATAAATACTTGTCAGGTTTATGATTCTTCACTCATTGGCCGGGAATTGTGTTGCACAAGCTCAGATTGTGGGTGCTCATACCAAGTTTAATTTCACTCACAAGTAGAGTTGACAAAAGATCACAGCCACTAAGCCCTGGAATTACCCTAGATATTGCCCTCTGTGCTCTGCAAATGAAATCCTACAGAAGACCCTTTGGAAGAGAAGAACACGATGGTTAACACTCAGAAATCCATTTTGCACAGGGCAGCATTGGTACACAGAGCCTCACTGAATGACAGGCCGCTCTGCCGGCTCCTGGGTGAGGAAAGTCAGATGCTCAGCGCTGCGCTCTCACTGTCCGCCTGTCTCAGGCTGTTCCTCTCCCGCTTTCTCTCGCTCCTCTCTCATGCCCTTGATTGACTACCAGGTCAGATAAGAAATTAAGACCAGTGAAATCAGAACCAGACCGCACCTGTCCCCGGCGCAGCCAGAAGAGAACTGAAATTAAGCGCTTACGAAACTGCTGTGATTGTAACCTTCAAAACACCCAGCTCCCCCAGCTGTCTGCTTTCTCACACCAGGGCACTACAATGGGGAGCCAGGCAGGAGGGCTCAGCAAGCTATTTCTAACGAAATGCTGTCACTTTGGGAAAGGCTAACGCAGTCCACAGCGCAATGATCTGTTTTTAGCAACAAAGCTTCTGAAAATAGACATGACTCTACTATTCAGTTCATCAGATTACAACGCGGTAATAGAGGGATCGCTTTACTTCTATTTAATTGGATGCTGTAAAGGGAAAGGATACTGCTATTATGAACAGGGGACTACTTAGCTATGCCAACAATTGTCATGGCAAGCATTTATTCTAGCAGAACATGTTTTTCTCGTAGCTGAATCCTTAGCTTGAAGTATTCTGTATGAATTACATGAGTTGCGCTGCAGGTCCTGATCCTAAAGGCACGCATATGTAGACTGAAATATAATCACTATATAAGCACACATTTTCCATACCCTCAACACTGCACTCCTCCTTTTATTAGCAGTGCATTTCAGGAGCAGCCTGATTTAACTGATGCAGATGTAGCACTAACAAGACAACTGCCCTGGCTGAGGAGCAGGTAACCCCCAACCCTACCAATTACTGTCCAAAGAGACCCCAGCATCAGAAAAAGCAGCAGGGCTGCTCCAAGGAAAACACAACCCGGCAATGACAATGGTTTAGCCCAGAGACATGCAGGAGATCACCATCTTGCTGCACCCTGCAGCAGGAAGCCGGGCTCCCAGCCCCATGGCAGAGGTGGGAGAGCTGGGGCACGCCAGGCTGGGCAAGCGAGGAGGCAAACCTCCTGCTCACAGCCCTGCTTGTGTACACCAGCCCAGGACCAGCCCCCACCCACAGGCCCTCCAGAGCAGATCATGTAAATCACTCTGCAAAGCCAACAGAAATATGCATTTATCAATTGAAAGAAAGCAAATCGTGGATTAAGGGATTAAAAAACAGGAGCTTAGTGTCCCCCAGAATCCAAATACCTGGAAATACAAATGCAATTCAAGAAAGTGGAAGAGATACTTGCAGAAGTTAATTTTATGTGAGCAGATGCAGCTGAAAACAGCATTTTTGTGTTTCAAAGAAGTATGAAAGCACCAGGTGTTTGCAGGGCAGAGAGAAGTGTTCAGTGTCATGGAAGACAAATTATCCCAGCACAATGATGCCACATAATGACACACAGCAAATAGGTGTTGCGGGGATTTTCCTTACGGTGGACAAAATAAATGGGTTGTTTAAAATACAAGGAAAATAAAAAGAGAATCTCAAAAAGATAGGCATTGCTGATGCAGAAGTGCATCTTTGAAATTTTTTACAAATAGCCTTCCCTGCTGAAAAATAAATCTCCCTGCAGATGCCTCTCCTGTGAGCACCATAAATTAATATTCTCTTTGTGAGTGATATTCACACATAAAGAGATATTCTCTTTATCTCTTTATAATTACTGACTGTTGCCTTCTTATACTTCACAGAATCATAGTATATCCCAAGTTGGAAGGGACCCATAAGGATCATCAAGTCCAACTCCTGGCACCGCACAGGTCTGCCCAAAAGTTTAGACCATGTGACTAAGTGCACAGTCCAATCTCTTCTTAAATTCAGACAGGCTTGGTGCAGTGACTACTTCACTGGGGAGCCTGTTCCAGTGTGCAACCACCCTCTCGGTGAAGAACCTCTTCCTGATGTCCAGCCTAAACTTCCCCTGCCTCAGCTTCACACCGTTCCCACGGGTCCTGTCACTGGTGATAACAGAATAGGTCATCTGCCTCTCCACTCCCTCTCGCGAGGAAGTTGTAGACTGTGATGAGGTCCCCCCTCAGCCTCCTCTTCTCCAGGCTGAACAGGCCCAGTGACCTCAGCCGCTCCTCATGCGTCTTCCCCTCTAGGCCCCTCACCATCTCCGTCGCCCTCCTCTGGACACTCTCCAACAGTTTAATGTCCTTTTTGTACTGTGGTGCCCAGAACTGCACACAGTACTCGAGGTGAGGCTGCACCAGCGCAGAGTAGAGCGGGACAATCACTTCCCTCAACCGACTAGCAATGCCGTGCTTGATGCACCCCAGGATACGGTTGGCCCTCCTGGCTGCCAGGGCACACTGCTGTTGCCACAGGCTTCATTCAAAGTCCACCTCATATTGAAAATCTGAGATCAAGACAATTTGATCCTTCGCTAGTCACAATTTGCTTCTCCTTGATAAAGTTTAAGAGCCTGACTTGAATCCTACTGATCTACCATTTGTAGGGGCGGGCTCTCTGTAAGCGTGTACATTCAGAGAATGCTTGAGCAAATCTTCCTTTAATTATTAATTAGTTCACAAAGGAAGAAGAACTAACATATTCACAGGGCACAGAGCTGCACCATGCAAGTATTTTGCATTATCCTGAGCATGCTCAGGAAAGATGGCTGAGACATCTTCAGGTTGGGACCCCTCAGTTTTAGCTGCAGGTTCACAGCTCTTGCAGTGAGCTCAAGGCTGATAAGTTAGATCCCTGGGCTCCACTCAGTGCTAGCAGAATCTCAAAAGCAAATATACGTGTGTGTGTGTATATATATATATATATATATATATATAATTTGAGTCTTACCTGTCTAGCATCAGGTAGCCATGGATGGAGTGGCAAACACAACAGGGAATACCCTGGGCTGAGGTGTCTTACTGAGGCAGCTCAGGATGTAAAAAACAATTTTTTTTTTTTGCAGTATATGTACACTCATTCTTTTGAAAAACAGGCAGGGATCACTCCTTTCTTTGAAAGGACCTTGTACAAGCCAAGGTAGTAGCAATCCCTTTTGTAAAACCTTCATAATACAAGCACTAGCATAGAAACAAACAAAAAAAAAAAACACTACTTAAAAAAAAAGGAAAATAAAATTTGTCTTCCACACTGTACTCTGAATTGCTCAAATTCAAATTTCCTTCATAAATCCAAATATTTGCAGCTTCAAAATGAAATGAAGTTATGAAACACTCTTGCCAGTTGGAGAGAAATACCGTCAGATGTGCAACAAATGCTACACTTCAAAGCAAGAAAAAGATGCACGCTAGTTTGGTCTGAAAGATAGCAAAATGAATAGAAGTGGAATTTCATTAGGAAGCGGTCTGTTTATGGTTTGTCTGGTTTACAGCCACAGCATAACCCCTTTGCTTATTAAGTTGTCAAAGGAACACAGATTAGCACATAGATTAACAAGGAAAACATATACTACCTTTCTAAAAGAATTACCCGTTTCAATTAATCACTGAAGTGTGAATGAAGTCACAGGGCATCTGCAAGGAGTTTTCACATACTCTTTTTTGGCTGCACACACAGTTACACACATTAAGATATATATTTCAAGATCACCACTGATCTGTGTAAAACAAAACAAAACAAACAAACAAAAACCCTAACATTACCTCAGCAAGCAAATAAAATACAAAGTATTTCCTGAGTTACAACAGAGAACAGGGAGTCAGCAACAGAGCAGCAAGTGAAAACCTCCATGGATCTGGCTCATGTGTTTAGTGCTGCTACCAAAGCTTTTTAGTGGAAATTAAGAGAGGTGTATATATCGGTAATTTCACATCAAATTTGTTCATGCTTATTGCAATGGTTATGATGCTCTCTATCGATCCTTCATTAGCCTAGCCTCTCTGTTATACCACTGTATCGATATAGATTACACAGCTGAACACTTCTGTTACAAAGCTATAGTCAAGGAGAAAGAGCAAGACACTGATGCCTCAATCCCAGCCCCAACACAAAAGCTTCCTCTTAGTTTGGGATTGAGCAAGTTCTTGCATCTCAGAGCCAAATCAGGACAACACCTCAGTAAACCACTGAGGTTAGCTAGTCTCAAGGGTTGTAAGGCACTCTGTAAATACAAGCTAATTTTAAACAAATTTGTGGCTACTTAGGACTTCACAAATACATTCTGGGAGCCTCCTGTCGCAGCATATGTCCCTGGCACCTAAACTAGGAGGCAGCACCCAGTTGTTAACTGCATGCACCCCTGCCACAAGACCAAGCGCTTCATATCCCAACCAGCAGAGAACACGGTGCATGCAAGCACTGATGCAGCGGCCTGTTCACCATCCCTGGGAAAAGACCTGAAGGAAGAACCTACAGAACAAAGGATCTTAGTTATATTTTATGTTTATTTGTAGTTCAGAGTAATAATGAGAAGGAGAGTGTGTTAGGTACAATTTTCGTCTTAGTAGGAGCTCCAGACCATCCACTCCATGTTGGACTCTGTCCTCATCCAAGTGCAGGGAGACTTTAGGGAAAACTAGGCAGTGTCAGCGATTTATTTTGCATCAAGATTTCAGAGAAAACAGCAGCAGCAGAGAAAGGTTAATGAACACATGTAAGACTGTATAAAAATTTTGTCCGTGGACAACAGAAATCAAATGCACATAAATTATAATTACATGCACTACGAGATCAGTTGTTATTTCAATGTTCATCAACGATGGAACAATAACGCTTAGCCACGAAGGAAAATACAAGCATACAGACAATCTAATACTCTGAGACTTGTCCACAGTTTTGGAATACATTGCAGATTCTCTGCTATTTTAAAACACATGGATTTTCAAACAGAAGACTACATAATTGTTTATGAGTAATACATGACTACATCCAGAAAAGTAGTTTCCATTTTACGAGGCAATGGCATACAGCAATATCTGCAAAGGAGCTCAGTTTGAATAAGGTAATTTAATGTAGTCATTTGTAATAACCCGAGTAAAATACAAGCCAAAATTAAAATACAGATTAAAAGTTTTAACAGGCGACCAGCTGTGTGTGCCTTGCTCTTTATCCCCCTGGCTACTTCTAGTGGACAAGACCAAAGATGCTCTCACATCTTTGTAGGACCTGCAGCTGAAACCAGCTCTGTACTAGTTTATTCTCTAGCTTCACCAAGCATAAGCCATAATCCTAAAATTCATGTGGAAAAATATTTCTTATTACTCTGGTTGTGTACAGAACTGCATGTTTCTTTGAATCTGTCAAGCAATTTTTAAACATCTCCATAACCTGAGTGTCATACTTTTAACCATGAGATCTGGTTTGAATTTGAAATAAGGAAAGGTGGGGGGAGGGAACAGGACAGGAGGGATAGATAAATCCTGTGTTTTTCTTTATATTTTACAAATTTTATTACTTCAGTCAAAAAATGTGACTGAAGCAATAAAACGTTACTGTTGCTCAGTGTAATGGTATGTGTTTGAAATACAACCCATTTGCTCTTCATTCACTTCATCAGAGTTTTTGGCAACCGCTAATGGCTTCGAGTATGTGTGTAGAATATTCTTTATGCTATCATATTCGTATTATTTCTCCACTTGCCATTTCTTAATGAGCTATTTTTAACGGTTGCCCACTTATCAATTTTCTATTTATGGCTATGTGCCTTCCTCTGTCTAAAAACATTTAATGAGATTTGTTTATGAAACCTGTTTGCAATGCTTTGAATGCTGGCAGCAACTACAAGAGGGAGATCAGGGACCATAGGTACAGCTCTTCTTCCAAACCCCCACCTGACTACAGGCTAGGAGTCACTGCCAACTCACATGAAATATGGTCAACGATGCAATCCCAGCAATTATGCAGATGACAGGACACAGCTTGAGTTTATATCATGACATTGCTTCATTGACCCTCTCTCCAACCTTAGGGACACCACCTCCAGGAATCATGGAAAGCAATGGCAACCCTGAAGAGTAAATATATTCTAAGTTCAGTTGGATATTTGGAGAGCTCCAAAAGGCAATGTGGCAAGCTGATACTCAGCTGCCTTGTTTATCCCTTGTTCTGGCTCCCAGTGTTTATCTAGCTGTTTATGGACACCTAAAAGCTCCAAAAGCTGTTTTCTTTGGCTGTGAACTCCAGTCTATAAAATACTGCTCAGTAAGGGGATCATATTTGTGTCCTTTAATACCTAGCCAGGTGCTCTTCACAGTTGGCAGCGGTGCCTTCACTGATATCTTTGACTGCATTTTATGGTTTTTCCTTTGCCATTACAATGTGGACTGCTGTTCAGCTATTGCTCTCTCTAAATTGTGCATGATTTTGGATTGTGGTAAAGTAATTCAAAGACAATTTCCCCCGAGCGGTATGCCATACTTGCTACAAGAAAAGAAATAAAAAAGGGGGGAGTACAGCAATTCCCACATAATTAAAGTGAGCTGGGGATTTTTTTCCCTAATTTCCTAGTTACCTAAAGGCTGAGAATTATGTTTTGTCATAGCTTGAAAAACTCCATTTCTGAAACAAGAAGAACAAGATCAGTACAGAAAACACTGCAGAATGGTCCTACAAAAATACATTTGGTCAGAATACTCCGTATTGCATTGCAATCTTTCTGGCATATTTTGATTCCGAGTGCATTATTACAGTAGAAGACCAGCTGCTGATTTTACTATATCTTCAATAGAAGAATGGCAATAAGACCAAGACACAACAATTTCCCAAAGCAAGCCCCCTCAGAACAGAGAGGGATACATCTCAACCATAAAGTTTAGTGAAGAATGGGGATTTTCATTCTGACCAGTTTCAGTCATTTTTAGCATTAATTTTCCTGCCCAGTTCTGTGCTGATTAGTTTGTTTGTTGGGAAGTTTTTCCTCCGTCTTATGAAATTGCACATTTTATTAGATCACATTAAGGTGAATGAGTTACGGATATTTTATTGTATGCTTCTTGCTGCTTCATAGGAACAGCTCGGTGGATATCTGTGATATGTGACAGCTGTCAAGACCGGCCACATTCCTGGAATGCAGCACAGAATGCCATCCACAGCACAAGGATCATCTCTTCACATAGCCAGGAAGGGTACACAGACCTTGGCTCTGTTCAGACACGAGAGCTTACCGAGGACCTGACACAACAGGTTATCTATTCGCCAGAGTCACCTAGGAAAACTTGCATACCTGTGACAAGGTCTCAGGAGGTCACTCATCCTGTTTTAGAGAAGCATAACAGGACATTGGTGCCTTGGAACCACTGTAAAGGAATTTTAAATAATTTCTAACAGCATTGGAAATAAGCATTGAATAGGCTTTCCAAGAATTACCTGTTTTCCTGCAAAGTTTGACATAAAACAAACGTAGCGGTGGTAAAAAAATATTGACCAAAAAATTATTATTGATCAAATTAATTATTATTTAATTAATGACCATTGATTATTGACCCAAAAAAAAGTAAAATCACCAGAGCAGTGTCTCAGGCCAAACACTGAGATGATATAAGCTCTCTGTTGTCTACATGAGGCACATCGGAAAAGTATAAATTTCTATTTACCTTCCAGTACATCAGCAACATGCAGTTTTTATTCCCCTGAACCAAAATATCTCATCTTTCTTAACTAGCACAGGATTCACAAGGCACATCTTGTAGCACTACTAACATCTCTGATGTGGCCCATTTACGTAAATGACAACTTACATTCAAGCCACTATTCACCCCTTGCAGAAAATGTGGGATTAACAGACTTCCCCAAGTTCATCACAATAGTACTCTTTCATATAAAAATACCTGTTCCACAAGCAGTTCAGAACTGATTAAAATACTATTTTATAAGGAATATTATAATTTTCTGATCATCTCATTAAAAATTAAATGTTTTTCTGTATTCCACGAGCACCGAGATGAACATGGATCGCTAAAAACAGTGCTCTGAGGGAAGTTCACATTATGTAAGAGAAGACCAGAAAATTCTGCATGTTTGCAGCTACATGGGGGTAGATAAAAGTGTCAAAATAGGTAATTTCCATGACACGTATATATGGGCACTATCCCTGATTGACCTTTGCAACATTTCAAAGGGAAGCTTTCAAGGATTAACTGTTCAATCAATCAGATTTCATGACATACACCAACTGGTTCCACAAATGAACTTGCAATCCAATTGCAGAAATAACAAATAAAAAGTTTTAATCTGTTGTTAGCTCTTGCACCAAAATGCGCACGGAGAAGTTGCAGGCTTTGGCAGAGACAATCCCCGGGTTTTAGAAACTCCTTACCAGATGCTGTCTGCAGCAACAGTAGACTGTGAACAGCTCACATAGGTGTTTGGAGATACATTCGTATGTGAGGGCACCCTTCTGTGCCCTTCTCTGAGAGTGCTGAACCACAGCAAAAGGCAGTTCACCCCTTTTGTGGCCAGAGAAGATGATCTTTCCCCAGGTCCCCTTGGCGGGCACATTTCTTCCCAGCACTCCCATCGAGACCCAGAAGGCTGCATACATGCAAAACATGGAGGTAAGAAGGAAGAGGCAGCCTGAATAGACATCTTGCGCATGGAACGGGGTCTGCCTCATTCCTAGAAGAGCAGAATTGTACCTATGAGCCCACATCAAGGCTGGAGGTTGCAGCTGTAGACACAGTCATACTGAAATGACAGTCTTGCCCCCAAAGGGCTTGAAACCAAAAGATAGAAGCAAACAGGTACAGAGAAGCCAAGAAACAATGCCCCCAAACCAGTTCCCAAATGACAACAGCTATCAGACAGGTGTAAATACAAAATAAAGAACATGATCTTTTACCAACCCTTCTTTTAGCAAGTAACAATTTTAACAAGAGGAGGGGAAATATCAACTATCAATTCAGCTCTGCATTACTGCCTCGATAAGAACAGAGCCTGTCATAACTCAACAAGGTGTGCTTTATTTTACACATTAAAGTGATGCAACAGATTTCAGGCATGTTAGCTGACATCAAGGTAATCAAATACGTAAGTGCTTTGTTGAGTGAAGGCCAAAACCCACATATTTCATTGCAAAACATTTGAGTAAGATCAGGACAAGCAATGACAGTCTTCTCATGCTCAGAGAATCCACACAGAGTCTCACCGAACCCAGTTACCCACCAGTAACATCCATTTGGTATCTCACATCTTCAGCTATTTCTAAGGCTCTTCCTATAAAAATAATTAACAAAGAGTATAGCGTATTGCAGGGATGGAGAGAGAGGTTTGGAGCTAAAAATAGGTAAGACTGAGATGCTCTGGCCCCAGACTGTTCTTCCTGTAAAATCTGGCCTTCCAGGTCATGCCCAAACTCAAAGTATGAGCCTGGAAAAACCTTCCTACATTTCTACATTCCTGCTTTAGTCATACCAGAATATGGAGTATATATACTTATGTGTATATATATATATATATATATATATGTATGTATGTACACACGCATCAAATATACATGTTTTATATATATAATGCATCAAATACCTTTGTAATAAGTAATATGTAATTTATCTGATTTATTTTTCTTTAAAATATTAATAATCTTCATTTTAACACTTTGTATCAAATATCCTGATGAAAATAGATTAGCCAAAACTTGATATCTCTGTTTGGTTTGCTTTCCATTCTACTAGGGCTGCAGCTGTAGCCAGCAAGTTCTGGGTAGAAAACTATTTGACCTGAGCAGCAAGCAATCATTCACAGTCCTTAACTTGGCCTAGATGACAGGTGTGAAGTCACCTTGGCCTACAAAATGACAGGTTTAGTTTAACAGCTTTGCCCCCATACTTGTAAGAAAAGTCCTGAGGACCCTCCTACAACCTCTACAGCTACAACTTCCCCCAGTTTTCTGTGGAGCGCTCTGAGCAGAGAAAATCTGAACAACAAAACATCCTCTCCTCTGTAGCACTGACAATGAAATTAGAAGCAAATTCAAAGCTCAGGAATGAGAAGAAACCTTTCCACTACATTACCCATATATTTTTATGTCTATGGTTGATACATTAATATCAATTAAAGTCACTGCAAACCCAAAAGGAAGAGACACTGAGCTACACCATTTTACTAAATAAGGAGTACTTAAGCTAAAGGTTTGAAGCGCGAGTTTGTGCTTTTAACAGATGGAATTGAAGAATCATGGAAGAGATTAAGCTGGAAGGTGTCTCTGGAGGTCATTTGGTCAAGCCCCTGCTCCAACCATGCCCAACTAAGAGAGGAACCATGAAAAGGAAATTGAAATATGCATTGATTCTTCAACCCTTTGATATCCACAATTAAACGAAAAGTTTACCTCTTTCTCACAGAGTATATCCACTAACACTTTCTTATTTGAGCAATTGTTTCATTCATGCTTTACCATCTCTTTCGAGGTGATAAACAGTCAAACAGCAACGATGCAGCCTTTGCCCCACACTGCTTACAGTTTGGACTTAGCTAAAATTTAGGTGAAGTAGTTGAAAAGCTCTGAAGCAGACTTCACGTCTTTTTAGAAGGAGAGCAAATAAGACAGCCAGAATCAGGGTTCAAATATACACACAAGGAATAAATCATTTTTCCTCACCTCAATATATTTTCCAGTTAAATGTCTTCCAATAAAAACAGTGACCTATTGTTGAGTGATTTGCTCAAAAACTGTTCAACTTAACTGTATTTAAAAAATTAATTGGATAAGTTTATTCCTCTTGTAATTTTCCTTAGTTTCTAGTCTCTACAGCCCAGACACTCAGGGAGGGGGAGAAAAGGAAAAAAGATGGGGAAGAAATCAAGAATATTTGAAGCATACTCTTTGGCAAAAGCTCTAGATCAAACTGATAAGCCTGCAGACTGCTGTGCATTCTCCATCAGAGTCTTTAAAAAGTGAAACAACCATATCATAGTTCCAAAAATAATATTCAGAAAATAAGACTCAAGATAACAACCCGATTTTATAAGAGTCCCAATAGTTTAGTCAGAAGAGAAAACCACTGCCTTGTCTTCCTGCTGTGCTTTTCTTGTCACCTTACCAGGCCTAAAGCCTCCGTTACTGGAGACTAAAGATTTTGAAATTCTCGTTATTACACAAGACAAAATAGCATTTCTTGACATGGCAGAGTAGCTACCCTTAGCTCTCCACTAGTGCAAAGAGCACCGCAGTGGTACAAGCTGTAGTTTAGCTGAGAAATCCCCCGACTAGGATAAGTAATCCTCTTCTCTAGGAACACAGACGCTTTTTCCTGAGGTCCTCCTTTGCCTTCCCTCGTACACCCTCTAATGTATACAGCTAATCTTCTGATTCACCTCATCAACACTCAAACGCTGCAAAAGCGATCATTTTGCTCAATTGTTACTAGCTTTTTTCTTTATATGCATGAAGAAAATGAGACACAAAAAAGTGAAGATTAGTCAAATACACGTGCTATGGGTAAGGAAGGAATACACTTACCTTCTGACCCCCATCTCACCTGAAACTTCCTTCTAAGAGGTTTTCACTCTGAACTTCTTTTGGAAAGAGGATAACTAGAGAATGTTAAAGCGTGGTAGTTCCAAATAGAAAGGAAAGGAGGAAAAGGACACGTGCCTAAGACACCAGCCCAGCCAGAGCTTGAGGTAAAGCCTAAAAGGTCTGTGCCTCAGCAGTCCTGTGATTTCGAGCAAGAGCTACCCTTGCAAGGCATATCTGCTCTGGTTCTGCCAAGGCCCGTGCACACTGCTCCATTGCTCCACTTACTCCGGTGGAAGAGTAGGGCATCTGGAGATTTTAGCAGAGCAGGTGGCAAACATAGGTGTCAAAATTATACCCTTTGATGGAGCTTTCCTTAGTTCACTTTATTAACAAAAATCTTACATTTTAAACAAAAATATATCATTAAGTTTGCAAAGTCATGGATTCAAAGATGCATGAAAAGACCATAGTTTAGGCTTTCAGTGCAAATTAAATTAGTCTCATAAGACACAGGCTCATCTCTTTCCTAAGCTGCGGTCTTTCTTTACTTTATTATCTACTTCACCTCTCTTCTCCCCCCCAAGTAAGATCAAATACTGCTCGCCAATTCTCAAGTGGAAAAGCATAGAGACTCTAAAGGTTTTCTTTTCCAGCAAAGCAAGATACAAGACATTTTCCCTTTGTAACGTGGACAAAACGATGTCACTTTCTGTCAGCTCATTCAGAAAAGTGACTGATTTAAGTTTGGCTGAAATTCTCCCCTGCCACCAGCTCTCCCAGACAAAGATACCTGTCTGGAAAATCTTAGCCTAAACTATTTAAGCTTTGGCAGAGTTAACAGATGGTTAAAAACATGACCTTCTGGCTGAAAGCGTCAAGCAACCTTAAGCATAGGTAGCATTAGCAGCCCTGTCCATCACACAAACAGAAGAATGAGATCCTAATAATCTGAACTTCCCACAAAGCAGGAAGGAGATCCATTAACAGAGTGAGGAATACATTTAATGCCTCTTCCAGCCAATGCAATGGCATCCTTCAGTAACAGAATTAACAATAGATATTTGCACATTTCCCTGCAACAGTTGTGCCAAAGGAACTTGGCCCTGGCCTTCCAAAACTTGTCATACCTTCAATTACACTAGCCCAGCTCTGGGAAACATAAAATATTCCTTTCCTTGATGAATGCTAAAGGAATTCCCTTCTATCCTCCAGAACTACAAATCTCAATCCTATCAACAAAGAATTATCCAGAAGCTTGTCCTTACTTTAGTGTTATTCAATTAAGACAGCTATAACATTATCAACATTAACAGTTTAGTTTTTAAGAGAGAGCACTGCTACTTTGAAAGGATTACAGCAACACAAACGGTAGGAAGTATGAATCTAACGTTCACCGATCATCAAGCAGCATACAAACATAACGTTTATGTCAAGCAATGCCACGGAGATAAACCATGCCCTTCGTCTCCCACTCTCTGATTGCAAAAGAGGTCCAAACCAGCTGCAATAGTCTGCCAGGTATTTGCTCCCCTGGCCAGGGCACCTTAAAAGAGCTGCTCCACACTGCTACAGCAGGGGGGAATGACCACAAGCAGCTGGTGGGCTGGCAACAGGAACAGCTCATTTAGTGCTGTTCTCCCACATCCTCAGACTGGAAAGTGGCTAAGTTAATTCAGCAGTGAGCAGAGGTGAGTATTTTTAAACATAAAGCTCATCAGTCTGCCCTGCTGGTATTGCCCAGGCTGTGAGGCACACCTCCCCATCCTGCTCAGAAACTTGCATCTTTTATAGTCATCCCCCAATTCAACATTGTGACAATAAAAATAAAGAAGCAGGTTGAACTGGCTTGGGGATGGGTTTACAGCCAAAACTTCCTTTCAAACCACCTCTCACCTTCTTGTGCTCCCTCCCCTCCCACCAGGATGGTTCAAGTTCACAGCCTGGGCGATCTCCTCGGCTGCCTCATTGCCTGCCTTGGGATGCCAGCCGTGAAATCGTCCCCTGCCAGCATCAACACAGCCCAGCAGCCTCCGAACTGCTTCGTGTAACCACTCCCAGGCGGCCACAAGGTCATTTGGTTGAAGAGGGAAACGTTTGGTTTGCGTTAGCTAAAATTAGTCGGCGGGTGTAAGGTATTCTTATACTTTACTGTTAGAAGCTTGAGAGTAGCTGGATGTTCTACATGGAAAATTATTAATGACAAGGAAATATCTTCCTTTGAAAAACACCGCATCCTCCACGTGGTCCAGTGCTCAGAGTCGTCCTATACAGAGTAGGGTTATACACAGAGCAGGAAGAAAGGTTCTGCTTTTTTATTACATATGTGTGCATATGTGTGTGTGTGTGTGTATATATATATTTATATATATATATACACACACACACACACACTTTTTAATGCAGGTTTTGTAATGATGGCCCAAATAAATGCTAAGCGGGAACAGAGCTCTGTTTACAATCGCTGATGATCAACAGTTAATATATTGTGCATTTAACTTTTTCTGTCACAGAAGAAGAACATTCAACTGTTTTCTTTCCTAAAGCTTACTGTATTATTTCTGCTTCCTTTAAGAATGCAGTTATATAAGAAACTGTATGTGGAAGTGAGGGAAGTACATGCACTGACCATAATAAGAGAAATAAGTAGCCAGCACTTATTTTTCTTTGTGGTGTAGTGTCACATTTTACCATCTGCAGCCAGCTTATGATGAGGGTTTGCATAGCATAACGTGCTGCCTCCCAGCCCACGCAGAGCGTTTGGGCTCTGCACGGGGGCAGTTGCATGGGAGAGCTGCTCTCTAGGCATGCACGCTCACAAATCCCAGTGCTGGTTCAGGCAGCAGCAGATTTTCTCCCATTGGCCTCTGGATGGAAAGCCTTTGCCTGCAACACATGCCAGTGGGGCTCACAAAAAATCAGGGCTGGTGTCCTTACATAATTGCATGTTGATATAAGCACACTTTTCACAGAGCTACAACCTTCTTTGTTCCCTAGATGTATGTTTTGTTTTTAAAGGGGCACAGAGCAGTCCATTGCAAGCAGTGCCTGATATTTGTAAAATAACTACTTGTTACTTTGCACGTGACAAAGGCTGAAGATAGATGGGCAGCCAGGTTTCTGTTCCTGCAGCCCACCTTCTCTCTGAATTGTAGCTTCTCCCTCTTCTACAGCCAGTTTCCCTCGTCCTCAGCAAGCCCTGATCCATTCACTTTCCTGCTCAGCTGACTGGGGACATGCAGCAAATTCACACCTCTCTCTGTATCTTCTATTTGGAGATTCCTTATTCTTCCTTCAGATATAGCTCATTTCCGTAGCTCAGTTCCAAGGTTGTCCCATCCAAATGGGAGACATGAAGGCTAAGAGAGAATTTACAGGGTATATTTAACATAATTTCTAAATATTGAGGGATTCCACTGATGATACTGCAGCATCCTAACTGTCAGCAAGGATTGATAACCACTGTGTGGGACACCTTCCCCACATTGTCATAGACTTGGGACAGATTTTGCACACGGGATGCTTTTGTTTTCAAAAGTAAGCAGAAAGTACCACATTCAGGCCATCCCTAACATACAAGCTAGCTCATTTCTCCATGAATTTCAGTCTTGTCTTAAAAATATATTATTACAACAATGAAGTAATTCTGCACAGGACAATCTGGTATTTGGGACTAGCTGTACTAAACCTTTGAAAGCTGAAGAGCCACTTCATTATGAGTACAAGTGATGAAAAAAGCAGCTTGACAGACTGGTACTGGCACTCTGGTACAGTAGTACATTATTTTTTGACACAAATTAAAGTCTTATCTAATAATACAAAAACAGAAATTAATGGTTTGCTATTTCTATCCATTCCCCCCTTTGCTTCAGAGACTGATTCAAAATGCAGCTTCAAAAACAAGCAGATATATGCCTGACTTTTCTCCAATTCACCAAACAACGCAGAGCTGGAAAAAAAAGTCAAATCAATGTTTCCCATCTTCCAATCCATTTCAAGACTCTGCATGGTCTAAACCATGTCATAAATATCTCAATTAGCAAAAACTTTGGGGATAAAGCTGCACCCCTCAGTCTTTTGGCATGAACAGAGTATACTGTAACTCTAAGTAGCAGTTACTGCACCGTTAGCATGATGCTAGAATTACATCAATAGCACCACTGCAAGAAAAATCAAGCCCTGGCACACCAGTTTGCCCTTATCAGCCAAGTTGCCTGCCTGGGCTCTCTGTTACCTGCACTCTCAGCCCCATAAAATACAGACACTTGCAGTGCAGTCTTCCTTACAGAGTCTACCCAGAATTTGGCAAGATTTGGAGAGTCTTAAATGGTTAACTCCACATCTGCTTCCATATGTTGGCATTTATTTAATTCTAATTGAAAAAATGAAAAGCTGTAAACTGGATGACAAACACAGACATCAACTATTAATGTTCCTCTTCATTTGCCACGCAAGGGAAGAATTCCAGATTACTACTTTATTTTTAGATATTGCTTGCTCATAAGCAGCCTTGTATCTTCTTTTGGGGTTTTGGGCTTGAAAAAGTCACACCACAGACTGCATTTACATTTTTCAGCTGCTCTAGGTATAACATTTTAATGTCATTTTAAAGGTACCAATCTTTACATTCTGCCAGCAGATGTGCAAAAATAGTATTTATTATTGTTTTTAGAAAGAAGAAATATGTTAAGATCTTTCTCTTTGTCACAAAAAAGTTACTCCTTAGGAAAAAAAAATAAAACAGATGATAACTACAAAAGGGGAATGGAGCAATGATAGAGAAGAAGTGCTGATGTGCAGCTGCTGCTCTCATCGTCTTTGAGGCTTCTGGAGGGAGCTATAATGGACAGGCAACTTGACATATGCTCTTAAATGCCACCCGGCAGAAACATGAACCAGTGGGTTCTTGTTTTACACATGTGGGGAGGTGAACTTGCCTTTGGAAGTTTGGCAAGGCTGATGTTAAAAATATTGCATGTGCTGGGAAAAATGAACGGCAACAGCACAGATTTCTCAAGAATAAACAACAGGACGAGTGATCACTAACCTTCCTTTTCCACTCTGAAGGCGTCCATTAAGGGTCCAAAATTAACCAAATCACTGGGAAGTATAGCTGAAATCCACATCTGGGTGCTGAAGTCAAACCAAAGATAGCAAAGTCACAATTTTTTTCAGTTGAACTAGTAATCAACCAGCGGCACAGTTATCTCCTGGCATCTCTCCACACAGACTAACCTTTTCAGGTTGCCTGCTCTAGTTTAAAAATAAAAGTTATGGAGTTCAACATATACACAGTGAAAGGGTAAAATATAATGGCCTATAGCAGCCTATAATTCAGGGAACCTTATTTAAATCATCTCTTAGCCTCGGTCTGTGAATGCTCTCATCAAGTTCAAAGAGTAGAGTAAGAAAAAAAATTAAGGACAGCTGCTCCTCTATGAAACTATAACAGTGCAATTTATTTCTCTTTTTACTTAACCAACTTCACCTACAGAACATAAATAGTCTGGTCCATAGCACCTAGCCATAAACCTAACTCCTTGGGGCATAGCAGCAAGAAACTCTACTAAAACTGAGAAGTAGCATCCACCCCAGAGGGAACCCAGGCTATCAGTCTTCTCTTTTAGAAATTTATTATTTATGGCCTAGTCTTATTATAGCAACATTCTGCAGATTTTTTTCCTGTGTCAGAGCATTTAATAAATGCTGTATATTCTCAAACTATAGGTGCATGGTATCAATAAACTATGCAGTGAATGTAACCTTTGTCTTCTAACCCATGTTTGCAAATGACTTTCTAACATTTCACTGAACAGGTGAGAAACACAAACTGACACGCAAGTAATGCAGCAATTGGACACTCCAGTCTAGATTTTAAGACTTCAACAGGGGCTCAAACATATGAAAGAAGCTATTGTAGCCAGTTAAAGTAATCCATTGAAGATAACTAACATTTTAAAACACATCATCTGAGAATACTTCTCATTTCAGCTGTGGGCAGGTTTTGGTCCAGAAGCAGGATTTTACACTTTCAAAGCAAATACAATGAGCTAACAGAACAAATAATAAAATGCGTCTAATTGAATCCCTCACTGCTGAAACCAAATAAAGTCTTCTTAATCATGCCAATATCTGTAATCTTATCCACTTTGGTGACTATTGAGTCTAGCCTCCTTTTGTTAAAAAACAGAAGCTAGCCACACACGGCTCATCACAATATAAAAAAAATATAGAATATGATCTCAAAGCAAACACTCTGCTACAGTATCTCTGCAAAGCAAAATAATACTGAGGTGCCACGGCCTCCTCTCAAAATATGCATGAAATTGCCACTGACATCTGCTGGGACTCAGCACGCAGCAAAATAGCAGGATGTGGCCTCATGAAGCAAACTGCTTCGGAGTGCTTCATAAACAATGTACCAGACCAGGGCAGAGCCCTACACCCCTTGCTCATACAGAACACCCACAGGTCAGCGGGAGAGCTTCATCTGGAAAAGGAGTCAGAGTTTTATGCTATTAAAAGTTAGATTAAAACAAAGACAGATGTAGACTTTCATTTATTTCAATTCATTTTAATCATTTAGGTTTTAATTCATTAATATGAGAAGTGCTTTCCTTAAATGAAATATGTTAAATGTTACAGCATTGGGCTATGGCCCCTTTTCCTTGTATTTTGCACTTATTACAGGCTGAGTAATATGAACCTAACCATATCCTTTCCTTTAAAGCTAAAAAAAAAAAAAATCTGGATATTCTCTCTATCAGCAAATAAAGATAAGAGCAGCATGCTGAAAATGCCAATTTTACTGCATATTTCAGGACGCGATAATACACTTTTCATAGTAAATTCTCTTTTCTGTATCCAGAAATCAATAATTTAACTTTGTTTTGCTCTTTTCTTGCAAAATGCTGGAATTTATAGAAAACATTAATTACAAAGCTATCTCGGACTATTACTGCAAATTTAGCATGTCTCATGGAGCACAGAAGTTGTAATTATGGCTTAGTGGAAAATGAGTAAATAGCTAACTATTTGTGGTGGGAGAGCTTTCAGGAAAAATAAACTTATGCAAGTCCACGTGAAAATGCTGAAAACAAATTGTAGAATGTGAAACAAGAGCATTTCTACCTAAGCAAAGGTTCATAATCAGCCAAGAATTCCACTTGAAGGGCTGGAGCCTACAGTGATTGAATACATGACATTTACAAATAAAAGCAGCTGGCTGTGAGGAGTCTCTTAAAACTAATCAATTTTCCAATACGTTTTATTATGGTTGTCAAAAATCCAATGCTGCAGGTTAGTAGCATGCAGCTATCAAAGACCCACCATGGTGGCTGCATAATCTTTGCTTATTTGAAAGTCTGACAGTTTGCCTTGATTAAAATAAGAATACTTCATTAAGGGTATTAAGCATTGCTTTATGAGTTATGTAAAGTTTATGATTTTTCATTTATGCTTTAGAATCTTAACCACATTGTCTCACTTATGCATAATCCATCAACCCAGGTGACAAATAGTCTTCTATATTTGCACACTAGGAATATACAAGGAGCATACTGTATTAGCAGCTGAAACTACAAACGTCACTGTCAATCAAACCAGCTGGCATAGGACCATATTTCTTGTCACCAAGAGGCTTAAAGCAAAGAATCTGTGCCTAATTCTCTTAAACCTTACAGGTCAAAAGGTTTTAAAATTATTTTTGACACCATTTCTTTGCTTTGTCAACAGGCCTGAGTACTTTTTAACATGTAAAGGATATCAAAAAGCTGCTCATCAGAACAGTCTGGCATTAACAATTTATGGGTTTAAAGTCCAGAGTGTGCAGCAATTCCACTGGCATAACAGCATGTCTTTCTGTAATGAAAGGATGGAGATGCGGCTGGAGGGCCATAACTTTTATTAACGCAAAACCTCCGAACCTCCAGGCAGCCAGCCCTTGCTCACCAAAGCCTCCTCACAGCGCAGAGCAGCAGTGCAGCGCTGACACCCCACAGGTTCTGCCACGCAGCCACCTCCCTCCCTGCTTTTTTCCTCTTTCAGTGCCCCACTTCACTTCCGCACAAACCCCAAGCACACACAGCACATCCCTGAGCTTGCAGCAGTCTCATCCCTTTCATTTCTTGAACTACTCTGCACACAGATGACACCCACCATTGAAAAATTGGGGCTTTTTCAGGCTTTTGGGAGGCCAGCTGTTTGTACCTCTCTCGGTAAAGGTGCTGCTTTGCAGCAGAACCCTAGCTGAAACTTTGGCCCTGTCCTGATGGGCCAGCAGGAGGAAATGCAGTTCCTTCCCAGCAGAGTTCACAGTCCAGAAATTCTGAAAATACTGAATGACTGAAAAGCAATCCCCCTATGCATACTGCTGGCCGCAGCTCTCAGGGACCATCGCCAGCATCTCCCACTCTCTGCATTCAGGATACAGTACCTGTGCCCTGGCAAGGAGTGCAGGAGCCACAGAGCCAGGAGCTTGGGCTGGCATGACTGGGATCCACCACCTAGAAATCCCTACACAAATCCCATCCCCATTTGCCTGGTAGAGTGAGCCTGGTGAAGACACCCAGGAGAGCAGAAAGTTTTCTGGCTAGAGAAAAGCAAGAGAACAGACTGGGGTGACAGACTCCACAAGCAATGAGAAGCTTACATGGTGAAGAGGAGCAAGGTGAGATTTGAACAACAATAGGGATGAGCTTGAACATGGTGAGGGGAATATAGTTTTGAAGAAGAAGGAAAAGAGATGGTGGAATAATGATGTGGGTAGAAAGGACAAGATACAAAACAGTGGAAGGGAAGGACTGAGGGCACAGAATAAGACAAAAAGAAGCAGACCGTGTTTACACTGAAGAGATCATCAGGAGGAGAGCCCAGTACCTGGACACTGCCTTCAGATGCCAGAATAAAGAGGAGCACTGCAGGAAACCTGCAAAGTTTGGTGTAGGGATGTCCGTTTGCCTTGCACCAAGGTACGTCCCAGGACTTGTTATGAAGGTTCCCCCTTTCTGTTTCAGGGTACAGGGATTTGACATCCTGTAGTGAATGGTGTTACAAAACTAAGAACACTAAATGCAAGTTTGCTTCTTGCACAGGAACAGAGCTGATGGCCTGATGCCACTGAAATCAGTGGCTCTAAATGCTCTAAGAGAGGTGGTGGTGGGAGTGGTGCTCTTGTCCCCACACCTCTGCGCTGCTGCAGAGCTACCCTTACCGAAGATGACTTTCTTCCCCCACCTCTTCTTTTAGGCACCATTTACACAGATTTGACCCCAGACTTTCCCCGATGTTAAACCTCAAAATAATAAATGATAAGAGTAGTAATAATAATCAGCCTGGAAGACCCCAGACTTGCTGGAGCAGGTACCTCCACGTCCTTCTCCACCCTTAAGAGTTAATTCTCTTGTCTGCCAAACTACTTAGCTCAGACACTGGAGCAGAGGGAAGAGGAGGAGGGAGGAGGAGAAAAAAACAGGGAGGGTAGCCAAGATGACAACTCCGTGCAACCCCCGGAAGTGCTCTGGGGCTGAATTTTGGCCCGCGGCCCAACACTAGTAAGTACCACTAGCTTCAACTCTATTAGATGAAATATTATCATAAGGTTATATCCATTTTCCTCCCTGCACTGTATGTGTGCACTGAGTCTGTTTTTTATTTTGGTTAAGGGCAAGGACACTGCATTCAACAACCCAAACCGAACCTCCTGATTAAAACTGTATTTCATTACAACATATGCACAGGGACATAAATATCTAAATAAACATGGGTTTGATAAAAATTGTCATGAACCAAATCAAAAGGGAGACAATAAGCTGCAGAGAACTGCACACAAAGATCATGGCTCAGTCTTCCTTAACTTTACCCTTCCCTAGCTTTAACAAGCAGCTCAAGCCTTGGGTCCGCAGAAAAATTACTCGCCACTGTTAGACCTCCCTTCCTTTGCCCTGCCGTTTTGCTATGTCAGCTCGCTGCATTGAAATTTGGAAAGCAGCACAGCCACGAGCTTCTCACATCTCCCCGTAAACTAAGAGATGGACACGAATCTCACCCCTGGTTCTGACTTTTGTAAAGGTTGCAACCAGTCTGTCAGAATGGGATAAGTGATAGATAACAGCCCATCTTAAGGAATGGGGAGAGGGAATAAAGCACTTCTTCTATAGTGGGATGCAGGAGAGATGAAAGGCAGAGATACAGGATTCCCATCAAAAAGAGAGGTGAAAAAGTTATAAGTGTCTTTGGAACAGAGACTGCAAAATTCATGAAAAGCAGCAGAAACAGAGACTCCTAGTGAGAACAGAAACAGTCCAGGAGAAGAAAGACAGCAGTCCTATGATGAACCCATTCCAACTTCAACAAAAGGAAGTACAGGAATTTCTACTATTACTGGAGGAAAAAAAAAATCTGATGTTTACAAGGTAACAAAAACACCACTCTTGGTGGTGGATTATGAAGTGCAACTCATACTTTCTGAACACTGTCAAGGTTTTCTTCTTCTCCCCTCTAACATGTTTTCTTTACCATCTTTATCTTCCTATCCCTGGTTTAATTAAATCCTTTTTTACTACAACATTAAAACTCAAGTTGGTAAAAAGAACTCTCCCTTTCACTGAAATTGCAAAGGTCTTTTCAATCCTTACTTCTCTCTTTTCCACCTTTAACAACTCCACTGAGTTCTAGTGTGCTCCTTTCATCCTTATTAGGTGACATTTCAGATTGTTCTGCTTTAATGTAATGCAAGTGTACACTTTTCTGCTGATTTATAGCTGAATATATATATATTGCTTACAATAGTACAGTTTTATATGCAACATAGAGCTGCTTTTGGTCCCTCTGATCTCTCTTCAAGAAGTGAACTAGGGTACTTTTTCCACATTGAAGGAAAGGGTAAACACATCAGTAAAAGGACAATTAAGAAACAACTGAGAATTACTTTCCTGTATGCACATACAAAAGAGCTGTCAGGGTTTAGAGTTAACAGAAAATCCAAGGAATTCTCTAGAAACTGGGAAACATTACTGGTCATGTGGTGCCTACTTTAGCTTTAGAGATTTATGAGGGTCTCCCCCCACCCCCTTTTGTGGATGCAACCAAATACATGTCACTCCTAGATGCTGACTGTACCTCGTGCCTTCCAGGTTTTCCCTACAAAGGTTTCTCTTGGTAGGGAGCTCTGACTGCTTTCAACTCTCTTTCAGCTAGAACAGTTGTAGTGTAAGGTACAGAATTCTTTGGAAATATTTCCCTTTCTTACGAAAGGTACCAAGAAGTCTCACGTGCAAGAAAAACAAGTTACAAATAGGCAACATCAGGTTTCAGTAATAATCCCTTTTCCACTGTCTAACTAAATCTGTCTAAATCTCAGGCCTTTTGCTTGTCTATGTTTTAGATGCTTCAAATACAGAGCACACAGAAGAAACTCCCAAGCACAGAAGATCTGAAGGTGGTAGGCAATGCAGCAAGGCTGTCGGACTTGTTAAAACAGATTCAACATTGATTCAGTGTATACTTTGAGGGGGGCCCAGGAACAGGCTTTTATCCAAACCTACTGAATTCTGGTTCGATCTGACGTTTAGGCTGAGGTTTGGACATGTTCTTATTTTTTTGGGAGTGATTCATCCAAAACTTTAAGTTATTCAGGAAAAAATGTGGGATTAAATTAATCCTGGATGTTAGTATTTAAAAAGGAAAAACCATGTTTAATATGATCTGAACAGCAGTAGAAACCTGAAGCCACAGAAAAATGATACATATGTAGGAACAATAGCACAAGTTATTAAGATCAGCGCGTCTTAAATACCAAAACGCATCCAGAAACAGCATTCAGGAGAGGCATCCTGCATTAGACAGAACTGGCTAGGAAAGTAAATCTGATAAACCTTGCCAGCACTAGGACAGAGTCAGAGTGATAGGTGCTTCACCAGGCGTGTACCAGATTAGCCCCACTAACCCAGCTGGGTACTCCACAACAGCTGCTTCTGGTTGCACACGCAGTACAGGCAGGCGAGGAGACCCTGGTCCCATTTACTCCTCTACTCACATCCCCCAGCAACCCACACAGCAAAAATAAAAAGCTGCTGCACTTTCTTGCCAAGATCCCAAACTGCGGGATTTGAATCTAGGAGGAAGGGAAGGATGAGAGGCAAAGCAAAGCCTGCAGCTGGTTTGGGTCTCGAGTGGGAAAAAACGGAGAACCTATAAACTATTCTATTCTTCAAGAGAAGATGGGCTCAGAAGCTTGAAAAGAGATTTCTGATTGCACTGGAAAGATTAAAATGATGATAACAAAATAAGTTTCAGAAATGGAAAATGGTCTGGAAAAAGAGTCTCCATATCTGCATATCTAATCTGCTTTTCTTCAGCTGTCTAACCAAATGGCAATTCTGCACTGTAGGTTCCTATTAGCAAAATCACAAGGAAGGATTGGGTGCCAAAACATTTATTTCCACAGCAAAAGGCACATTAAGTGTTGAAAAAATCATCAGTTTTGTTGATGTTTACATTGTGAATAGTTAAGCAGTGGTAAAGTTTTAAGCGATCATTTTTGTTATGAAAAGCAATGACAGAACATTTGTATTTTGAAAGCATCTGAGTTTATCAGATTATGATTTTTAGCATACTTGTGGTCTTTCTCTAGAGCATATTGTTTGTGTGTGCATGTGCAGCTCAAGTGTTCCTATCCAGTTAGCCAAAGCATGCATGGAAGGAGTTACTTTTATTTTCTAACAGGGGCTATCCCTCTGTACGCCCTATGCCTGGTGCTCCTCTCCCCAGTTGAGCCCCACAAGCCACAGTCCCCACAGGACCCCTGCTCCTGCCCCAGACCAACGACACGTAGGGCAGCCTTGAAACCCAACTCAGAAGTTCAAAACCATTCAGAACTACTCAGGTTTACCTTCCCTTCCCGCCAAGCCCTCCCTGGCAGTTTGTCTGAATGCACCCACATCGATTCGCTCCAGCTTCTGCTGGATGTGTAGGCTTAGGGAAAAATAAGAGAAACCTTATCTGACTACACTAGTGCTTGCAGAAAGTTTTTAAGGATCCAACAAGTCAACACAGCATAATGAGCCATGCGCTGAAGATCTTGAAGCAGTCCCGAGCACAAAGGGGCCATCATCTTTTCCTCCATACATCACCACCTTATCTGTGCCTTCAACAAGCTGCCTGAAATGAGGGATTGACATGGCCAGGCTGAAAATCCTGGTCCCATATGAGACGAAGGAGGTCACTGTCCTATTGCCTCTAAGTGTGTACTGAGGGGGGACGGAGGCAGCAGTCTGCCACCCGACAGGATGCACCAGCATCTCAGGGCAGGCTGAGAAGTGCACGTGCCCCGGTGCAACTTTCCCCCCTTCCTCTTTCCTCTCAAAGAAATATACCACTGCACTATGGGACTTTTACCCAGAAAGACTCCAAAGCTCTGCAGGCTGACAATGTACGGGGACAAAGCCCAGCTGCTGCACAGACATCTTGCAAAGGAATGCACTTCCACGAACATTTCTGCACACACCTAGCGTGTCTTAAACACAGAGGGGTATAACCAAAACAGACCCCTTCCTCCAACCTGTCAAGTTGCACATATTCAATGTGTAATTCTCAGATCCGATTCCTTCTCCAGGCTTCCCTCCTCCTGGCCCCAAATCCTACATGTTTCCAGCTGAGTGCCTGAACTGCTTTCTTCCTCACTGCACAAACCTGTGTGTCAGCAGGAACTGCCTGGCATATAGAGCACCCGGTACTTTGGGTGACCAAGTGGGAGAGAGGTGGCACCATCTTCTAGCAGGAACCCACAGTCACAAGGGCCTGGTAGAAGGCAAGTCACCCAGTTATGGTTAAGGTTCAGTGTACCTCCCCTGTGCACTGCACCTTGCCAACCACACATCCCCATCACCATGCATCCATCCAAGTAGGAGCTCACAAGGAGCGAGGAGTCATCCACATCTCCGGAGGAACGCAGCTCCATAGTCGTGGCACTTCAGGAAGGAGAGGACTGTGCTCCCAACCCTGCTCCAACACCCATTTATGCCCTCCCATGAAATGAAAGTGACACACCACACAGGTTTTGTACTGGTTTAGATGGTGATTTTACAGACTCATACCCAAATGAAACAGATAAGAAGACAACTTATGCATTTCCCTTCTTGTATAGGAATAAATAATTGTAATAACAGGTCCATTTCTATAGCTCAGCTAGATAAAAGCTGCATCACTTTATGGATATGGTTAAAAAAAAAAAAAAAAAAAGAACTTCTTTACTTGGACAAGCATGGCTCTAGATGAAATTCCTCTGAAGTGAACTTACTGTCAGCATAAAATGCAGGTCAGCCAGTGGAGGAACCAGCCCCAAAGATCTGAATAGTTACCCTACATGATCAAGAAAGGGAATCCCTGTTCCCATCTTTGCAATCCACATTCAAACACACCATTAGCCAAATGCTGCCCAGAGGCCATTTCTCTGCCATGCATTTTCAATGGGCACGGTAGGAGCACGCAGGTCTCCCCACCTGTCCCCTTGTCCCAGGAGTAAGGCAGAGCTGGCACATTCCTGCTTTCAGGCCTGTGTGCTCTAAGGGAGCTCTGCAAAACGGTCCCTGACTATTTACTTGGGAAATTAAGCTCCATTCTCTTTAGACACTTATGTTAGGACTGCTACCAAGAGTTCTCTGGGTGAGTAGTTGTAAGTATTACAAAACAGCAAGCAGCAGCTACTTCAAAACTCTGATTCTGCCACCCTTAGACATTTAGGCAGCTGATAACCTGCATCACCTCTTGTGCAGCATACCATCATCCCAACACTCAGAGCCAGATGAAGAGAACCAAGACAAGTCAGAGAGGGATGCACCCCAAAGCCTGTGCATTGGGCGCATCTTCTCTTCTCTGAGATAATCTTAGTGGATAATAATTTTAAAATACACATACAAATAACAGTCTTAAGGGCTAGAACATGAAAAATGAATTTGAAGGTGTTTACACATGTAAAGCTGTGCACACAGAAAGGAGACTGTGACGAGACCCCTTTCCAAATCAGATCTTTATGGAATTTCAGTAGAGAAGTAGGAAGGGGCAGGTTTACTTCCCCTGACCTCGTGCAAAGAGACGGGGTGAGGGAGTGTTTTTTTCTTTTTTTCCTCTCTTTTGTGTGTGCGTACAGATACATAGTGCTGGCATCCAGAGACTGAATTGAAGTTAAATTTATATAATTTCCAAAATCCTTCAATATGTCAGTAGCAGTGTGGACCACATGAAGTGCCAAAACACAGCTGTCCCACTACGGATTACTTTCCTCTCTTTGGTTGAGAAATCAAAAGGTTGCTTTTCCCTTTGTAACTCAGCCAGTGTTGGGTTGTGTTCACCCCCAAAAATCAAACAACTGCTTTCTTCCAACTTAACTGATTTTGACTTTTTCCCCCCTTGATTTAAAATACTGGAATGAAAATATAATTTCCAAATGTACTCTGGTTTGACCTAAGTTTCATTTGGCCTGTTTATCCCTCACATGCAGACATCTGATATTCTGAATTTGCAGTGAATTTACAAATTACCTGCTCATAGAGAACCACTCAATTTTTAATAGAGGGATTTATAAAAATTCCATATTTCTTAAAATCCCCCTATTTGTAAAATCAAAGGGTACAAAGACAAAGCTGCTGAGTAAGAGAATACAGTAGGAAAAGCACCTTCCACGGGGTTGGAATTTGAAGCATTTGAGTATGTTTCATACCAGAAGCAGCTAGAAGCACCACAGAAAAAAAAGTTACAGAGTGGTGTACACAGCAGATTGTTACAACAGCTATTTTTCCTTATATAAATTCAAAACCGAGAGGTTTATACAAATTTGTTGGCACCTGGCAAATTCAAAATTATCCAATAAACATTACCATGCACTATATCATTACATCAAGAAATTATACTATGCAGGAAATAAGAGAGAAGCCTGGGCAATACTAAACTGGAATAGAATAGCAAAATATATATAGGTGGATATGTGGATATACAGCTAGAACTGGCAACTAATTTCAGAAAGTTACTAAATCACATCCTACAAGGTTCAAGCCAAATTCTGGCTTAACTAAAAAAAAAAAAAAATAAAGGAGAACTTGATGAAACAATATTCCACAGACTGTTTCTAGGTTCTTACCAAAAGAGGCAGTCGACTATCCTAAACTGGAACAAAAATCAAATTATTAACAAGTGATTGAGAGAGGGGGAAAAAAAAGGAAAAAACAGGGATGACAGAAGAAAATTTTGACTTTTTGCAAAATACAAGTCATAATCCTGTCAAGTCTTTGTTTACCTTGCATCTCTCTACTAATGTCATTCTTTCATTTTGTCTCATCACCTGGAAAAGACTCCATTATGAAATGACACCATAAAGAAAACTTAAGGACTATGGAGCAGCTGAAGAGGAAAAAACAAGCCCAAATCCTTACAAAGAAACCCTTACCACTCACCTGCAATGGTGTGAACAACACGGCTGGTGAAGCTTAAGATTTGGTAACAGGTCTTCACATCATAATCCTGTTGAAAAAGATTATATGAATGGAGAATTCCATTTCTTATGGATCATCTCAGTTGGACACTAGCTGAACACTGAGCTTGGAAGGCACATAAGCAAGGAAATTGCAGTAGCAATCCGTGGAGAAAAAAAAAGGGCGGAGGAAGAATTAGGCAAAGCACAGCCCTAAATCACTGAGGTCTACATAATCAAATCTTCAAAATGGCCAACCTTGAAAATGAGGAGACTGTAAGATAACCTAACGGAAAGGAAAGAAACAGAAATTGCAACTGAAAATTAGCAGTTCCAAAGAAATAATTAGTTAAGCAGGTTTAATCAATTAGGAGAAAAATGGACAACTACTTTGCCAGTTTGGAAAGGGTTGACAGATTTAGAGAGGAAGAATGGGAAAAAAGATAGGTTTCTTCTGGCTTAAACCAAAAGTTTAAAGACTGAGTACTGAAAAAAGATCTGGGATCCAGACTATTTTTAAAATACGTTGCAAATTTGAAATGGTGCAGGGAAGAGCCACAAAAACCTTCTGAAGGCTGGAGAAAACGCTCAGTAGACTTTAAAAGCTCAATCTGTTTGGTTTACTAAAGCAGGAAATACTAGTATCCTCACTGAAATAAAATATACTAGATCCTAAAGGACTTGTTTTTGAATGAATGGCAAAAGTTATAAGTAGTATCTTGCAAGTAAAGACCGGCAAATGCTTTTTTTTTTTTCCACAGAGAAGTTGATTAACCATTGTAGCAACTACAAGAAATGGAAAATTTTTCATTTCAAATCAATGTTTTGTGTTCAAAACAGTCCCAACTGTTTTGGGAAGCTATGTTTTGACTAAAAATAAGGAATGGGGATTGATACCTGTGTATTGAGAGTGATACTACACAAAGTTTTCTGTCTTAGCACAACACAGGCCATTCAACCCAGTCATATCATAATCTCTCCTGACTATTAATTCTGTGCATTTTGTGCCTGCAGCTCTGGTTGCATGTCCTGTAAGACCCCAAAACTGAGCTTCAGAGTAGTGCTACTTACACCTAAAACTAAGCCACATTTACTAACCTTTCATTCCCCTTTCTCACTACTGGCAGATTAAATATTACCACTTTGCACTGTCCACTCAAATATTACTTCAGTTTTTGTATACAGCTCCTTATTACATGATTAGCGCTACCACATGTTTCACAACATCTCTCTCCGGTAATAATGATGATGTTAGCAGAGTTGTACTGTCCTCCATCTACTCTCTGCTTCTATGTAGTTCAAACCAAAATTTGGAACGTTTCTAGGAACGTTTCTTTGGAACGTTTCATTGCTCCAGCTTTTGAAGTTACAGTACACAGAAGCATAAGACCCAGACTTCACTAGGTCTTCTTAAACACAACGCTGAATCATGATCAAGTGTACCTGAACTGCCCTGTTTAAACTACTTTTAAGACCTACTAATAGATGGGTCCCACAGTCTGCAAGGCAGCCTGGTAAAGACCAGAATTAATCTGTATCTTGGGGGCTAGATCACCAGCTGGTGAGAACAAGCACAATTCAGTGGGCTGAAGGAGTCACCAAGCTACAGGACAAGGTCTGGCACGCAGATGATTAAGACGCCTGCCATCCAAGTAGCTCCAGTCCCAGAAGACGATAGCTGTAACTCTTGGTAGCAATTCTGTCACACATGCATTCCCCCACCAAGGAAACAATCAGAACCATGCAGAATAAACATCTCAAGTGCAACTCTACCTGCATCTTTCAAGGCTGATTTTTGCCTAGGTTAGTACCGAATACCAGGCACTGTATAGTAAAAACATGTTGTTCGCTGAATGACCTCAGCATTTCCAGTTTCACACTGTCATTTTTCTCTCTAAAATAGACAAGTTCTACTATTGTATTTCATGGGATGCATCATTTCTGTTCACCTGACAGATGCTCCATAGCACCTGGGAGAAGGCCAGCTATTGTCACCTAAGTTCATTCATTAGACTTCAGTGGAAAGGTCACACCATTCAATGGAAAGCTATCCCTCAAGAGTTAGTTTTGCAGCTCACAGAAAGGGTTATCCCAAGACCCATGCCACTGTGTTGCATACTGTTTTTGTTTTCCTTGCATCTCCTAACCCTGTCATCGTTCGCACAAGACGTTTTCAGCTGGTTTAATTTGTGCCCCCACGATGAATTAGAATCTGAATGCTCTTGCTCCTAATTACACTGTCAGCACCAGGAGCCAAGGAAATATGGATTTAGGTGCTCAGATTTATGCCACAGCCGAAAGAAGCAAAACCAAGCGAATTGAATGAAACACCTTTGGAAAACGAGTAGCAAGCTACGGAAAGCACAACCAGAGCCCCTAATCTACAGAACTGCAGCAGAACACCAAAGTCTATGACATATGTCAATAAGGATATACAAGCATCCTTCACAGGATTTACAATGTATATATTAAAAAGCTAGAAGAATTTAGCAAAATTGCTGTACTGACAACCTTAAAGCTAACTGCATATGTTTTGACATCATATATGGTTTGGCAGGATACCACCACAAAGAGGTGCATTCTAGACGACTCATGCCAGTGTTTTGAATAAGATATGATTTATATTTACTTTTGTTGTGTATTTTTACTAGGGGATAAATAACAAAATAAAACATGTCACATTTTGTTTATTCTTTTTTGGCCTTCCCAGCCAAGCATGCTCTCAGTCTGCAAACATTTAACATTTTCAGCATCAGTGCTTTACCACAGAAGACATCTGAATGTTATCCTCTTCCCTTTACTCTAATAAATTATATAACTCAAAGGTTGATCAAAGCACTCTCTCAACTTGAGCAAAGTAATGAAAGAAAACTTTAAATTAAAATCACTTAAATTTCCTCAGTATTGAAAATGTGGGTATGCATGGGGTTTGAGTTTTTCTTGCTGATTTTTATTTATTTTTATTTTATTTTTGAACAGGCATGATCAAATTTTCTTTAAAGTTACAATTAACTCCTAGCTGGGAAAGGGCGCAAGCCATATGGAATTAAATTTCTCTTTGGAAATCATATGTTTGCATTCCTCCTATATGATGATTTTTACCACACCAGAAACTTCCTAATTAATTGCAACCTACTTCACTATACTGAAACAGATGCGTATAAGTATTTCTCTAGTCATTATAATCATTCCTCACTAGGCGTGTGGGTACAAATTAAAGGAGGGCACTAGAAGCCTCGAGCACCTACAGACTAAATTCCATTCACCATCTTCTGCAGAATAACTGCAGTTTTCCCAGCTAAATGAAGGACAGAAGCAAGATTAAAAAAAAAAAAATCTGTGCAGAGGGAAGTCAATGCTTAGACAGGCCTCTTTGAACATCCCACCTGAAGCAATCGACGTATTACAGAAAACGGTTCAAAGGGATGAAATGCAAAATATGACCATGGAAGAAAGACTTGAAAAAAGTCACCCTTGCTATGTTGTGCTTCAGAAACAAGGGGATTTTATCAGAACCTGAGCATTTGGGAAAATCTGCCAAGTGATCGAGCTTGGTTTTAAGTAGAAAAAGGCTGGCAGAATCACAGGAGAGCTTATATTATTGGAGAACTTAAAAGTGAGAAAAAGTTAAAGCAGAAAAACCCAATGAAAACAAAATACTGGAGAATGAAACATGCCCAGGAGAGGCACATGTGGCCTAATGCCAATCATCAGCAGCTTGAAAGATGGTACTTATTAAGGAGAGAATTTCATACTCAAGAGACTGTTTTGGAGTAAGCTGTGGAATCAGGTAAAGGGGAGCTCAGATGATCGGTATCACCACTGGAAAACACAATAGGCTTGCTAAGAAAGCCCCCTGAAAATATTAAAAAATAAAGAACTAGGAAATAACAATACTCTCCTTGTCTAACTCTACCTTAGGATCTATTTTCCTATCTAGAATTCATCAGCTGTAAACTAGTCTGCGAACCCAGTAGGACTTTCTCAGGCACTGGAGGTTGAAGGCCTGCAGAATAAATATCTGGAATTCCGAAGCCAAACGACCACGACTTTTACTACGTAAAGGTAGCACCCTTAGTTCATGCAATACCATTAAAAGTGAACCATGACTTGCAAGATCAGAGCTTTTAATGCAGTGCAACCCCAAAAGGAAAGAAACCTCCTGTTACACAGCCTACGGCACTTTTGAAAGGAGCATTATTAGGTTAGGAAAATTCAGTCAATGTGATTGGTATGAATATCTGATTTTTAGATCTCTTAAGGCACTGGATCAGGATTTGGGAAACCTGCATTCAATTTCTGTCTCTGCCAGAGACTTCCTGTGTGACCTTGGGAACATCACTCCATTTTTTTGGTCTCATATGCAAAACGCAGATGATATTTCCCTGCTCTGCCATATATATGCCAGCTGTAAATTCATACCACAGCTGCTGCAGCACCTTGCACCAGGTTGTCTCAGGCTCAGTGGAAGATGAACACAAATACTAACTCTTGCCAATTCTTTTGCTTCAGTGAGTGTGTACAATAATGGTCACTTCCATGGGCATGCTTAAAGAAAGACTGCATATCCTGCTTTAACAGGCAATCGTTTCAGAACAACTCTAGCCTTTTTAAACCTCTTCATTGCTTCAGGAAGGCAATGTCTCTCCTACAGTGATTTAATAACTTCTAGGGAAATGTATCTCCAATGATTTTGTGCATTTTAAAGGGGCAAATTTGCAGACAACCAAGAGAGATGCCTCCTTTTCTGACACCAAAACAGCTTCACCACACAACTTTTTTCTAATTCCCTCCCCATAACTATTTCTGTTTCAACATATGCAGTGGTTGGCTGGGAGCAGAAGTCATCCTTGCTTTAAATGGACACAATATCTGCTCTCTAGAACTAAAACTTAAATTGATAGTAAATTCGTATAAAGGTGAACAGCCATTTTTTCAGTTGAGTATATTGCCTCAGCTAGTCTTCTGTTCGGCTCCCTCTTCACAGAGTACGTTCAGGACTCAAGGGCTACTCCAGTGCTTTGGGATTCACAGTTGACACAACTCCTCCTCACACTGCAACAGACTCTCACTTTCAACCACTGACACATCCCATTCCCCACCATCTGTGTCAGGGGCTGCATGAGCTTAACAGCAGTGTCTTTAAAAAAAAAAAAAAATGCAACCACACCATGTTTAAGAACATCCAACTGTTCCACATCTGCACTACGCCCAGCCAGACCGAAAATGTGTTCTGAGTAAGTGATGGAAACAGGTCAGTGTAAATACTTGGCAACAACAACAGACATGGCTGTGTCCCGCTTCTTATTTCAAAAGCTAGTACATAGTCTCTGTAATGGAAAGAAATCTCTGAGGACATGGTGATTTGCTCCAGATCGCCATTCAGACTGCCTGTTTTGATGTTCAACCCTAGAAATCTATTATGTAAACACACCTCCCCAGAGCTAGGATTTATATTTCTTCATTTGATGATCAGAAAGGTCAAATATATTTAATTTCTTCAAGTGACATTAGATCTAATGGCCTATCATTAGTATTTTGAGCTACTGTCACTGAAGCCAGGCATTTTAACAGCACAGTCACTTCTCTCCTCCCCATCCCTTTCCTTCCTTTAGGATGCTCCCAAAAAATTACAGCAAGCAAAATTATCAATGTAATCATCTTTGACTTGTACTTGGAGGGAACCTAGCTTATTTTTCACACATAAAAGCTACTCAGCTTGTTTGAACGCTAAGGACAACGAGAGCAAAACCAGATAGAGGTATTTTGCTCTTGGAAGCAGCTCTTAAAAATGTATAACTTCATGGTAGTAGGGGGATATGGTTTCAATTCTAACCTGGATCAGACTCTAAATATTCTGACATAGATCAAGCAGAATTGCCAAAACATATTCTTCCCTTTCAAAACATTCCATCGGCTCTGGCCTCATTAAACAGTTTAAACGCTATTTCATTTTAAAAAATTAAAAATACAATGTTAAAAGTAGGTTACAATGAAACACCAAAAAGATATGGAACAGTATTACAGCTCCACCTTAATTATTCTTCTATCGTATCTCAAAGAGCACAAAAGCGTTAGCTGTCAGTTTAGATTAAAATTAGGTGTTAATGCAAATGATTCACTGTTACATTTACCAGGTTCATTTCTAACGGTTATTCTGGAATTACTAGAATTGTTTTCTCCTCAAACTTTCAGCCCCTTTCGTGGCAGGCTAAGACAGCTTGCTGTACCACCACTGTACTGTAGTGCTGTTCACCACTAGGAGAAACCCTTCAAAGAGGGCCACAGCTGGTTCTCCTTTAGGGTGGGATTGGACCAGTTGACTGTTAGAGATCCCCTTCAGCTTAAATTATCCTATGACATGCTTAAACACCTTTTTCCACTTTTTTTTTCAAATTAATTTCCCAAGCATTTTCTTGCTTGCATCAACAAATACATTAGATTATATCAACCACATCTTCTACTGTCCACGCAAGTTGCTCAGTCACATTTTCATTGACACTATGGTACCAATCAGAATCACCAAATTTCTTTCACTGTGAAAACTTCTGTATCTGGTCACTAAAGCAAGCAATCCAAATGTTCTAGTTTAAATACAAATATATATATACACCACACATTCATGTTTTCTTTTCTGTCCACATCTTTATACATTTTTCAGACTTACTGATTTCTCATTTGCCTTTTTGCAGTGAAAAGAAAGAAAAGCACTTCAGTGAGATCAACAATACTATGAACCCATAATATTTCTTATCACCTGCTTTCTTCTCTTGTATGACAGGATATTCAGCACGGTCGTGACCTGAGTATCTTTGTATTCCTTAGTTCTCAGGAAAAAATCCTGATATCACTGGTGTTTGCCATTAACCCCAATGGGAATTGCAGTGATTTAGACCAAAGGATGTAGTTAAAGAGGCACAGACAAACAGAAACCTAAAGAACCTACTTCCTGGTGGCAGATTTGCCTACTCACACATCTGTGGGTAAATTGTTCCTGTAACTCTACTGACTCATAGCCCTGTTTGGTGACATCCATTACACAATGCTCTGAAGAAACCATGCTACTATAGAATTAGAGAGAAGGTCCTTTTACATACTATGACTATTTTTCAGAAGATCAGGGTGGAACAATTAATCAGCAAGTAATCACCTTTTCACCATGGAGTCCTACAAGATATTATGCACATTATGTTGGTAAACAATCTAAAAACAACAAATAACAAAATTCCTACGCATACCTACTCAAAGACAAGGTTTATGTTCATTATTATAATTCAGAAAGACCCTGGAGCACTTGTAGAACATCCCCCCAAAATACCATCTGAACAGCGAAAGCATGAGCTAAATTAAGAAATTATTAGGAATTTACTAGTAAACAAATAGAAGACCATGGTATAAACTGAAGGTACACTTGTGGAGAAAGCAGGAAGGATACACCACAGGAAAAATTATTTCATATTTACACTGTTCCTTAAAATTCTACTTATTTACAGCTCAACAAACTCAGAAACATTGTAAGGTCCCAAGTGTATCTTTCGTCTGGATCACAAAGCCCATTCTTAGGCTTACCTTAATGACTGAAGAATTTAACTGCCACAGAAATGAAATGTTTCTCTGACTTATTTTAGCCAGATCTCTTCATGCCACGTTTTGCAAATTGCAGTGACAACCTTGACAAGCAGCAGAATTTATTGTGTTTCCTTGAAGTGCTTCTAGTCCATAACATCAGCTGGTCCATAGGTACTTCATACTAGGCCAGTCACATATTGAGAGAGCTCAGAAATGTGCACGTAGAAAATAAACAGAATAAAAGTAGTGACAGGAGAAAAAAAAAGAGAAAAAAAAAAAAAAACAAGAAGCAGCCTATTATACCAACTTAAAAGTCACTAGAGTAGCCTAGGCCAGCAGTACCAATTCATCTAGTTAAATGACACCAAGATATGCCGTTCATACCCCTAATGAGGATTAGTGTGCTGATGGCATTCTAAAGATAGCATTGTTAAATAAGCCAAATATACCCCAGGAATCAAGCGCAATATATAATGCCAATCTATGCCCATCAGTTAGGATGACACATAGGCAGCTAAAAATATACAAATCCATAACAACCACTGGTCCTCTGAATCCAGTCCAGCTCTGTAAACCTACAAGCTACAGATACAAGCTGACACCAGCGGGCTGCAAAGTCCAACAGTATTTGTGGTCAGCCGTGCTCAGTCAGCACAGTCTGCCTGGAGCACAATACTCTTACATTATCTACACCTCGGTAGGTGAGATATTTATCAGCTGTATAGATGTAGATGGCAGATGTATTATTTGGTTTTTAAAAGGATGCTTTCACATAGTTTAAAATTCATAGTTCTCAAGCAATTAGAAATATCAACTTTCTAAACCAGCCTTTACAAGAGAAGAAAGCTCTGGGAAAGTACATTAGTAAGCCAGTCCTCTGGGGCTCAATCTCCAGGTTCTGGAAACAAGTATGCGATTAAACACCCTTTCCCCCTCTGAAAGAGAGGTTTCTTCTTGCTAGCAAAGAGACAGAAGAGACTGAATACTTTTTCATTCCGCACAAGTTAACTTACATTCTACTCTACCTTTTCTTGAATAAAACATAATTGGTAAGGCTGCTTATTTACCGAGGTTTGCTCAATAGCGATCACTGGAAAGAACTTCTATGGAGAAGAGCTTAGTGTGCCTACACCAGCTTGCACAAGGGACGTGGACCAACATGGACCTCTTTGGAGCTGAGATTCTTTTATTTGGAAAGCTAAAATTTCGGTTGCCTCAAGCCAGCTGGAAAATGCAGCTCCAGAATAGTTTCAGCAGTAGAATTTATTTTTAAGAGAAGTTATTTTGAAGGCTAACAATAAGTTACACAGCTGGTTTTAAATGCCTGCAAATTAACTGGACTGCAATGGAGAGAAATTTCAGGTTGGAAGAATTAAGGAATTTTCCTCAGTGTGGTGACCTGAGACATCATGCATGGCAAAATAACTGTTTTTAAGGACTTCTAGAGTTGCTGTGAGAAACCCAGAAAGCAACAAAAACCTTAACTTCATTAGGAGCTGACCTAATGCCCAGTAAATGAGCTGAGTCTTTAACAGGGGTTGCAAAGGTAGGATGCCATTTTGCACTTGTTATGAGGCAGAGTGTGTTTGAGCAGGGTGGTTGGACCAGATGACCTCCAGAGGTCCCTTCCAAGTTTAACCATTCAGTGTGATTCTGCAGGTAGTAGGACGATGTAATATTATAGAGCCTGAAAAAAGTTGAAATTCAAGTTCATACCATAAGGCTCATGAAACTGCACATTAAAGAAGATATGGTCAAAAAACAGAAATTAAATGCTTTCTCAATGTTTGCTGCAAATGTGTATCAGATTTAAAGCCAGCAATCCACTCCTGGTTCTTAGTGGTATATAACATTGCTGTGGACTGCAGAGTAGCTATTATGCTATGCAGCTTGGCTGCTTTCCAGTCCTGGGTGAAGCAATCCCCACAGCATTTGCATGGAAGAAACGATGGGTTCCTTTGATGCGAAGGACTGTGAGCAAGTAAAAGGTGGGTTTGGGTTTTTCTGGCATTAATATGAATTCTTGGGTGATGCCTCTCTCTCACAACTGGGGAAGGAAAAAAAAAAAGAGATATGCCAGGTGTCCCAGAGACTCCATCAAAATGTTTAAGTATTCTCTCTGAAGTCCCATGCAGAAAACCTCCAGTCTTCACATCATATGTTATGCTGTCCTAGATTTTTTCCCCCCTGTATACTCAGGCATTGTCAGCTGCAAGTATGCTGTGAAAAAGACAGCGCCTTTGATACAACGCAAGTGTTTTTTTTTTAATCGAAATGCATTTGTTGGTTTAACTTTACAGCTTTAGACAGTTTCTGCAAATCATTTTTGATAATTACTTAAATGTTATTTCATATGAAAGTCATTACTACTAAAATCTGCAGTATCCCACTAGCAAGAAAAAAAAAGGAACAGGCAAGTTGCAAGCACAGCTCATCTATTGTTTCTGACTCAAGCCAGGCTGAGAATGCCAGAGACTGTTGGCATTTTGAAACGTCTGGAGACTCCTGCAGTTTTCTAGAATTACATGGTATGGCTCTTGGTGTTCCACAGGCATTGCAGCTGATTTACTGAAAAAATTAAAGATGCATTTCTAAAAATTTGTGTAGTATGCTCCATGCCTGATTGAAAACAGGAAATCCGTACACTGATGGCTGCTCAGGCAGGCAGGTAGTGAGCCACGTGGTCACAGTAGATGTAGAACAGGTATAAATTTTGCACCATCAACAACGTAGCAGAGAGGTGATGCCTGAGGTGCTCAAACGTTTTTGGCTTAACAAGGTCCACCACTACTCTGAATTTTGCTCTTTTGTAAGAAAGGCTGCTAGTGCTAGAGATTTACTGGAGGAGAGAAATGGCACGTTTGCTTTATGAGCAAGTCTACCTTAAAACAAGATTACGAAAAATAATACAGTAAATCCTTACCCTGACTGGGAGGCATTCCTGTCCTGCCAGTACCTCCAGTTACCCTATGTACCTGGCTGCAAACTACACTGGAAAACCCACTGAGACAGTTCTGAAGAGGCATCTCTGCAGCATTACATGTGGAGTTAGGTTGGTGGGAAAACACCCAGGTTTATAGCATCTGCACAAGTCCCTCTACGTTTATTGAAGGGGTGCTAGGCAAGCCAGCAGCAGGGACCTCCACACTCTTCTTCTGTGCTGATGAAGTCAGCCATGCCTGGACCCTGGCACCAGTAGAACTGTATGATAGATTGAAAACTCAGGCAAGAGCAAGTTAAGCATGCTTTCAGCCTCCTCACCCTGCAGCTTCAACTTCACAGCTTGAGGTTTTCTGTCCTCCCAGGCTTTTGTGTTTTTTATTTTTGCCCTACTTCCATTTGTTTCCAAGCTCTGTCACAAAGTAGTTGCACTTCACCTGCACAAACAGGAGGGAGAAGAACAGCATGAGTTTGGTGGGAGCTTGCTCCATTTTAAGTGTTGTGGTTCTCCATTTTCCCTTAGAAACCCAACAGTCCCAGATTAATGTAATCTTTAAAGGAAGATGTAGGATTTCATCATCTTTAAGGGACTTTTCTAATCCGTATAGATAGATTCTCAATCAGATTGAAAAAACAACCAGACTGTCACTAGAAAGTGAACTAGAATTAACTCAAAATAGTAGAAAAACCTTCCAAGGACAGATGTTTCTCCCAGTTTTGAGACAGTTATTTTATAAACAGAAAAAATATTTTAGATCCTAAGACTTCCCCAGAAGTTCAATCTGAATCCAGAGAAAAAAAATAGTCTGAGAATGAACCACTGCTTCAGTAAAAACAAGTCTTCAGGTAAAGCAGAAGTTTCTTGAGGTATAAAAGTAAAACATTTAAAAGCAGATCTGGTTTTGTCTTTCAATGACACAAATAAGCAAGAATGAAGTTTCACTTCTGGTAGAGTGGTTTTTTTTCCATTGTGTGTTTTTTTTTTCTTCTGTAATTGTAAGTGTTACAAATACTAAAGCTTTATATGAACACACAGGTTTCAAAGATAACAGGCAAGAACCAAAACTTGGGAAAAATAGGCTGTGACCAAAAAAAAAAAAACCAATCCATCTCTTCATAAGATCTGCATAGAAGCACTGGTTATTCAGACGCCATAACGACTTGAATTATCACCAAAGTTAGTACCAAGACACTGTTCTGGCTTTAAAAAGGTAGTTTCAGCACAGGTTAAGTCAATTAAGTTTTGCTACTGAAAAATTATGAATGGGATGTCCAAACATGGCTTGTGTCAGCTAATCTGCTTCTAAACCAAGTTTAAACTTAAGCAGGGCATGTTTCATGTTTAGACAGAACATACACATTTCTGGGATAGCTTAAACATTCTCCAGTAAGTAGTATTTTAGTATTTATGTTTCCATATTCTATAATATTGAAAGTCTCCTGAAAAACATCAGGGCTGTTAAGTTCCTGTCAAGCGTTAGGATTATGTTTGCACTTCCTTGTTCACATAAGAAAAGACAAAAAAGGCAAAAAAAGCATTGGGATTCTTTTTCCTCCATATTTACTATACACTTACACTAGCCTTATACCAGTTCTCCAAAAGTTTTCCAGCACATTTGTTAATATTCAACCACAAAGGAAATTCCAGTGCAGAAAAGAATGACTATATATAAATGCATTTCTGAAGCAAGCAAACAAACAGAAAAGTCACAATAAAACTAGGTGCTCAGAATTCAAAACTCCTCCAGTTTTGACACCTGGTCTGAGTATAAGGAATTTAACCTAGTTTTTCTTTTTTGATTTGTTTCTATAATACAGCTTGAAGACAAATAATAAAAAGAAACACTCAGAGCTGAACACATGTATTTTTCCTTGATGTTGCTAGCACCAAGGAAGTGTTTTATTAAATAAAAGTTATTCTTTACCATCCACAAAGTTCCATGATCTTCTCCTTCAAATCCATTTGTAAAGCTCTCTTCTGTCACAATGGTCATGAAAGAAAAATAATCTTTGAGGCCAATGGATGTGCAACGTCTGCATCTGCATCTACTGTTGTCATTTGTCAGAGGTTTTAATTGCAACCATTAAGACCTGTAGCACCTTTCCCCATCCCACGTCCATGGAGAACCTTGTGGAACAGTGACTTAGGCTTCATACACACCGTCATTCAGATGAAAAGTACATTTAACCAATGACACCGAAACCAACAGGAAAGGATGTTAAAGTGGGGGAAATACAATGGGGTAGGGGCAGAAATTGATCAGAAGCTTTCATAAGAGGCTGCAAATGTTCCATGAATTTGTGCATGAGTGCTGTAAGTGCCATTTCAGTGCTGTCTTTGGAGAGATGTCCTAGTAAGCCTGCATTTTTATGGTACCAAGACATACCCTGGTCTTGAAATTAATAAATTCAGGACAGTTTAATACTTAATGCAATGTATTCCATTTAATTGGTGGATAAAGAATGTGCTTTTTAATTATGTACAGAGACAGACTGGATTTAACAAAAAATAAAGTGTAATCCAGAAACTGGAAGTAGTAGGTGACTAATAACATTTACCCTTTCAATAATCATGGTCAAGTTCTCTTTGTGTAGAGCTCTAGGATAAACTCAAGAGATGATTACTCTAATTAAGGAATTTATAGATCTTTCTTTGGAGACAAGCTATTTGGCAGAGAATTGTAGTCTCTTGAATAAACTCCCTCCCATCTCTGAACTTGCTCTCTTATGCTCATTAGATTCCCAACCAGCATACTCACGTCGTTGATGCTGATGCCAGTCAAGGACCTATCTGAGCCAAATGGCTCTTGCAAACAGACATTTTTCCAGCTGACTTCCCCCATCACAAAGGGACGCTTCCAGTCTCAGGGGAGGAGGCAGGCTCCAACAAGCTCCAACCCACCAAATACTTGCTTAACCATTACACAGCCAGCCACTCCATGAGACAGTTAGACCCAACTATACCTACGTCCACCCAAATTGCACTGAGAACACCAGAGAAATCCCCCATTTAGACACATGTAACTGAACTCAGACTATGGTGTCCTCAGGGGAGGTTCCTCCCACACCACCCAAGTCATTAGGGGTTTATATGACACCAATGGGTATCTTAGACACAAAAGCAGATTATCCCCTACTAGGAAAGATGGGTTAAAGGCAGCACACAAGCCTGAAGTTTGGAAGATCTTCCTTCTGATAAATTACATCTTGGATTTCAGCTGGGAATAAAAGAGCATCTCTTATAAGACTGAAGGAGTTGGATATATCTCCAGATATAGTGCATTTATCAATGCCTTAACCAAAGCGGTAGCAAAATATCTTTTAGCTTTAACATAGTGTTCAAGTCCAAAATAACCCAGGCTCAATTAAACCAAAAATATCTACAGAAGTCAACCAAATCAGTGGTGAGTTTTTCCTGAGTCAATTATTTGGGCTGCCCAACAAGTACCTCAAGAAGTATGATTTTTTTTTACAAGATAGGCATGGGAGAGGTACTGATTGTTTGGTACACACAAAATTATCAGTGGCCAAAGTTATTAGACAATCCCCAGTCACAAAAGGTGGAGATATGCCATTGGTCCCTGCATTTTGCATTTGTTTTTTTTTGTTTGTTTTTTTGAACTGTGAAGCCATCTCATTTGTAATACACTTGAGGACTTGAACAAGAGGAAAGGGGACATTCAATTAAATTAGAAAAAGAATTTACACTGAGTTTATCACACTTCATGCAGTAGGCTCTGAAATTCATTGCTATAAGTAAAGAAAATTGCTAGTATCCAAAGGCAGATCAAATCTAGACACAGATAAGAATATTTAGAGTTATAGTCACTAACCTAAGAAGACTGCTGGAAAGGATAAAACCTCCTGCTTCAGTTTTAGCTCAATTTCTCATTAGAAGGGATTAGAATGAAATTTTCATAGAAGCCTCTAATTCCTATGGGGTCTACCATCCTCATCTCAAGCATCTGGTATGGTCATCAGAGAAACGGAAGTACATTAGACAGACCACAAGCACAATCCAATATGGCAATTACTACATGGGTTTTTCTGCTTGATAAAAAGTTAAACAGCCCATCTGATGCTGCTGTCCAAATGGAATACTGGAACAAAGCACCAAATAAACATTTGTGTATGTACAAAAGACTGGATATGCTCACTAACAGCAAAAATTAATATCTGATTCAGAAAGAGATGCAAGATTACCTACCCAGACCACAGTCTATCCCACTGATCCCTTTGGGAGGCTTTTTTGTTTGTTTTTGTTTTGTTTTGAGGATTTCCTATTTGAAATATTTCTTTAGGTTGTGGTGAAAGCAAGCATCATCACTGGACTATACAGTCAAGTTAGGAAAAGGCAGAGTTCAGTTTATTTTTTTTTAGATTAATGTGAGCATTTCAGTATGATTTTGCTGCTTGGTGAAAGAAGGTAAAGGAACAAGCAAATTTTTTTTTTTAAAATACAATTTATTTTCATCACAGAGCGGACAATACAGAAAGTGTCTCAGAACCAAATGAAAAGGATAACAAAGAATATTTTAATATTAAAGTTACAGAAAATATACTTGAAGTTCTCCTTTAACAAAGGGTGGGGAGGAGAGGGGAAATACTGTTACTGTTAACTCCTTCCTCCAGAAGGAATCTCTTTCTAGTAATACATTAAAGAAGTGACAAATAATAGTCCAATGACCTCTAACAACTTCCTCCTCTACCTAGCAGCACAACTGTGTAGGGATTACTTAAACATGACAATAGATTATAATTTAGCAAAAATATTGTAGAGGCTAAATACATCATTCTTGGAATTGAGGATTAAACTTATTTTCAGGTGAAGAAAAAAATTTCTTAGGGTTGGTCCAGGATATTTAGCTTTCTTAAAAGCTGAGCACTAAATACCCCAGTCATGGTAGGCCTACAATGTAAGTGATGGAACTGTTCTCAAGCACTTTGATAGGTGAAATTCACACCATATATTAACCAGTGCTTAGCACAGCAGTGGTGATAAACCAGTTTTACAAACCAAATCCAAAAGAACAGCTTCTAATGGTGTATCCATGGCATTTTATTCTTGCCACTGTATTTAGTGGAGATTGAAAGGAAATTACACCAGAAAAAAAGCAGTGTAAAATCTTACACCTTTCCACATGAGGCAACTCATAAGAAAAACTTTCTAGCTCCTTTTTGCTTAGAATGTGCTAAATCATGAAAAAGTAGTGGTAGAAGGAATGATAAGATGACTGTTCTTCAAGCAGAAGAAATGCGCACTTGCTTAAACTGTACAGCTCGGCATCAACAACGTGAAGCCTCACTTGCTTTTGGTGCATGTGGAACAGGGGAAGTCATGCAAGAAAACACATTTGTAAAGATGCTTAGTAATTCAACCAAGAAGCAGCAAACAGAGAAAAAAGTGACAGTCTTTCACAACGTCTTCTGTCCTATAATCAGAGCCTAGAGTATGGGCACACTTCCCCACGTATGGGGACTCAGAAATTAGCGTGTGATGTTAACATCTTTCATTTCAGTGGGTGTTAACTCTGATGTTAAAATAACACTAACACAAATTACATTTATAGTTTCACCGCTAAGCAAAATAAACACAAAGTTGAGGACAATCTAGGGCTATGGAAAACTACTTGACTTTTATTTCAGCCACAGGAACCTCTCAGCTAAACTATGCTTTCTGGCTAAGCGTTGTGTTGTTGGGGGAAGCCTGTAGCATATTTAGCTCTATATAAAACTGAAAACATGCAGAGACACTGGATATTTGCTTATTCTTCCCCACAACACATTCGTTTATGCATCTGTCTGAAGCACCCTTGGAAAAAAAAATGTCTGGACAAGTTAGAAAGAAATTCCTACACTTCAGAAAGCATTCAGCACTGGGAAGCAAAGAAGAGGAGCCAGGAGAAACTAAAGATGGATAGGCTTTAGGAAGATACAGTGGAGCTGGAAGGGATATGATTAGTTCCATTTCTTGAAGAAAGGATTCAGCTTTCTAACACATGGGGAGAACTAGTTTATGCAGCGGGGAGGGGTAGGAGTCGAAATCAGAACTTTTGTCAGTTGGTAGGCTGATTCTTGCTCTAAGGCTACCTTTTATGTGCATATTCTATGGTAATCACCTAAAAGTTTAATGTAACATCTTTACAAACCTAAAATGTAATTTAGGTTTTTTATCTAGGATGATCCATGAGAAAGAAATTGATGGCTAACACCATTATTTTTGATACCCATGAAATACTTCAACTGAGCAAAGTGAAAAGGGAGATTTCCTACGTACTAAGCTGACAGAGCTCTCACTGAGAAATGTGAAATTATGCAAATGTAGACTTTAAGAGCAACAGAGGAACTTTCTTCTATTATGCACACACAAGTAGGAACAGAAGGTCACACAGTGGTTAGCTAAGCTTCACTGCAAATACAGCCTATTTAGGAACCACACAATGGTGTATAAAGACTTGACATAAGTTAGCAGCAGCTACAGCAATGATGTAAATTTGACTCTTCTGAGAAGACTGCTAATTCTTAGCTGATTTAAACAGAAATAAGTTGCTCTTCTTCCTGGATGCAGATGAGATAGGAAATACCAGTGCACCTTGGACAAATAGTGTTCTCTTCTAAAAGCAGATTGAGTATTTATTTCCTCAGGTCAAAAAGAAAGAATAAATATGGAACACCTCAGTTAAGGTAACTTTCTCCATACTTAGTTATACCCATGGCTTATAACTTTTTTTTTTTTAAAATAAAGCCACATGTCTTTCTGTGATGAGCAGCACATGCATAAGAAAAACACTTCAGTGTGTATGAGACTGAAGCTGCATTTACTCACAAGCCAAGTTAGAAGACAGTGGAATTCCACTAATTCTAGTTACTAATCTGAGAAATTAATCTGAGAAATTGGAACAAGAAAAAAGTTTACATTGCTTTGGAGATTAGGACCTGTAGTTCAAAGCTCATGAGAAATAGGATTGCCATTTCTGTACTTTCAGATTTCAGAAGCATAGGTTTACATTTTAATATTTATTAATAAGATAAGCCACAAGAGGATTTGCATCAGAAGAGAACCATTAGGCAACTAAAAATGTATCAATAGGTGTTAATTTCTAGATGAATTATCGAATAAATTCAAAGTTAACATTAACATGGTATACCAGTTTGACATCCACCCTAGATGTATTTTAGATAGCTTGGGCTAGTTCCCGCATTTTGCGAAACATCTTTTACATTGTTTTTTCACTGTTAGTTACAAGGCTTTACTCCTCACAGGGTAGATGTCTGGAATGACAGCATTTTTAAAGGATTCACAGAACTTTGTATTCTTATAATTGCAGATTTCATTGCATCTAATGATGCAAACGGATCATCTCATTAAATACTCAGATCACTGGTTTTCATTACTTTCAAACACAGTCAAGTGCTGGTAGCACACTGACCTTTACAAGTGACTAGAAATCACATAGTAGTAATTTAAATACAGTAAAACTAAGACATTTCATTTGCAAAAAATCCTGGTCTTCATACTGAAGAGTAAAAATAACATGATATCTAATGGAAAGAGGCTGCCCTTAAAGCAGCACTATACCTCACACTACAGCACATTGCAGGACTTGTTCATTCAAGTGATCAGGTATGAACATAAGTGTTGGAGCCAAATGCTCAAAATAAGAAGCTGATCAACTCAAAGCTTTTGAAAATCTAGCCAGAGCTTTAGCTCCGTTTAAAAGAAAAAAGCTAAAACCATCTCTGCTAAGCAAATTAACTCTGGTTACCAATCTGAAGACAAAACAGTTGCTTATGTTCTCATTTTAACCATAGGCTTTAAAACTTTTTCAGAAAACAAAAAAAATAAAAAAGTCTCCAAATCACATGATATAGTAACTTTTCATACTTCCACAAAAGATAGTGGCTTCTAAGGCATGACTCTCTCTCTTCTTTGCACCACAGCAATAACAGATAGCTTTTAGTATACAGTATTAGCACATGCTAGATGGACAGGAGAACCAAGGGGAAATTCATTTGCATCACTGGGTCATCATACCCCTCATCTTAATCATTTTGCAACAGAACATATGCATTAGCTATCTTTGGGTAAAATGTTATTAAATCTGTGATTGAGCTTTGAGAGAATTTAGTTTGTCCTAGTTCAAAGGGGATTAAGCACTTCAAATATCTTACATTCTTCCACTAAAAACATATAATGCTACATTATAACAACAATTTTAAGCAGAGTATTTCTCAGCCTTGTAACTTCACTCTGGTAATTCCATTGCCCATCACAAATATTTCCAAAAGCTTCCCATTTAGACTGAGTGTAAGCATTATAATTACAATAAACCTGTTATTCTAAAATTAACAGCAGGTAAATAGGATGCAGAAATAGTAATGAGATCAGAAGCCTTTAAGCCTTACTGCCACAATAACCCTGTAACCTGCCAATAGTTATGGTGATTTTCTTGCCTCTGAGTAATCTCCTCACCTACACCAGCATTTTGCAACATCATGTGTCCTATGGGCTTTGCCTGTTAACCTGAAGTAATCTATGGTTAGCTAACACATAGCAGTCTTCCCTTACCCCCTTAGAAGGGCTGGATTTTATTAAAACTATTTTCTAATAAAAGGTAAAATTACTTGAGCTAGTTTCCCACTGGGCAGTACATTACCTATAAAGAAAGTGATTTAGCGCAGAAAATACACAGGCAGCTCCCCCCCACCATCCACACATACAATGAGCAGCTTACTGCCAAAATGACACTTCTGTGCATTCACCAAACAGGTTACATTTATTTTGATTTTGCCCAACTGCAATTACGTCTCCTGTCTTCAGTGAAATTATCTGTTCTATCCAAATCTGGATTTCCCTTGTGATTACACCAGCACCTGAGCTTTAATGAAAGCTGTTACTAAAGCTAGGACTAACTTTTACATTAACCAATGCACTCAAAAGTTACAAGACCAAATCCCTGAAAATTCACCCAAGCAGCCTATCCTGTATTTCATTGTCTGAAGAACTGACTTTTCAACAGTCATACACAAAGGGGACTCCGGAAAAGGTTGTAAAATGGGTGCCCTTGCCACTTGTATACCAACACCCCAGTTCCAGCTTTACTGACAACATTACATGTCTACAGCATTTTATTATAGAGGATGGACTGCAGCTTCTGACTTCCAGCACAGAAACAAACATGCTTTAATCATTCTTCACAGATGCTTACTTAACCTCTTCTCTATGTTCTCCAAAGAAAGAGACTGTATGGGCTCCCAACAGTATATTCCAGTTTCATATCTTTTCCATCAAAATAAGTCACACAAGATGTACTCCATATCCACCCTCCTAGCATTCAAGCCCATTGCTACTAGCCCTACTCACCAGGAAGGCCATTATATTGCTTTAAAAAAAAAGTTTGAATATTATTTTTTCACCCTTATTACTCTCTTCCTCAGGTTCAAGAACCCAGTCCACTCAGTCATTTCTCATGGACCATCTTCCTAAGCATCTAATGACTCCCAGTGCTTTCCTTTGGTCTCCCTTCAGCTAGTCTAATTCTTTCCTGAGAGGCATTGCTTGAAACTATGGCATTCCAGATGAAGTCTTACAGTGACAAGAGGAAAACCTAAAGTCCGCCCTGTAACAGCCATGTTCAAATTTTGGCAATAGCACAATGCAGTTGTATCGTGTTTCTCTTGTGACTCACTTTAAGCATTGGATCTTTCTCCGCAGAACCTCTGCTTACCCCACTGCTTCTCATCCATACTTGCATAGGCAATTACCACCAAATAAGCACTCCACTCCCTTGAATTCATCCTATACTTTTTAGATTATTCCTCATTTACAAGAACGCTTAGAATTCTAATCCCACCCTCAAACAAAATTGCAGCTCTTCCCATCTTCAGTTCATTGTAGACTTTAAAAATAAAGAGCCAAGTCATCAAGGAAATCTTCAAACAGAAGCAGGCTCCAAACAGACCCCTGAGAAAGTCTGTTTGATACAGCTTCCCACTGAGGCCACAAATCACTGGTAACTATTCTGTGGTACCATTGCCCAACTGATTTTGTACCTACTTTACAATAGCTTCACCTAGCTCACATGTCTTGAATTCATTACAAAAGTGTTGTGTAAGGCTTTTAAAAGCCTTTCTGAAGCCAGGATACAGGAGGATTTATTGCTTTGCCTCTATCCACAGATACATTGCCCCGCCATGGAAGGGGGTTGCATTAAACGTGATTTGTTCTTGAGATATTTCTGGCTGCTCTTCATCCATTATTTCCTAGATACTTCCAAACTGCACATTAATTTGTTCCAAAATTTTGCAAGAGACTACACAGTCAGTCTGACTAGCCCACAAGGTCCCTTGCTTCTCTTCTTTTGCCAATCTTCTCTATTTCAAGTGAGAAGCGAGCATTGCCCCTTTTCAGTGTCTCAAACCACCCTCAACAAATTTGAGAGATACTTACTAAGAATTGAATAAATCACTTCATGGTCAAAGACAAGGCCAGATTACATGAAAAAAATCCAAATCTTACTTTCCTATTCACACATAAGCACTGCCCCTTTTCACAGTGATTTTAACTGCATCTGCATTTAACAGAGTGATTTAACTGCATTATAAAATATTAACTGCACTGGGTAGCAGCATGCAATTGACCCATTCAGTGATGATGGATACAAAACGGTTAAAAACTTTTGCCTTCTCAGCATCCATCCTCAGAGGCACAGATCAACATAGTGTATTACACCGCAGAATTTTACCCTCCTGAACCACAGGCAGAACAGTACGTCTCAACCAGTAAAATGGAGGAAGAAATCCTTCAAGCTTTCAGACCAGATTGATCACTCGTGAGACACAGCTAACTCGGATAAGTGTCCAAACTCAAGGTTGCTTTCTGAATTGATGCTCCTGAGGTTTGTTCATACCAATCATTAGTCACTACCATTTATTAGCTTGCAGATAAACTGAAATAGATCCTGGGAAAGAGAGAAAAACATTCTCCCAGGACCTGGTTATTAATTTTATTTATTAACAAAACTCAAGCTAAGGCAAAATTAATAACTTTCCACATCTGTAGCAGAAACTTGGAGGAAAGAAAGGAGACTATAATGCTGTATGAAAGCAGGTCTCTCCCATTTGTACACCTCTGAAGAGGTCACCTATCACAGGCCACACAAATTCAGGGCCATAAAGATCAGTGAGCATTAAACACCAGTACGCAGGAACAAGGCACGCACCAGGTTATTTGGGAGGCATACCAAAGGACTGCGCCAGCACAGCCCTTCGAAGTGACCCCTGCCACACTGATTCTCGGACCCTAAGCAAACAGGCATGCACGAACAGACACTGAATTTCTCATGTCTGACAGATGGGAAATTTGGAGCTGACTAAACACATGCCCAACCCTATATTCTCAACACAGATAGCACTTTATTGACCCCTGGCTGATGGAAATGCCAGAAGAGTATCATCCAAATGTGACCCCTTAATGTAGTCCATGTGTGAAAACCTTAAGAAACAGTTCCCTTTCCAGTGGAGACCAGGAAATGAATGAAAAACATCCACTGAAGTCAAGGGATTTACATTGGCATAAATCTGACACACAGAAAGATTAGGGATCCAAACTCTGTCCTCCAAACTGAGGCCAAAGGCATCCCAGGCAAAGAGCTTCTCCATTAGTTTCCATACACAGCCACATCGATCCATTTGGAAATGGAATATGGCACTGGCTATTTTTTTGCAACATTAAGAAATAAAATATTGCCCTGGAATAGGAAAAAATCCTTTAAAATACATTTTTTTTTGCATGCCTAAACACCTTTCCAAGTTAATTAAGTTTTCCAAAAAGAGCCTAGGGGCATAAGGTACTGAAATTGTATTGAAATTCAATGAGAGACTGGCCACTGTGTCTTATTCCAAAAATCCTAGTGTAAACTAATTATCTGTAAAGAATAGTAAATTACATGTTTCTGAAGATCTAGAGATATCCCCAATACGTATGATCTTTGCCAAAAGAAGTTCACATTTGCTTCAGCACAAATACATCTATACACCAATATTTATAGATTACAGCGCTGTGATTCTTTATCAAGTAAAGTCCATTTTCCGCACACCCAGTTGAGTTAAAGAATATTAAAATGAATTCTAGCTTCCTCATTGGTTATGGAGGAGCATCCTCTTATTGACATCTTTATTTAACAAAAATGCTTTGAGAAATGTGTTTGGCAAATAAAATTGCTCTTACAGATCTCACTGTTTCAGAAACATGACTTCTCTGAGGAAACACTAGATCTTGTAACAGAAATCTCTTTAAATCTTTTAGATAGCCAGTCCACAGGGAAAGGTTTAAGAAAGGATCAAAGCTTGTCCTTTCAGCTTGAATTATTCCATTACAGCTGAATGTGACATAATTACAAAAGATGTTGGATGTGGAATCTCATCAGGATTATCTGACACTCATCTTTGTTGAAAAAGTCTCCCCAGCTGTTGCTCTGATAGCACAAATGTGACAGGAGTGCAGAGCACAGAAGTAGCTGCGAGTGACCACTGCTTTGGGGCTGGTTTAGCTTCCCAGGGCCACGTTGCAACATTTCGGCCACCACAAACATCGGGACTGTTTAGGACTGACTTGCAGGTGAAAGGGAAGACTAAGCATGCTACCAAATTTGAGTAAGAAATTATTTCAGAACAAACAGTAAACTAGTAACTACGTTATTTAGCTGATGCACACAAACAATTCATCCTCTCTCATATGAAAGTCAACATAATTCAGTGCCTACATTTTTTCTTTACCCACAAACAACACAAAAATCCTGCTATGTTGACTAAGTTTGTTTTCATTGAGGCAAGAATACAGTATAGCCTATAACATTTAAGATAAAGCACTCTTTACAATCTACATTTCTGTAGACCTACCTGATGCCTTCTAAACCAGTATATGCAAGCTCAAATGTCAAAGAGCAGTTTTTCGTATAGTGCCACTATATTTGTGTGTGTGTGTATTCTTCTTTTTTTTTTTTCCTAATTCTGTGAAGGGAGCTCAATTGTAAACTATAACATCAAATAAAATCTTGAATAATTACCCATTCCAGAGGATTTGGTAGCTGTAAAAATACTTTTCTTTCCTTCCTTGTCATGGATTACATTTCCTTCATACATTATTAATGAAGTTAAACTACTAGTAACATGCCAAATGTGCTGCATAGGAGATTTGTGCCTAATCCAGCACAAAACAGGCCCAGTCACATAATGGTAGAAAAAAAGAACAAATGTCAACAGTTTCACACTGGGACTAGATTAAGCAGACCATACTTACTGATTTCTTACACAGGGATTATCTCACTTTTAGTGCTACGAGAAGACAGGCCACACTTCTGTGTTATTAACACAGAACTGCACCTTAAAAAAAAAAGTCCCAGGATCTGCTCCCAGACAGACACACACACAGGCTGCTGTTTATTAAACATGGCAGTCAAGCTCTCCTTTAGATGACAGACAAAAAAAGGACACCAACAGTAACACATATCAAAAAATGCCCTCTTACTGCTTTAGATCTCAATCCAACTTTGAAAGGAATTTGTGGATAACCCTTAAGAGGATGTTACTTACAGTTAGACTCCAGCTGAATCCCAATTAAATTAACATAACTGGTGTCTATAAGGCTTACCCCACTACCATAGAAAACTTTTTCTTTGGTTTAGGACCCAAATCACAACAACAGCTAACAAGTGTTAGCCTGATAACTTAAGCACTCACTGAGGCCAACAAGACTATACTCACTCCTCAGCACTCACAGGACCAGGCATTTGACACAAAACTACCTGTCAACTAAGGAGTAGAAGTTTCCAAACAGACTAGAATTTGCCTTTTTACGTTAGTTTTAATCTCCTATCAGCCATATTCTCTAAACACCCCCTCGGCACATACAGATGTTTGAGAGAGGGTGCTTAAAGGCATGGTTTTGTGAGCTGGATAATACAGCTTTAAGATGCTTACTAATGCATCAGGAACACTGAAGCCATGACACAGCCAATAAAAACTCACTTTGTCATCTCAGATTTGTTAAAAATGTTCAAAGAGTAGCTGTCCCAGCAGATGAGGTGAGATCAGGTGTCATCTGTCTACACCACCCTTTGCTTTGTGCCAGATCAGCTATCATCCCGCTCCCACAGCTGGCACCAGGCTGGTAGCAGCAGCACACCATGTGCTGTGCCTGGCTCCCAGCAGCACAGCCGAGCACTCACGCTGATCCAAACCTAATTAGTATTAGCAGAGATCTGGTGGCACACAGATCTGGCAGGACGCACTGTTGGATTACAGAGTAAGTTCGCAGACCCAAGTTGCTTTTTCACAGGTAAACAGGCTGTGAGCGGTTCTGCCTCTCAGCTTCAGCCCTGTGCAGTCACAGCTACCTGGCCTCTGCAAGTTACCATCACCTTCCTGGTATCAATTCACCTGCTTGCGAGGCTGGACTCCACACCAGACCTTTGCAGGGACTCTGGTTTTAAAGGACAAAATGGTAAAAGCATGCATGGACATATATTTGGCAACTTGAATCTCTTCATAGATCCGTCCAGGAACCTACAAATGGCACAATGACCATGCAAGGGCAAATCATTTGTAATGAAGGGATGTCCTGAGCCAGTTCTTCTTTCACCAGCAGAGATCCATCCCACAATCAACCTGCCATCCACTGAATGGATGTCCCACAAGACATGGGGACACAAGATGCTTTAGAATAGATGGAGCAACTAATTAAAATCAAATGAAAACTTAATTCAGCATACTGTACATTCATTCCTAGTGCTCTTTCCCTCTAGTGGAGAAAAAAGTGAACAAGGTTAACTTGCGTTAAGGTTAACTTGTGGCAAGGCTCTGAAAAGTTAATAAATCCAAATAACGATATAGTCACTTGCACATAAAAATTAATTTGCTTACTAAGAGCCTGTGCTTATACTCCCTTACCAAGAGCATGAATCATTGTGGTCAGGGAAACCAGGCCTTTTAGCTTCTTAGGGTCTTGTACAAAACCCACGTATAAAACACACTGCATCCACCAGGCAACCTTCCTGCCATTTCTTTTGCACACTCAGCCCATGGCAGAAACTGAATGGGGAATAGCTGAAGGGAGAAGAGGGGGAAAATAACCTGAGCATGCACTTGGGAGAGGTGAGTGGGATGCACCAAGCTCCCCACGAGGAAATAATCCACAGGCTGCTAGAACGTGCAGCAGACACCATCTCCAGGGAGCCCCTCCACTCCACGCCAGGCATAACGTTTCTTGTTCATATTGCATGCTCCAGACTGCCTCACTCTGTGGAGCAGCTCTGCTGGAGCTTTCTGCAAATACCCCGTGAAATGCAGTTTCTCACTGCAGAACGGGGCCCATGAAGAAAGTGCTAGTCAGCATCAAATTCTTTCCACAGCTTATGGACATTTATTAATCCAGTCCTTTTCCTCCCTGTGTCTAGGGCCTCAAATTTCTCTAAGCAACATTTGGATCCCACAGGCAGCAAGAAATGGTGTTTTTGAAGAGGCTGAACAGGAAGGTTAGGAAACATCATGGTATAAATATTCTGTTTTGCAAATCTCACTGAGCTACATGACTCCATTGCATTGTCTGAAGATGGCACTGAAAAAAATAAAATAAGTTCAAGTTCATGCAACTTTTCTGTTACGCTTGCAGTTACTTAAATATTGATTTTTGATTTCATGAAGTGTGCTAAGTATGAAGTGTCTGGCTTCAAGGCAACATAAAGCCATGAAGTACATGCTCAGCTTCAGTAAATTCTAGTTTATAATTGCAGCCTATGCTTTACCCAGTTTCAAAGTAGTTACCATGTCAGAAAAGTCATTACATTTCATTCAGTATAAAGAGCACATCCCAAATGAGGTGTCTTTAAAGAAAAGAAACAGGACAACTTGCACTGACATTTACCCTTTGTACTATGCAAAGCTCTCCTGATTCATCACCTGTTCATCTTCTGCAGCCACGTCACTGGCCAACATCTGTTTGCATCTTAAATCATAGCCTTACTGTGAACTCACTCCAGTTTTTTGTTCCCCTGGTAAAAGTCCCATTACTATGTTGTCTACTGGGAGGAGCACTAGGAACTATTGGAGAAATAGTATAAAAATACAGTAACTTTTTTTTTTAAATTACTATATTTCTAGTTACAATTAACTTTTAACAAATAAAGAGATATACTATTTTGGTTTTTTGTTGTTGTTTTTGTTTTAAAGTACTTCAGGTCAGAAAGGTCTGAGAGCAGTAAAGGATTTTAACTCAGAAAAAGACAGTTTCCAGTATTAGTTGATTCTGGAGGGAACTAGCTGAAGTTCAGGACAGTGGCCCTTTTCATACCTTATTTTTCTGATCCCTCGCTTTCCTCCCTTCACATACCTGGTCCTGCTCCAGGCATTGCACAGCCACCTTGTAAGCAAACATCCATCAGTCATCAATAGCGTGCCAATTATCAGCCATAGCAAAGTTAGAAAACTAAGTGAAACAAGTTTCAGCAGCTAACGTGGAAAACAAACCAGATGGCCAGTGACTGGAAAATACTGGCCAAGTGAGCTAATAGATGTAGTGAACAAGAATATTTTCTGAGCTTTGTAGGCTTATAGAGTTTCACCATCATTCAGGATCTGAGCCTTTAATCAGTAATATTGGCATGTGCAAATCACACATGAGGTTTTTGACAACTTTTTAAATATATATAGTGATGCAAAAAGATTTCCATGAGAAGTATAATAGGGAATGCATGCTGCTGAACCAGAGTACTTTTCAGCCTGTATGGGGTCTCAGAGGATACAGCTTGGACATTCACGTCCCAAAGCTACAATGCATTGACACATGTTTTCCAGAAGAATTCCCTTACTGTGCCACATACTCACACCATACTCCATTTAGCTAGTTCCAGGAGAAAGTGAAGGCACTGTTGTTTTTCCTGGTTCCTTCTTTTCTCCCTGAGAGGAGAACAGAGTCAATCCCCACACTTTCCCATATGCAACAAGCAAGACTGCCTATACTCGCTTCTGCGGGAAGACCCCCCCAAAAAAGGAAAAAAGTATTTCCCTGGAGGAAGGCTAACACCCCTAAGCAATGGGCAGAAAGTCCCATGAGTTTTTCAGGAGAACACAGCTTTCACTTGTGCTCCAGGTAACATTTCCATATGGCAAAAGCCATCAGATTGCAGGCTTACAATAAAAGGAAGTCTATTTGCTGAGCACTGTTTTATGTTATACATGGTTCAATAAATTAAGCCTGTGAACATTTTACAAGTGAGATGTTAGTATTCTGTGAGATATTTCTCCATTAGAAAACCCTGATACTTAAAATGGATTCAGAGGGACTAATAAGTTGGTCCAGTAGGTGTTAATCAATAATATAAATGAATAACCAATGAAAGACTGTCACTAGTATGCCAAAGGGGAAATCATCCAAGAATGAAATTAGTGCAATAATACAAGTGCATTGTATCCTTCAACAAATACATGTAAAGCATACTGGATAGACATCAATTCCCAGTACAAAAGCGTGTGCTCTTTACACTGCTCATAATAAAGAATTTCATAAGGTATTTTTCAAGGGGGTAGTTTCGTTTTCCTAATTGTAAGCACTGAAACTGAATTCAAAGATGCACATACACTTGTATGTACACACCAGAATTTTGCTTAAATGTTGTAGGGTGTTTTTTTCCTTCTTATTCTCACAGACAGCTTTTTGCCAGAGCTCAGAACCCTAGAGGAAAATCCCTGGAGATTTACATGAAAAAAGCTGGCGTTCCCTCTTATTTGCCTATTGAACAGACGCACAATGACAGATTGTCAGGATGGGCAAAGCCTATCCTGTTTTAACATCTGAAACATCTGTTCGAGATCCTCAGACAGTCTCCACGCATTTACAAAGGCCTGACTTCAGTCAGGTTAATAATATTCATTTTTAACTCTCCACAGCTTGCTGATTTTTGCCAGTCAAAATTCCTGCTCTGGTATAAGCTACTGGTCTCCCAAGTTCACAGCCCTCTGGCTGCCCACATTAGGGCTCACAGGAGAAAAAAAAAAAAACAGAACACCCAGGACAAATTTCTTTTATCTTTGAAATTAAACCAGGCCCCAAGCTATATATGAAATGCATGAAGCTTTTGGAATTACTCTTTGATGAAGGAGGGGACAAATAAACCAACACGCTAGAGGATTACTTGTTTCCTTTGTATTAACGCTTCTTTCCCCCATCACCAAAAACCCTTTGGCTCATTTCACCAGCCATGTCTCTGCATTCTCCCATCTGATGGTGCTGAAGGAGTTGCTGCTACAGCACTGGAGGGAGGGAGGGAATTTCTCTCAAGATTTGAAGATAATGGGGCAGTATTGCCAAAGACAGGTCAACAATGCTTAAGATGACCAGAAGAATCGTTGTTCAAATCAGTGTAAATTCAGATCTCAGATGAGGCTCCCAGGGAAGCTTTGCCTCTCTGGTTCTTCACTCAGTAACTGTTACCAAGTCTCTTCATTAGGGATCTGATGGCTTCTCTGTCTTATGATGGCACATTCCTTTTTACAGCTTATATTCTTTGTATTGAGATAGAATAGACTATCTACAATCAGGAACCAAAACATAACATACAAAATGAAAGAAAACAGCCAATTCTGTATGTGCCTGAACTAGGTGTATGAGGTAGTGGATATGAATTCTCCCCACCTCCATTTACCCTTATTCCCACTCATCCCCATCATATCTCAAGTTATATAGCAAGAGCCCTGCTGTAGAGAAGTTGGCCCCTAAGTCTAAGCTGTATATGTTTTTTGTGTCTCCTCACAGGAGGAAGGCTCAAGCAGCAGCAGGAGTTTTCCATTGTATTCACATTTGCTTTCCTTTATCATTGGGCTGACCCCAGGCACAATAGCTCACACCTTGCTTCATATGGACTCAGAGCTATTCTGGCAGCCAGGAGTTCCCAGCGCATTGAAACATTGCAGCCTGCTCACTTTTGCTCAGGAAGGGGTGCTTACACTGAACAGGAAGGCAGAAGCCTTATCAGGCAGCAGAAGTGCCATTCTGGTGACCTTCTGTCAACAGAGGAGTCTTCCAGTCATGGGTTAAGCCAATATTACAGCTACTTCACACTGCAAGGTAACTAAGCTGGAGACCTGTCGGCCCATCTTTCCTGCAGTCTTGCAAAAGGCTCCATCCACAAAAGAAATAGGAGGCCTTTGATGAGCAGTACAAACAGAGTATGTTTTGTCAGTAACGCCATGTAAATCTAGCAACAGATATGATATGTTGACACAGATGTAATAATGTGCAGCAGGAGCACAAGTGTGCCTATCCCTCCCACAGGTATCCAGCGAGCTTTTCATAGCCAGATCTGCAGCCACTGGACACATATGGCAGGTGCAGGAGGTTTAGAGATCACTCCTGCATCTCTGCTGCTGCACAGAGATTTGCTGGCTTTATTTCAGGCATTTGCCAGACTCTGCAAGCCTTTCTAGGCTTGGAATTGATAGCAGTTGAATTGCAAGCAGGAAGATGCTCAGTAGAGTTGATGTTAAGGGAACTATCAGCACTTTATGTTTTTAAAATTCTGTTCTTTCCTACCTCTGGATTTAAGAAAAAAATTAGGGCTTGCATTTTTGCCAACAGTGATTACTGTGCCCTCTAAACAAAGCATACTATAGCAATAACCACGTACTTGCGGGACACAAAGTGGCAGATAATTCTTCAAGCCAATAAAAGACATTCAAATAATACAAAATACATCTTTCAGCATGCATATTCTCCTCCAATGCAACTGAAGTTAAATTTATTATTAGCAATCTACAGAGAACTTCCCCTACCCCCATTTAAATGTGAGTTATAGTTCCATACCAACAGCTATGTTAATTTTACAACATTTGTGACAATACAATAATGAATGCTCCGTGCATTAAAGAGAAAAAGAAATATATTAAAAGACAAAAATGACTTATTTCCCTTGGATTAATACCTAAATAAACAGGTAAATATCTGTTCATGCACCTTGTACTTACTGGAGGTTTCTTAATTTGTAAAAAAGAAAAAAAAACTTCTACATTGAATACCTCAAAAATATAGTTTCAACCTATTCTTGAACAAAGATCTAAAACACATACAAGGTTTATTTTCTTTAGACATTAGATTAAGATTTTAGGTCATGTTAACATTAGAGGTACAAATTCATATTTGAATTAGACTGATATTCTTAGCTGCTCATCCATCATCATAAAACCCATTAGTAACTTTTTTAACATCAATTATACAAGTTCAGCTCAAAATTCCTATTTCAACTGGAAAAAGCATGCACAGCCTTACTTCAACTTCGTTTTTGCAAATCTTTCCATCTAGCTCCCCTTCAATCCAAATTATTTTCCTCAACCACATACAGTATCTTGAAAAATCTGCGGTAGTAAATTTGATTAGTGTCAATTCTGGCATTCCTCAAAACCTCTAGGACTTCAGAGACTTGTGCTTACCCAGAAATGTTTTCAGCTGTTGATAGAAAATGTATCGTAACATTATGGTTTGCAGAATGATTTCCTGCACTTATTTAGACATGCCTAAAAAAGTGACAAGAAGTCATCAGTTTGTATCATTCAGGAAATGAAACAATTCGCAGTTAGAATAAAGCAGTCTCCTGAGCACCTCCAAGACAGCTGGTCTCTAGCATCCCTATTACTCATTATTTGAAACTACAGGAGATAAATAACAGACTGAACTGAAGTGTCTGCACAACTCAACCTAAATCTTATTTTGGATCCCCTTATAAATAGGATTTACAGCATATTTTTTTAAGTAAAGTAAGTTAGGTATAGCATTACCACCACCTCCTTCACTAATTAACATGCTTCCATAAAGTTGATAAATGAATCACATACCTACACTATCCAAGATTTGCTCCATACTTCCTGTACTTAAATCTATATACCTCTCTGAACAGACTATTTGTCTGAAGTGACCGTCTGTACACAGGTTCTTCAAAATACACATATCTAATTGCATCTTGATGTCACCACTATCGTGTTTACAAGCCCGTAATTTTTTGCACACTTTTTCAGATTTCAGCTTCAGCTGATCTAGAGTTTCCTGCAGATAATTCTAAACTCATGAGGAGGAAAAAAAAAGCAGGTGTGAAAAGAAAAGCATCTGTGAAACCAGCAAAATAGTCACACAAGGTGTCTGCATCCAAAGCCTATTAGGCTGGGAAAGTCATCACAGATAAGAAACTCTACAGATTTGAACACCAAGATATCCATCTCAACCTTGTTTACTTAAACCACTTTCCATGGGAATGGGTTGAAACTGTCCTTTGCCAGGAGAACTTGGACATCTTCTGAACCACCAAGATTTTACCCAAGGGCTTCATAAAAGGCAGTTTTCTGATCAGGATGAGAATGTGGAGATGTCAGTGGCATTTGACAAAAAGGGATAGAAGAAGGGAAGAGCTTAAAGAAAAGACATTTTCTTACCTGGCCCAAGCAAGTGATTTTAGATTGAAATGGTAATTATTTATGGAAGAGTTGGAGGGTTTATAAGATAAATACTTTTTAAGTGTGTATGTAAAAATGCAAATAACATGTATAACACTTAGCCTTCAAGTAAGGATGTTTACTTTTCTGCATGAACAACTTGATCCAGTAAGTCTTACAAGACCTGTAACATTTTTATTGATAAGGCAGACTAGCGAGGGAGCCCTTAGATGCTGTTTTGTTTATACCCAATGTAAAGAAACAGCTACACAACCTATTAACGATCACTGATTTCCTCCCTTCCTCCTACTCCTCAGCTTGCCTCCCACAGACAGGTAGATAACGCCTTCAGCCACTGCACACTTGTTTTGCTGGTAGAAGCAGTGATCTACATTTGCTCCCTAATTTGGTAAATGATTAATCACCAACAAGAATGATGGCAATGCCTGACTCTTCAGTGGATTATGTTATCGCTACGATACTTTACACTGGTGAATTCATGTGTGGTTCAGCTCACACTTCACTTAAATATTTGACTAATGAGAGCTTTCCTTGGGATATTTTGTTGCTGTAACAGCAGCCTGTCCAAATAACAGGAGACCAGTGACCAATATTCAACAGCACAATGATCTGAATAACTTAATCTTAGCAACTAATTATTATTGTTTGTTTTTTTTTGTTTTGTTTTAAAAAAAAAACAACCTAGAACACCCTAACTACTAGCAGTTACTTCCAGAGCAGCAACTAGGTGAAAATAAGGCAAATTAAGGTAAAAGGTTAACTTGCACTGAAACCCTTACAGGATCACCCATATTACCTCTCCTCCACTGCATGAACACACACACTCTTGAACTTTTCAAAGAAAAGTAAGGTACACATAATGACACTTGGTAATTAAGTCCATAGTAAAGACTTCCATCCGAAAATAAATTCCAAACATCCCAGGACAGCCAGCAATCTTTGGGCCTATATTTGGCATATCATCCTTGCCAATTACACTCCCTGAGGATGCAGTCCAGTGAGATGCTACTCAACTGAGTCAATCACAATATTCAACTCGTGCTCAGGGTCCTGTGTCAGGATATGTGATCTCCATTCACCATCACTTACAGACTGGAAAAGAGCATTTCACCATCTTTTCTGCCAAATACGTTGTTCCCATTACCGAGGAAACAGATTTTTACTCAGGAATTGCAGACATAGCACTGCTTGAAGACAAGTTGGGAGTAAAACTTCTGTTAAAAAAAACTGCCCTATACAGGAGAACTTTGGTCACTGCAAGACATCCATACAATATAAAATCAATGCCTAAAAGCCAGCATTACATTCTGACAGTGATGTCATGCTGTTCCTTATGTCAAGGGAGTGCACATCTCAACAGCCGGCTGATGCAGGAATTGGACACACATCCTTTCACTGGAACATAACCTCCTTACAGACCCTGCCTTCATTCCAGCTTGTCAGGAGAATTTCTTCCACTGCACCCAAACACACTGCAAGTATTTTCCTGTTTTGTGGGAGCAGAACTCTCCATTTATTTCCTCCCAATGTACAAGATGTAGCCCCAGTGAATCTTCCTCACACACATACAGTATTTGTAGATAAAAATGCTATTTAAGGTAATTGATTAAGTAATAAGCAAGGTAAGTTATGAGAGCCTCAGCTACTAGAAGCAATGTTTGTTTGTTGTTGTTGTTTTAGATTACCTGTGGGACACTTTCCACCTAAATACATAGAATCAAGATTCCACATAGATTTTTTCCATAAATTTAGCTTGAGTTATAGTTTGACAACTCTATTATGAGTGAAAAAGCACTTAGTAATGGCATCGTTGAATATTGGAATGTAAATCTCTAAGCTCCTTATCTTATGAAAGAAGTCTTTTTGTGTGCATAAAATACAGTTCAATGTTAAGTATTTTCTACAAAATGGGGGACAAATCCCAGCATAATCTTTAGGCAAAGTTATTTCAGATGCCTAATGCCTGTAAAATTATAGCTGTGCCTGGTCCTAAACTTGAGGGTCTTTCAACATTCCTATTTTAAAACCAGTTTTTCCAGGGGCTTACAACTCAACCATAAAAATTAGATTCAGGGTGAATCTTGGTGTATGAACGCTCAGCCTGGAACATACTTCTGAGATGTGCCCACAGACACGAAGGAGTTAATTTTTGTCTGGGAATAGGACCAGCATCTCTTTAAAAGATGCTATTTGCATTCAAAAGAATTCACACTGGCACTATTCACATATATGGGATGGGATTTCGAGAGAACAGCAGACAAGCTGCATTTCCAGCTACCTGCCCTAGAAGTCTGCACTGGGCAACTGAAGAACAAAAGCCCTCACTTTGTACAGTAATGGTCATGTGAATTCAAATAATACTGCACCATATTTCAAAAAAATAAAAATGAGAACTTTCAGAAGAAAAACTAAAGCCTCTTCCCAAAAGAGATTTTCCTAATCTACAATATTATTTTAAGGTTCAAATAAGAACCATTTAGACACTGTACTAATTTTCCTAAATTACTATTTTTAAACCCAATAAGGAGACAAATAAGAAGGCAGGCCACCCTGACAAGGCCTTCCTGCTGGTCTTGGGCAAAGGAATAAGGTAAATTGAGAAGCCAAATCTGATCCTAAAAACTCTCTTCATCAACATGAGACTCTGGCAAGAGCAAAGGGACAGGCTGGCTGGTTATTTTAGCCAAGTGCACGTGTGCTACTGCCTGCAGTTCACAGCTGCTGAATTAGGCAGTGGGAGCAAACAGACACACGGGCAGGCATCTTTAAGTAGAAAAGGATACAAGCAGCAACGTTTGGATTCAGATTTCAAATGTACCACCATCCAGCGGCACTCTGATCCAGCACCAAGGCGGTAGGCACGGCTCTGCTTTCCGGGCATTTAGCCTCAGCTACAAATTCAAACAAATGAGGGAGGTAGGATGTACCCGCTCCACAGCATGGCACCCTAAGGGACTACCAGCGAGACTGGGGTTAGGGCTGCTCACTCCATGAGCCTGGGGGGAGAAGAGGGGCAATTGTAGTTGAAGAGCACCCGAGTACCCAAACCCAGCCACCCTCATTTCTGCGCTCTCATTGAGTCTTTTGAGTACAATGACAAGCTACCTTCCAGACATTAGCTCCATAGCATAACCAAGAAACATCTAACCCTGTTTTCCCCACTCCTGTGCAGAGTTTGCAACATAACTAGAGAAAAAGTGCAAGCAAATGTGGGGAGGGGTAAAAAAAAGAAAAAAGAAATAGGGATAATAATTATAAATACCCACATGTAATCTGACTATAGGAACTACTCAAGTAACTCGATCCTATTAAAATCAGCAGGAGACAGAGGGAGGGCTCAGCTCAACTAGTTGGTGCTGTTTAGGTTTTGCCAGTTTTGAGTGCCCTTTGCAAACATCCATTTTTCCTTTCCTGGCAGCAGCCCACTTCTATTACATTTGTGGGTTCTACTGAAGAGAAGAGGAGAAAGGGTCTGCCAAGGAGACCCTGATCTCTGCTGCATGCTAAACAACTCCAGCCAAGTTATCTCCTTCCATTGTTTTTGGAGCTGTCCTCTAGGCAACAGCTTCCCCCAGGATTGCCCACATGCTTCTGCACCAGGCAGTCTGTTACGATGCCAGCCTTCCTCCCCTCTGTCTCTGCTGGGAGGCTTCAGTGCCCTGGGATGTACTGGGGACATTGCCAGGTGGCTCCTGTCCTACTCTTCAGTTGTGGCTAGCAAAGGTATGTTCATAAAAAAATATAGACTCTACTATTCACACATGGCACTAGATCTCTACCTTGTTGAGCTATGTATCAGTGGGCAGACATCCACCCACTAAGGAGCTCCCAGGAACTGGAATGCTTTCACAGCAGGAGAAATAAGAACCACTATTTCAAATGGCAATTCCAAATGCTGCTGTTTAGGGCAGGATGCAAATTGAAGTCAAAACAGCTGCTGAACTGCCTAAAACCAAACCACAAAAATTGGATTTTATTTTAATTTTTAAGGATAAAATCAAAAGGTTTCTCTTATACTTAAGAACCACTCAAAACCCAATGAGTAGCCAAAACCCCACTTCTTTCAGTAGGTAGCTGTGTAAGTTCTCCTTTCCCTCCACATCTCCCCAGTACACTTCAAACTCTTATGCTCTATCAGTTAACATAAATAATGCCATGGTGGCTAGGTCTCTAGTAACACATCTTAATTTTCTCATTAGTGAGATAACTTGACATATGTCTTACTAATGACAAGTTTAAGATACCATCTGATATTTTATACACTTGAATTCATTAATTTACATGAAAAAGCCTATACTACTGCAGAATAAAAGTATCCTGTAGCAAACCTGTGTGCCTAAAGGATCTGTTGTGCATTGGTAAAGCATGAAGAAAGGCTTACATGCCTAAAAGCTTGTCTATTTTCTACCTCTCCCCAAGTCAGCTGTCTGACTGGTGGGAAAGTTACATTTCCTTGGGAGAAACAACATGCTCCTGCTTCTGTATTTTGGAAGCTACAGTGGGTTTGCATCCATTACATGTCAAACTGATAACACAAGGATTTCAGAAGTGTCTTTCAGCCTAATAAATTTAAAAAAAAAATACAGCACTACAGAATATTCAGTATAATAGGTAACAATATTCAATCCAATCCAGCCCTTGTCTGGAGCAGGGACCTACATGGGGCTCCACACTCATCCTGCACCACAGTGCCTAACAGCACCCTCCCCAGAGGGTTAGAGAAGAATTGTGACCCTGATCTTTCATGAGAAGAGTTATGTTTTAGAAGTGTGGACAGGAGAGCCAAGAAAAAGAAGATGAGTGGGGATTGTCTCTCAGGTAGGGTCACATGTAATGCTTCCCCTTGCACAGTCTGTGCATGACCACAGTATGTCCCACTGGCATACATGCAAAATAGAAGCGGCTTGGTGAAAGCCTTCCTGAATCAGACCTGCCAACTTCCAAACAGAAAGTCAAGAACGCGAGCAAACATTAACAATTAACTCCAGGGTGCAGTCACCTAGAAAGCTGATAGTCTTTATATAGCTTTTCTCCACATGACTCCTACAGGAGTTTCACCCACAGGACCAGGGTTTATGCCCTGGTCGTGTTGCTGTGCTGAACTGCTGGCTAGGGCAAGGATATAACCAAGTCTAACAGGCAGCTCCTTGCTGCTTTATATTTCCCTTCAACAGTTGATTTTTTGAAAGTGTAAGACATTTTTCTATTCAAGGAAGTTTGCTTTTGCAATAGAAAGGTTCTATCTGTAGATCTCTACATTTCTTAGAACGTCCTCTACACCTTCCTTACTGACATCAACTAACCAATACTCAATTTACAAGTTTTTTAGGCAAACATGGATACTGTGCTTCCCAGGCTTTGCACAGGAGCAGTCGAATGAAGCTCAGGAACACACTGAATCTATCGAGTCTTTACCTCTTCTCATCCTCACTGGTGGAGGTAGTGTTGTGATGGGCCACGCTCAAAGAGCATAGAACCTGCCCAGAGATGTACCTTCTGCGTGATCAGATATAGATGTACTTATAAGAGCAGCATCCTGAAAATACAAAGGAATGAGATCAAAGAAAACTGAGGAACAACTGAAAGAACAGGGTTGGCAGAATGCAGACAGAAGAGCACAGGGTCAAAAAAGAATTACGTTAGCAACAAACTGAGGACATCTGGTGCCTTGGATCCCTCAGAGCAATCAGCACATCACCTTTGTGTTGAAGAACAGACTTAAGAGTCCTATATAGCAAGGTCAGTCTATGAGGGGCTTACTAAAGAGACTGACAGGAAACAGGGGATAGGGAATACAAAAAGTCAGGTATCGAGGGCTTACCCCACTTTGAGCAGCAAAATGACTGTTGTTGCTTTGAAACCATTCACACTTAAAAAAGTAAAAAGGACATCCATCTGTGGTAGAGGGCTCCAAACCACTTGTCCTTAGGTGCCAAATCATGCAAGTCCAAAGGAAGAAGCAGCCTTAAAAATCATCATGGACAATGATACTTCAACACAGAGCATATCTGCTGGCCTTACTGATTGATAAGAATGTCATGGTGTTCTCTGTGAGAAGAAGCACAGAGAAGTACACATCTCAAGATTCTCTAGTCTTCAATTCTGTATTTTGCAAATTACAGAACAGAAAGCATGTACTGTCCTTATTTTAAATATTTATTTATTGTCTCTGTGAAAACTAGGTTTACCATTACAATTTAGGTGGGTTTTCTTTGTGTTCTCCCCTCCAAGGGTGCCAGTTATTTTCTGGTCAAAACTGTTCTATCCAAAGTGTTGAGGACCCTAACAAGTTGTTTGCCTTTGTAAATACACCCTGTGAACACATGCATATTTCTGTTTTGTACCTGCTGCCAAACCTGACAATCATACAGCTTACATCCCAGGACATGCTCAAACCAAAAGCAGATAGTGGGATTTCATGTAATATTCAGATAGTATACAATAAAGCCAAGTTCTCAGTTTCACATGCAAGTCCACAGGAGATTTTCAGATAAAATGTGTTTTAAAGTATCTGTTTATACTCTAAAGAAATCTTAAATTATGTTTACTTAACACTTACCATAGGGAAAATTAGATAAAGAGGCATGCTTACTGGGATACTATAAGAGCAACTATTCAGTAGAGAGATTTTTAATACAGGTGAGTATTGTACACACTACTGTGAAATGTTAAGGTGCATGCATACAGCTCTATAAAACAATGCCAAAAAAAAACATTCAGAGGGAAATGCACAGGTAACAAGAGGTTAAACTGCACAGTTTGGACAAGATCCATTTTAAATTGCAGTAAATTCTGATGAAAACAAATCAAAATTCAAAATCAAAACCATTTTTTCAAATAAAGCCCCAGTAATTTGCTTTTATTTTTTCCTCCCCTCTTAATTCCCCTAGTATTCTTGGCTGCAAAAATACTCTCATGGCCAAAAGACAGACTGCAAACCAGAAAACCAAATTATAAATATGCCTGTGTGGATACCAGATTAAAGGAACTGCACTCTTTTGATGTGAATTACCTAGAGTAGCATGCATCCTCATTTTATGTTTGGCCTGAATGCCTCCAATAGCCTACACTGGAACTCCTCTTTTTTTCCCTTCAGGGATCTTAACACGTTTTAAGCAGATGTATCATCAAATGCCAATCTGTTTATCATTAAAATGAAAAATCAATATGTCTGATTCGAGCATAAACAGGAGTTGAATGTTCAAGCTGTCATTGAAGATGACATATAATTATAGAATATGATTTGTACTTGGCAAATCATTATTTCCTGAAAAGGGCAACAGACAGTAGCAAAAAACTTTTCACAGCAACTCAGTACAGTGCCACTTATAGCTAGGGAATTAGTTTTATGTATGCAAAAAGATACCTATGCAGCCAAAAGGAGCAATAAGCAAACAATCACTGTTAAATTTAAATCATTATGTATGTTTAGCTGATGAGAGAACATGTAGCTTTATGTTACTGGGCTGAGTCCAGATTTTTATTTAAAACAGAAGTACTGAAAATAAGAACTTCAAAAAATACTAGAGGGTTTCTGTTCTGCACCATTAATTTTTCAGTCAAATCAAACTATCATTTAATTGAATCCTGATGCTAGAACTTGGATTCTACATGAAAAACTTGAAACTAAATCACATAGAATAATTTGTTATGTTGAGCTATTCATCCCAATATGTCAAAAAAAAAAAAAAAGACAAACTCACAATAAAGTTAGCCTACTTTTTGTGATGACACAGAACTAATAACAAAAGGAAACAAACCTTTGTCCTGGCCAAGAAACCAAGCCATTAACTACCATTTCCTTCTAGATGATAATTATTTTTAAAAACACATGCTTGCAAAATGAAAGAGAATACTCCATGAGAACACAACATCTCTCGATACTCGTAAAATTTGCCTGAAAAGCCAAGGACTTTCAAAGGCAACTAGGAATTTTAGGCATCTTCTTTGAGCCAGTACAAAATGTTTGGCTTCCACGAGTAGCAAAGAACAATCTGTAAAACTGCATCACATCAATTATTCAGATACTATGGGGAGGGGGAGAGGGGTCATTTCACTTCTTTTATAGGTATCAAGTTTGAGTATGGCAGGGAATTCTGCTTCAGAAAAGAAAACGGGAATCCTCCTCTGATTTTGAATCATGATTTACACAAGCCTCCAAACCTGGCATTTGGGGGTCTTCAATTAATATTTTTCTCCACTTTGCGCCTCATCATCCTATTCTCCCACTCTGCTAGCTCACTAGAGTGAACAGCATCTGCAGAATGAAGGAGGAAAGTCCCTCCGTTTTTTCTAGAAGCAATCATTCAACTAACCAGCCGTGAACTTTTTCAAGCAGACAAGAACATGCTGGAAGTATATGGCAGCCTTCAACTGTGGGATCTGAAAGTGTCCTGGTTCTGCACAACAATTGACAGCTTCTATCAGCACATGAATCAAAGAAGCTCTGTCTTGGTGCACCAGAAATGATCCAAGACTTCAAACAACAATGATAAGAGTATGCTCACTTAATAAATATTAACAGAAACCTAAAAGTCCCCATTGAATCTTCCTAATATTGATCACACACACTAGGGCAAAAGGAAAGTGGGTGTGGAAGTAGGGTGGGAGGAGATCAGTGTTCTAACTATGATCTTGCATTTTTGCCTCCAAGTCACATTCTTCTCTGATTACAGAGTTCAGTTTCTATTAAAAAAATAAAAATAAAAATCTATTTTACAGATAGAAGAAAGCATTAGCTTCCAGGATTGCAAAGTAAAAGTAGTTCTGTTATCCCAGTCATCTGAGTAGGAAGAGTAAATTTTATAGTTGTGCCCTCCCACCACATCTTTATTTTATTGACACTAGTAGGAGCAACAACCACTTAGCACAGCTGCAGATTGTATTGGAATTTTGACTCTTCTAGACATATTCTTATTGCTACATGTAATTCCTTCCCATCAGGTCAGGCTGTATGCAGAACTGAAGGGTACGTTTTAATATTACAGGTGCTTTTAACAAACACCCATCAAAGATGCAGCAGCCTCCAGATACCCAATTGATATCTTAGCTTGCACATCAAACAAAATGATTTTCAAACTGCGGGTTGAGTTAGCAGTTTATCAGTTCCTTATATTCAAGGAGAACATGCAGATGTTTTAATCTCAAGAAAATATTTGCAAAATACTTAGAATTGAATCTATTGTATAATACTCCTAATAAACATAACAGCTCAATGATTTAAAACGCTAAGCTTTGCTAAAAATCTTTTAAAAATGCTAGCCCGATAACATAAGCTTAAAATTCCCTAATACACTAAAATTCAGATTTATTTTACTTAAAAAAAAAAAAAATCACATTACTTCTAAAACTAGACCTGTCTAACCTTTAGAAAGACAACAGAAAGGAGCTCAATATATTTAAGACAAGGGTATAACAAGAAGAGAGAAAGCAGATGAATTGTTTCCAGTTACTTGCTGTTATAAGAATACTGTACAAGTCACTTACAAATTCATTTACATCTACTCAAAGTATTAACACTGTTAGATGAGAAATGCTACAATCTGAATGAACTCAGTTTAGTATCAGAGGCCTTAATAATACAGGCAGAATGGAGATAATGAAAAAGAAAAGTATATTTGCCTTCCTTTCTTGCAACAAGAACAAAAAATATCAGGTAAAACAGAGGGCCATTGTACTAAAGAGCAGAAATAAAAACGTTCTAAAAACCCCTGGTGTCACTTTCCCTTGAAAACTTTATGCCACCTAGAGAGCTAGTGAGATAACATAAAAGCATAAACTTGGTGTCTCAGTTATACGCAGAAGTTGCCAAACCTAGTGGTAAGGAAGGTCTTGAGACTACAGAGAAGCAGGATTTTTAAGCACAGTAGAAATATACTCAGCTAAGAACAGCCTACAGGTTTTACCTACTACATCTTCCATAGGTAAAATCCTGTTGACAACAGGCTAACCCAGCCTACACCATGTACACGCAGTGCATCCGAATTCCCCTTTTGTCACATTAGTTATCCAGAAGACACAGCATCCCACCAGCAAAAACGCTCTAGTCTCCCCTAGTTTGCACAATGCAGCTATTAGGAGACATGAACTGCCTTAGCCATCCACACAAAGATGTCAACTTTGAGAGAGAGAGGCAGGGCGAGACAGCAGCACTATTAATTTATAAGATCCACAGCACAACTTCTTCAACGGAGTTACTTAAGTTCTCTTCTGGTTATAAACTCAAAACCTTATTCTGCTTGTTATTAGGATGTGCAAGGAAGTAAACTTTACCTCAAGGGGAAAAGAAGAAACTTCCAGCAAACATCAAATCCCTCAGGAGTATCAGATCTTCCAGGTAAATATATATACACCCTTACCTATGCATGCTCTCACCAGCCTTTAGGATATGAAAGAGAAGGAAAAAGTCCAGAATGCTAATCACTTAAAAAAAAAATGAAATATATATATTTTAAGGGTAGAACACAGCCTGTTTAAGCCCTCAGCTTCTCAAAATGAAGAAATCCTCATCCCCCAACAAAAATAATCCTCTCAGAGATGGTATTTAAAGATCCAACACCTGACTGGGTCAGCAGGTGTTAGGAGTTACAGAAATGGTGCTGTTGATTACTGATGGGTGTATTTTCCTCTACTACTTACAGTTCCCTTAAACTGCCTATTGCAAGACCATTCTTTTTGGTTGCCTGTAAAAATGCTAAATTTTAAGCAAGAAGACAACATGTTTGTGTACTAAAAGACCATTCTAAGAGGAAAAAAATTCAACCTTTGATAAGCCTGACATTTATCAAAAGAAGACAAAGGGCAAAGTATTTTTCCTATACTGAAAAATTATACATAAATAAAAATGTGTCAAATCTTGAGAAGTTTCAGCATATCAACATTTTTTAAATAAGACCTAGCATTTGGGGGGAGGTCTGGTTCTGCACTGGGGTGAGTTTTCCATAGGAAAATACATCAGGCTAAATTCTAATCCTCATAGAAACTATGTGTAAACATTCCCCAAATGGGAAGCTGGAGTAGATGTGTGAGACCCAGAGTCTGGAGAGCTGGTGTGGGAGAGAGAGACCAGAGAGACAAGGAAAGAGGCTCATAAAGCAAGTCCTCTGGCAGGACACTGGGACAGGAAGATCATAATCAACTCTGTAGTTCATCCTTCTAAGTCAAGCACAAAAAACTTTAGGAATGCTTAAATGACCTAAATACGCCTTCCTTTTATATCTTCGTATCATCTGCAAATACAGGATTACTTACTGTTTGTACCATAGCTCAGCAGGCATGACAAGCAGTCCCGAAGTGGAACGCTTTGTGTTTCATTGTGCTTCAGGAGATTAGGAAAAATGCACAGACAGGTTTCCTAAAGAAACAGCCTGACATTTGATACAGACTGGGCAGGTACTGCCTCCACTGCACGTAAGCTGACATTGCTGGGCCTTTTCGGGTACTGGGAAGAGCCAGAGTTTGGCAGACAGCGATGCTGCTGTGTATCACACCCATTTCTCTGCTCACTGCCACTCTTTCATCCTGCCCAGTCACTGCTGAGCTGCCTACCTGCTTGTTCCCAGGAAAACTTCTGCCATGGCAGCAGCTGCAGTTCCTGCTTTAGTATCTGGAAATCTTTTTTCCTCTCACCCCCTTGTCTATGAAGTGCCAAGAAGGAGCCCAGCTGTTCAGCATTTCATTGCTGATTTCTTTGGGAAGGCCTGGAGAAGCCACAAGTGGGCTGCCTTCCTTCTTCATGGGAGAAGAGAAGCCTTTTTAACTGAAAAAAAAATAAAATTAAATAAAATTAAAAAAAAATGAAATGCAACTTGAGACTTTTTTGTTGTTTTTGTTCTCTCACCCTGTGTGAACTGAAGAATCTCAGAATCTTCACACTCACCGTATCTTGAGCCTCTCTGCCCCCTTGCAGGTCTCAGAGCAGCAGAGGGAGTGCCTCAGTGCCTCTGCCTATTACTCATCGCATGGCTTTACATAAGGAGAAGCCTATATTTCAGGCTTCCCATCTCTTTTCAGAGACAGTGCAGTCTGCTACTGAGCGTACTCAGAAGAGATCTTATCATGCCTTTTAAAAGGATTTTTCCCCCAAACCAAGCAAAGTGGGAGTGGCCAGTGTCATCTATATTCATGCCATGTTTTATAGCTCAAACATCAGATTGCTCCTGCTGTAACTCCGTTTGTAAAGAGTGTTTGGGGGGAATGAAAACAAAGCAAAAAAAAAGTTATTTTTTTCACTGCTTGTAGATCAAAAGGCTTACATGCTGTACTTTTACCACAAAGCAAATGTTTGTGCTATGTAAACTCCCAACAACTGAGATTATAATGAAAGCACTAACAGACATTTTTATTGACCTACAGCTCACTTATAATCACAGGTACGTTCAGTAGCTTTTAAAATCCAAGAGGACAGAAATAACTTCCTGGCTGTTCTTACTACACAATGTTTTCTGAGCCTCCCTACTTTAATTTGGGCTTTCATTTCATGGTGAGGTGGTTGCCACAAAGTATTCATCGCCCCTGTGTTCCCAGTGCTCTGAGGCAAAAAGGAAAATAAATTAAAGTCAAATGGGCTGTGTGAAAATGTTTGGTCTCAGAAATCAGGAGGGGAAACAATAACCAGAATCAGCTATAGCTGCCCAGGAGCAGGCAGAGACAGAGAAATCAGCTGCAGAAAGATCTCCTTATGACCCCTGCAATTTTTGTCTGCCAAATTTAAAAGGCCTCTTTCTTTTCTCCCCAAAGGGTACATGGGGAATATGGTCATTTAAGGAGCGCAGCGCTAAACACAGGAAGGCAGCGTGACTCTTATCCCCAGAAATGGTGGCATGAGTAAACCCAGTCCAGGACGGGAAAAGCCTGCAAAATAAGGCCAGTAGACAGCAGACGGAAAAAGTGAGATACGCCCGTGTGGAAAGAGTTCAGTCGTGAGATCGATGGCTGCAGTTACTGCGAGCGACTCCATAAACACACATTCCTCGATAATCCATGGAGCATAGTTAGTTACGGTTGGCGGATCGGGGATGGCCTGGCTGAGTGGAGAAGTGTTTTACATGGCAGGCTGTCCTCACGAGGCTGCACCGATACTGCCAGTGAATGCAGCAGGAAAGGAGCGGGCTACACGCCGTAATGGACCTCATGTGCGCTCAGGAGGGCAGGGTAATGCCGACAGCACCAGCGGGCACCTTGCTGTCCTGGGAGGCAAGGCTCCTGAAGGGAGAGAAACCTGCTCAGGGGTTCTCCTCTTCCCCTTCCTTGTCTACTCGAGTGGTTTGGACACACCAAATGTTTGGGTCGTGGGGTTTTGTTGTTGTTGTCATTTGGTTTGTGTTTCTCCATGCTTGCCAAAAAGGAGCACTAAGAACCCTTTATCTGTCCTCTTCAAGTCAGTGTCTTTCTGCCTGGGGGAAACGAAGACACTCCTATAGTCTACCTATAAACTTGTCTTTCAGTTTATGGTTTGGGCGTTTTGCTGGTGTTTTTTTTTTTGTTTTTTTTTTGTTTTTTTTTTTTAACCAGGATATCTTTCCGACTTTACCCTGCATTTTATTATACCTACATTCTGTTTCCAAACACATTTTGATAAGCTGTCCAAACATGCCTAAAAGTATGGCTTTATGTGATTGCCACGATGTCATCAGGAGCCATTTTATCTAACTTACCATGTTAAGCTAACCATAAATTTGAATAACAGATCACATCATAAATTCTATCAGAACAAATATTTTTCTAAAAGCATTTAACATTTTCTCTGATGGGGGAATGCCAGAACTGCTTCATATAAAAGTAGTAAAAGGGGAAGAAAAAAAAATGAAGCAGTGTTGAACTGGTGAAGAAAATTTACCACTACGTTTCCAAGCGAAACACTTTTTAAAAGCGCTGTCTAATAAGGAGCCAGTTCTTTGACACGCTACGTTACAGTGAGTAAGCGGGCTTGGCCGAGCTCCCAGACAGAGAACAACCCTCTGGATGCCACCGCATTTGCCCTTACACGAGCGATTTCCCCAATCACCACTTAATATTTTAACCTTTTCGGGGCACTTTGGGGAAGGCCGAGACACTAGGCCAGGCCAGTGCTGGGTGCTGCTCTTCTCTGTCACACCCAGCAGGAAACAGTGTTCGGTGATGCACGCCTGCACCTGTTTCCCCGTGAGGAGGCACAGCGGTGGCGGTGGCAGCGAGGTGCTGGCTGTGGCACCATGGTGGCAGCAGAATTGCCAGGCAGCTGCCCGTGAGGCAGCCATGAGCCGGCCCAGGCCGGTCACGGCTCGTTCCAGCCGGGCAGTGGGACCTGGCGATTGTGCTTCAAAATCTTTTGCTCTGATACTTCAGAATTTCTCAAATTCACACAGCACCCCTTTCCAAACATTTTTACAAAGAAGAGATTGCAGCCATGGGGTGGGAGACGTACTCTGGGGCCTCCGTGGTGAATGGGGAGTACATGCTCCTGAGAGACTGTGGCCATATTGTGACAGGGACAGCCCTGAGGATCTGTGGTGATCCACACCAGGCAGGGACACCCCAAAGAGACTGTGTCTGGGGGGCGACCCACACATTATCTTGCCCCACCACAGCCACAAAATGGCTTTCAAGGAAGCCCAGTGCCATTTCCCTTGTGGACGTGCCATCTTGACAGTGCAGGTGGCCGCATCCATGCCACACCGCCTATCACCTTCCAGCACAGGGAGTGTTTTGGCAGAAAAGGGTGTGCAACCTGAAATGTCAGCTTTCTCCCTTCGTGGCTGGTGGGAGGTGAAGCAGGGGAAGGGAACATGACCACAGACAGAGCAGACCCTCAATACTTTATAGTGTGTGGTATGAGCTGCAGTTGGAGCACTACTGCAGTGATCTCAGTGACCAAGGCTAAGTTCGAGGTGGGTGTTTTATAAGGACAGTTTCTACTTTTGCTAAGGAAAAAAAAAGAAAAAAAGAAAAAAGAAAAAGCTTAACTCTCTTAGCAAATCAACTCATTTTTGAGAATTTTATTTTGATGTTATTTGCTCGGGCTTGTCTGACTCTTTAGTGAGAAATTGTGTGTGTGGGGAGAAGAGATCTGTGGTGAGAGATGGAAGATCTCTGACATATTCTTCAGCCCTAAGTTGTTTTACACAAAAACCATGGACTAGTGGCAACTTGAGGGTGTTGGAAAGTAGAAAGAAGAGAAAATTATTTGCTGTGAGGGACAACATGAAATCAGGTGGATACTTACTGTGCACATCTACCTATTTGGCCACAGCAACATACGGTTCAGCAGACACCAAAGACCACAAACAGACTGGACACAGATCATCACATCAACACAAAACTGTATGAGAGGAGAGCGAGGCGTGATACATATATACCTCATCTTCTTCAATATGCTTCTTCATAGTTACTTCACACCCAACAAACAAAATAAAAGAAGAAATACTCTCTTTTGTAACAAAATAATATTTGGATGATTTGGGATCATCATTTTCCCTCTTCTCCTTCAGAAACATTTACAGGCCACAGCCAGGTACCACACACAAACACTTTAGGCTGAACATTTTACAGCTTGAGGGATGGAATGGCACCAAAAAAAACAAGCGAAGTACAGGAGAAGCGGTTATGTGACAAGCATGACAGAGGCTCCCTGAAGAGGGTGAGCACAAATACTGCGAGCACTCACAGCATGAGGAATGAGTCCCTGCACGCCGTGGCAGACAGAAGGTGTGACATCTGCATGCTTTCCGGACAAGAGCAAGAGAGAGGCCGGTAAGCCGGGACGCTCCAACAGCAGCAGCACTGTTGCGCTATACCTGTTTTTTGAAAAATGTGACATCCCCTTCAGCCTACACCTGCAGCGCTTAGCAGAAGGTCTAATTTTACCAAGTATGGATGAAAATGAATTTAGCAACTACAGAGAGATCCCAGGTTTCTGTAAGCTTTTGAAGAGATGTTCAAAGCAGCATAGAAAGCCATGTCAAAAAAACTCTAAGCGGCACCCCTTCTAGGGTTTCTCTGCTAAGCTCCCAAATCCCCCAAATTTGGATCCAGCTCCTATACAATAACAAGGAGTAGTTTCATTCATTCCCTGGGCTACAACATGACACTATTGACAAGGAAGTCCAGTGACAGTATTGCAGAGTCAGACATTTAGAGAGCAGACAGACATGTTAAGTATACTGTGCTGGACACGGGATATGAGCAAGCTATGGGCTGAAAAGTCCTGTCACAAATGACTGAAGCCATACAATGAGGCTTGAAAACTAGTGCTAGGCCGCCTAATCCTTATTGATAAGTGTTACCACCGTACAAACCAGACTTCAAGGAGCTGAGGCTCAACAGAAAGTGTAAGGCTTGGGTCTAACCAGACAATTCTGGTTGCCATAGCTCAGCAGCTGACCCACTGGAGACACACACCGACGGGTGGCACACACTGACAACAGGGAAGTTACCAGCCCTGCTCTGAGGGGAGACATGAACTGGTTGGACTGCCATTTGCTGAGAAAGGACAGTGCCCCCACAAAACTAACGAGGGTAGCCAAAACACTAAACAAAAGCCTGCTGAGCATTCGCAGCCTGGGTCTGGATGCTGCTGTGGGGTGGACAGAATGAGAGAGGCCAAGGTAGGTGCTAATCCCATCCCACAGCTTCTTTACACTGAAATAAAAAGCAAACACATATGAAACAGAGAAGGGAAAAAAAAAAAAAAAGGAGGGAGGGAGGGAGGGGGAAGATGCCCAGAAAGGATGGTTTGCATTGTCCTGGAGAAACAGCAGCCAGAGCAGGAAGAAGAAGGAATGTGCCTGTGTGTGCACACCATGTGGGACAAAGGCAGCGTATTTGTCTCCAGCCCTGCTGAAGAGCCCTGCTGACATCTGTCAGCGCTGTATGTCTGTGTACAAGCAACACTGAGCACGATGCTCGTTCTAGTGCCGTCGGTAACAGGTTTTTCGTGTCGATTCCCTCATCCCAGTCGTCCTTTTGGCTCCCCTCCTCAAGCCCTATACATCCAGTTTCAGTGATAACCCCTGCAGACAAGTGGCAGGCTCGCGTGTGACACGCACACGCACCCCGTATCCTGAACTCTCTTTCTTTTTAGTCCTCACCCCACTGCATCCGACCTGCCTCCTGCAGCCCGGGGAGACGGGTGCTCCCCCCCCCCCGCACCCCTGGGACCCCGCACCCTTGGGACCCCGGCTCGGGGCTGCGGGGGAAGGGGGCGATGGATGCAAGGCTGCGATGGCAGCGGTGGCAGCGGGAGGCAAGAGGAGTTTCTGAACGGTTAAAAAAAGTTCTCGGTGAGCAAACTGTGCTGCTGTCAAAGATTCTCCCCCCGCACACACACCACCCCCCTTCTTCTTCCCTCCCCCCGCTCCGTTTTTATTTTTAAGGCAGTTGATGCGGTAATTAAGAATTTGGTGAGAGCCCGGTCAGGTCACCTCGTTTCTCAGATCAGAGCCCCATCAGAAATTCTTTCAAGTGTCCTTCTGCGTCGCCAAAGATGACAACAGCAAATCAATAAGCGCTTGAAATGAAAGGGGCTGCCGGCTAGCCCCCGAGGCTACAGATTTTCGCACCGCCGCTCTTTCTATTTTTTTTTTTCTTCCCTGAACTTCTCTCGCCTTCGCACTGCCTCTCGCCGAGGAGCTGCCTTTTCTTGCTGGTCTCATGCCGGAGGTAAGCTCTCTGCTCGCAGATCTGTCGCCGTGCGGCTGCCACCCGGGGACACCGGCACCGGGATGGCCCCGGAGAGCAGGGGCGCCGAGCAGCCCTGCGGTGCCGGCGCTGCCTCTTCTTCCCTCTCCTTCGGGAAAAAAAAAATATATATATATATATATATATAATATATAATAACGGGAAAGGGGTGAGGGATCGAAGCGAGGACAAACAAACACAGGACTCGCGGTGCGGAGCTTGGGGTGCTGCGTGTTAACGGGGATCGCCCCGCTCCGGTTCGCACCCCGCCCTCGCTCCCGATGCGCCCCGGTTTAAGCAGCCTGCTAACGATCGACAGCAAAACCCGGGACCTTTTAATTAGGAGACTCATTAGGGACTCAATACGGACGTTTATATGTTCCTTTAGCTCAAGTGGTTAAACACTAATTTCGAAACGATTATAAAATCCGCGAGGCACGGTCTTTTTAATTTATATGCAAATCGGTGGGTCCGCATGAAACGCTTAATTTTTTAACAATTATCGTAGCGGGGCGTCGGGATCAGCCGTCCGGACGAGCGGGTCGGAAACCAGATCTGGGCAGGAAGAAAATATTCGGGCAGCCCGACAGATCAATAATGTCTGAGCGTGTTAAACACGGCGAGCTATAGGTATTTACATGCTCCTTTGCTGTCAGATAAGGAGCTCGGAGGGGTGGGAGGGGAGGCTGAGGGGGGCAGAGGGAAAGGACTGCTTGCGAGGGCTGCGATCACGATCCGAGAATGAAGAAAGTAACTGGTGGGGAACTGCCCCGGCACGCACTTCCCAGGATAACTCCCTTGTCCTCCGCTCCCTCGGCTACTGGAAGATGCCGAGGGATGCCTGAAACGCAGCGCTCCGGCCGGGCAGCGCCTGTGCTTTTGCTGGGTGGCCCGTTTCTTTCTCCCCCCCCCCCCCCCTTTTTTTTTTCTTTATTTTATTCCCTTCCCCTTCCCCCGTCCCCGGGCAAAACCCCTCGGCGGCTGCCCACCGGGCGGGCCGGGCAGGACGGAGGGAGGCCGGGGAAGGAGGGAGGCCGGAGCGGGTGCCAGCCCTTCGGGGGTGTCGGGGCCGGGGGGGCCGGGCTCTAAATACCGACACCGCGGCCTCTGCTCGGCCGGCCGACTGCGATCACATTTATCGCTTCGACAGAAGGGGGGAGGAAAATGGAAATCCGGGTATTAAGTCGGCTCCGCGGTTTCCAGCCACCCTGGACCCCCCTCTTCCACGGCAGCATGGCTAATGTATTCCCCGGTGACTCCGGGCATTAATTAGTTGTTTAATAGGAGTATGACTAAAAATGTAAAAGAAGGATTAGGAGCGTGGAACGTATGTCCAGCTCCTTCCACACGCTCCTGGAGGCAATGAAAATCCTCCCCCCCCGGCTGATGTTTTCTCCGGGAGCCATTTGCATTTCCCACCAGCTGCTCACTTCGGCTCCGCGGGCGCGCAGCGAGGGGGAGCCTCCGAGGGGGCTGCGCACCCGCGCAAGTCGTTGCCAATTCCCGGGAACAGCCCGGCAGGAGCCGGGAATGCCGCCCGCTCCCTCGCCTTCTGCAGAAAGCGCCGGGAAAATGGATTTGGCTCGGCAGAGCCGCCCCAAGGACAGAAACGCGGGCAGCCAAGGACACGCTTAATTCATTTATTTCCTCCCCCCCCCCCACCCCCCCGAAAACTCCCGTTTCACGTTTGCGCGGCCGGCGAGTGGAGCCCAAAGCCTCCGCTCCTCCTGGCGTGTAAAATCGCTCTGCCCTTCCCGGAGGGAGCCGGCGGTGAGGCTCGGCCTCCAGGAGCCCCCTCGGGCAGCCACCCCGCTCCTGCCCCTGCCCAGCGGCAGCTCCGAGCCACCCCCGGCCGGGAGGGGTTCAAACGGATCAGGTGCAGCCTCTGAACTGGGAAAGCTCCCGATTTCTTTTTTTTTTCTTTTTTTTTTTCCTTTTTTTCCTTTTTTTTTCCTTTTTTTTCCTTTTTTTTCCTTTTTTTCCCCTTTTTTATCCTTTATTTCTCCTTTTTTTTTTTTTTTTTCTCGGTGGTCCCTCTAGAAACAAAACCCGCTGAAAGCGCTGCGGGAGAAGCGATCGCTTCGCTCGGCTCTCAGCGAACACCCCCGACTTCGTTAGGTTGGGAGGCATCGAAAGCGGCACGGAAACGAAATCGGCTTGCTCCCCGGCGCAAAGTCGGTGTCGTTTTGGGGGGAAGAGAGGGAGAGAAGCAGCCGTGGTATTTTCTCGCTGGCGTCCGTAAACGAGGCGCGGCGAAAGGCGCGGAGCAGCGGCGGGATTGCGGCTCTGCGCTGAGCGAGCGTGTACGGGCGACACCCCGGGGGGTAAAAATAACATAAAATAGAAAAAGTAAGAAATATTAAAAGAAAAGGGGGAGGTGTGGGGCACCTCGAGACCTCGTCCTCGCACACCTGGAGCCAGGACAGCGCCGGCCGGGGAGGCTTTGCCCGCAGTGATTTGTGCCCCCAGGCGAGGGGGGGCGCGGGGATCCCCGCGGCCGTCCTCGCTCACCTCGCGTCTCCTCTGCCTACCGAGCCCTGCTCCTGCCGCTGCTCCGCCGCCTCCTCGCCTTCCTCCTCCTCCTCCTCCTGCTGCTCCTGCCCCCTTCACCCTGCGCGCCCCGCGCAGCGCCGCGCAACCGGGCCTCGCCGCGGGGGAGGCTGGCGGCCTCGGAGGAGGCTCCGTGACGTCAGGCCGGGGGCGGGGCGGGGGCCGGGGCCGGAGGGAGGCCGGGGAGGGAGGCCGGGAAGAGGCAGGGAGGCGGCGGAGGCTCCGCGGCCCCGCAGCCCAGCGCAGGAGCCCGGCGCGGCCCCGCCGCCCCCCCGGCAGCAGCGGCACCGGCAGCAGCAGCGGAGCGAGGCCGGTCCGGTGAGTTAAGGGGGAATAAAGGGGGGGCAGAGGGGACGGCTGCTCGTCCCCGGAGGCTGCCCGGGCTCGGGGGGTAGCAGCCGGCCCGCTCGAGCCTAATTTTGGCTTTTTACCCCGCTCTGTCGTGCCGCTTTACCCCGGCGAGGAGGGCGCGGAGACGAGTCCCCGCCGTGCCACGGCCTCCTCCGGTGGGGCGGCCAGCGGGGAGCCGGCCCCGCCGCGCAGAGCCCCAAACGGCGGCCCTGGGAGGGCTCGGGGGGGCTGGGCCCGGTATCGCCCCCGGGGAGCGACGGGGCCCGGCTGCGGAGCGGAGAGGGCCCGCACGGAGCCCGGGCAAAGCCCTGCGCCGAAATCACCGGCCTCGTTATTTCGGGCGCCGCTGAGATATTTGCCGGGGGTGCTCAGCGTGTTTGTGTATTTATTGATTTGTTTTCCTCGAAAGAATAGCGATAGGTACGAAAAAGGAGGGGGGGAAAAAAGAAGAAAAGAAAAAAAGGAAAGAAATCTCGTGCGGCACCACTTTATTGTTCGCGTCCTGCAGTTTTTATAGTGGCGGGGCTGCGAGCAGGTTGTTCCTGAGCGGAGCCGGCCCAGCAAGAAGGGAAAGGGGGAAAGGAAGCGGAATGGGAATGGGAAAGGAATGGGAAAGGAATGGAAAATGAATGGGAAAGGGAAAGGAAAAGAAATGGGAAAGGAATGGAAAAGGAATGGGAAAGGGAAAGGAACGGAAAAAAGGAAAGGAAAATCGATAGGAATGGGAAAGGAAAAGGAATAGGAACGGGAAGGAAAAGGAAAATGAATAGGAATGGGAAAGGAAAAGATAAAGGAAAGGGAAAGGAATAGGAAAGGGAAAGGAAAGGGAAAGGAAAAGGAAAGGGAAAGGAAAGCTCGCCCGGTGTGTGCGCTCGCTGGGGCTGCGAGTGTGGGGCTGCCAAAACATTGAATTGTGAGCGGGGAGTGCACGAAGAAATGGAAATGGAAAGGCAAGCGGCGAGTGGAGCCGCTTTTAATTGAGGCGTCGGGCAGGAGACAATAGGAAAATGTTTCTCGCTCCTCCCGGCCCCGCTCTGCGCTGCGCTTTCCAAATTAAAACAAAAAAAAAATCAAATAAAGGGGGCCTGGAGGTGAGGCCGGAGCGGGCGGTGGCAGTGGGGCCGGGCAGGGCTGTGCCCTGCGGGGGGGACCGGGGAGCTTTGCAGGGCTCCGAGGGGACCGGGGAGTTTTGTAGGGCGGCAGGGAGCCGGGGCCGTCCCGGAGCAGGGGCGGTCGGCGCTTTTCTCGCCGCCGTCCCAAATAAATCGGGCGCGGCTCCTGCGCTAGGCCCGGCTGCTGGGGGAGCCGAGCTGCTCCCAGGCCGCGGGTAGAAACGCTGTGTCATATCGGGGCTCTTGGGACTCCCCGTTTTCCGCCCCTTTTCTTCCTTTTTTTCGTTGCTTATTATTTTTCCCCGTCCCACTCTCGCCCGTGTGCCGCCCGGGGCCGCTCGCATGGCCGGGCAGCAGCGCGCCCGCTGCACCCGTCGGCAAGGAGGCGAAGAAGGAGGCTCGCCGAAATGATGGTGCCATGCAAATTTCCCCCGAAATTACCATAAGTAAACATTTGAAGCCTGGGCTAATAAAATCCCATCTGTGTTACTTCATATCGAGTTAGTAGGGAGCTGCGATAATGAATTTTGTAATATCTCCCGAACAGACATCTCAATCAGGCGCTAATCCCGTGATTTTACTACCCAGCCTCGCCGGCCGGGGCAGGCGCGGAGCCTCCGCGGTCGCGCATCTCCCTCCGGGCAGAGAGCCCCGCCGGTACCCTCGCCAGGGCCAGAGCTCCCCGGGCTGGGGGGCTGGCGACCCTCCTCCTCCTCCCCAAAAAGTCAGGGGCGGAGGGAGGGAGGCCGAGGCTGCTTCCCAGCGGGGAGAGGCCGCTCGGGAGACGCGCAGGTCGCGCTGCGAGGCATCTCCTGGGCAGCTGGGCTTCTTTATTACTGCTGCTACTACTACAATTATTGTTGTTTTAGTTGTTATAATTATTATTGTTATTATTATCGTTGTTATTATTATTGCTATTATTACTATTGCTATTATTATTGTTTCTTATGTGTATGCATTTTTCTTCACGGAGAGTGAGGAAACCACAGTTTTACCAACCCAGCGCCCTTCATCTCTTGCAGATACCGGGTAATGGAGTCCAACTGCCGTAAACTTGTCTCGGCCTGCGTCCAGCTAGGTAAGACGCACCATTTTCACCGCGGACCCCAGCCCGGCCGGGTGCGCAGCGGGGCGCGCAGCGCGGCAGGGATGCTCCACTGCTCGTCGCCGCGCATCGGCCGCCGCTTGACAGCCTGTCCCCCGTGTCGCCCCTGTCCCCAGGGGTGCAGCCGGCCGCCCCCCGGTCCCGGTGGTTGATCGGCGGCCCCTCCGCGTCCCTCCGCGGGCCGGGAGGCTCCGCTGCGCTGCGCGCTCTCCTGCGCGGCACCACGGCGCCCTCTGCTGCCCGCACCGCGCTGCGCGCTGAGGTGCGCGGCTCCGCGCAAGGGGGGCGATGGGAGGCTGCGGCTGCAGCTCCCCAAAAAGTGCAGTCAGCGCTCCCCCCCGCGCACGGCCGGTTTGGGGGGTTTGGCCCTTCCTTTTGGGCCGCCCCTCCCCAGCCCCAGAGGTCGGCACCCCCCTGGTGCAGGCACCTCCCGAGCCCCTTTTTGGGGAGCCGGGTGGGCGAGCCCGAGGGGCGGTAAAGCAAAACAGCAATGCAAACACATTACAAAGAAGAAAACAAGCGCTCTGTATTCCGAGAGACTGTTTAATCCAAGATAAACGTAATTTTGTTTAAATAAAATATATTAACCTGAATTAATAATACGGGAAACTAGACTGAATTAATAATGTACGTATTCCTGGTCTCGTGGTTAAACACTTCCTCGTAAGAACACAGCATTAACCCTGTTTGGCCAAACAGCTCGCTGTTGCTCGAACAACATGCAGGCGTTTGGGGAATAGCCACGTCCCATCCCGGTCCCACCCTCCCGCCAGGACCTGGGGCGCGGTTTGGGAGCCGCTCTGCAAGCCCCGGGAAGGAGAAGAAATGAGGCTAGAGGAAGGTTAGCGAGCGAAATCCGGGGTAATTCCAAACGCGGAGGCATTAGGAGCTAATAATTTTTAATCCCGGAAACATCCGTGATATTAAATCGGGCGCAAATAGGCTTTACCGGGCTCTGGCAGTTCTTCCCTCCGCCCGTAATAAGTGTTAAATAATGTGGAAAGGAAGGGTGACATCGCTTTATATATGGTTTGGAAATAAGAAAGGCCTTTTTACCCTCCCCTGACTTCTCCTCCCGCTGAACAGGTGGTCTTAATCAAAGCCCTTAGCGCGATCTAATGTGAAAGTGGGGACCTTTCTGATATAATAAATTTATGAGCCCTTCCACGCCAGCTTTATTCGGCTAAGTATTTATAAAAGTAATAGCCACATATGCTCCCTGACATGGTAACTTTTACTTCCCCTGCCGAGAAACAAATGGTTATTTTCTTAACCATCAATTATGAAGCCGGATTATTGTCGTACACGTAAAATTTCCTGCCTCGTTACCGTATCAGGCAGACTGCTTTTCTACCCGTTGGGCTGGAGGGGAAATCTCTATCTAAACACCTTTAATGCCATTCATTGAGAGACAAGTCTGGAGTAACGTCGGGCTGCCTGGCCCCTAAAGCCTCCCGATGTGCGGGTGCAGATCTGGAGCCGCCCGGGCACAACCAAAATCGCGATTTTTTTCCTCCGATTCCGAGAGGGTTCGGCCGCGTTTTGTTGTTGTTTTTTTTTTTTTTGGTTGGTTGGGATTTTTTTTCGCCTCTTTGCTTCGCTTTGCCTTTAATTACGGAGCGCCCGTTGATTCCGCAGTGCCAGGACTTCGGCTTTACGTCGGAAAAGGAAAAAGTCTCGTCCGTCTGTCGGCCCGATATAGGGGCAGGGCAAGAGGGCAGGGATTTGGGGGGGTCCCTCTTCTGCCAGCGAACCTTTTGGGAAATTGCCGCTGCGGGGAGGCGATTGCGCAAAACAGGCGCACAAGGCGGGGAGCCGCTCGCTGGCGCTATCGCTGAGAACGGGGAAAACGGGAGATTTGGGGCAAAGCAACGCTTCTGCGGGAGGAGGGAGAGAAACGGGGTGGGAGCTCCCCGGGGTGCGGCGAGGCTGCGGGAGAAGCGGACCCGTGGCCGTCCGTGAATGGGGGGCACCCGAAATGCGGCGGGATGGAAATAACCCTGCGGCGAGGGGGTCGCCAAAAACCGGCTTCTGGGTGCCCGGCCCCGCACGGTTACGCTTCGGGAAGCACCCAGCGGGCGGGCTAGTTTCTGGGGGTTTTATTCCGCCAACTTTTAGGTGGGGAAGGGGGGACGCTGAAATTATGGCCGTGTGCGCGGAGTTGTGCGGGTGGAAGCCGAATTCGTTAGGTGCCCGAGTTCTGCTGGAGGAATCCCTGCCTGAAATCGATAACGCGGGGACTGCTGAAGCAGCAGTCTCCCGAGATAAAGCGCTGAAATTACATACCGCCTTGTAGCACCAGCCGGCATCGCGAATTGATTGTTTCAACTCTTTTAACAAAACAAAATCATTCCTCGGGCTCAGTAGGCACTAACTTAGCATCGCCTTGAAAAATGAAAAAATAAAATTTAAATAAAATTTAAAAAACAGCGCTGATTCAGCCAGACCTCCGGAGGGGAAGTGCCCGGTGTCCTGGCGCAGCGGGGACCTGGTGGGCGCCCAGCTTGGCCAAAATAGAAATGCAAAATAGAAGTTATTCGATGCGCTTCCGACGTGTAATTTCTTTTTTATTATTTTTTTTTTCTCTCTCCCCGCCGGCGTCTGAGGATAATATATGCAGCAGTTGTTAGCCTCACTCCAGGGAAAACTAAATGTATAACGAAAGCTTATTCGTGAGTAGGAATATACTAATGGAACAATCTGATGTCTTCTTAATCCTATGTAAAAAGCTCTGTAGTCTTCCTAATATTGACTGAATGGGTAATTAATGGCTCTTCATCTCGGAGAATACCCGGTAATCCGAGCTAGGCGAAAGACAACAAGCCAAAGGTAAAAGACAACAGGACTAGCTGGAGACTCCACAGAAGAACCGATTTATCCATTTAGGAGAGTATTACGCCTCGAAACAATGATCCCATAAGTAGATAAAGGAAAAGTGGGAAAATAAATACCTGCGGGCGGCCCCTGCCCCCCCCCCCCTCCCCCCCCCCCCCCCAGCACGGCGGCAGGGCTGGCACCGGCGGCGGGAGCTCGGGAAAACCCTCGGGAAAAACAGGATAAGGTAGGATAGGGTAGGGTAGAATAGGATAAAGTAGGGCAGGGTAGGGTAGGGTAGGGTAGGATGGGGTAGGGTAGGATAGGGTAGGATAGGATGGGATAGGACAGCATAGGATAGGATAGGATAGGATAGGATAGGATAGGATAGGATAGGATAGGATAGGATAGGATAGGATAGAATAGAATAGAATAGAATAGAATAGAATAGAATAGAATAGAATAGAATAGAATAGAATAGAATAGAATAGAATAGAATAGAATAGAAGTGAGCGTGGCCCGGTTGGTACGCAGGTGAGCCGAGCCCAGCAAGAGAAAAAAAAATGAAAAAAATAGAAAAAAGACTTTTGACGTTTTAATTGAAACCTTTACCGCTAATACATTGCTTGGGCGACTACAATTAGGTTGTTTTTCGGTTGGCTGACAGCTTTAAAATATGATTTCACTCGGGAAATAAAAGCTTCATGTGAGCTTATAGGTGGGTATTTTTGGATTTCTGTGATTTATGGTCACCATGACAACTACCGCTGCCGGGTGGCTCCCCTCCTGCCCGGGGTGGAGGAGTTTCACCCTTCTCCCAAAGGGGAGGCCGGGCCCCGTGTTACTTTTCCCAAAGTAAAGCTATATGAATACAAGGGAAAAAAAATAGAAATTGGGCTCGTTCGAAAGCTGCCTGGGGGCTGTGCTCCTTATCTGAGCACCCCAAAAAAAAAGAAAGGAAAGGGCACCGGGTCCCCCATCCCTGCCTCCCCCCCTGCCCGGGGGGATGCCCGCTGCCCCCACACGGTAGGGAAGGTCCCGGTGGGGGGGTCTCTGGGTGCAGGAGCACGGCGGGAGCGGGAGGCTGAGGAGAAACGGGGATCCGGTTGGTAAACAACTGGTGCGGAGCGGAGCCGGATTCATATTGACTTAGTTATAGGTCATCTGCTGCCGGTGCAAAGGGAGGAAATATTTACTTTACACATATACTTTATGATCTTGGGGGAATTAGAGGAAATTCAATAAGAAAACGGCTAGAATCATTTTAAACCCCCTATTTAAAAGACTTAAGCAAATTAGAGTCTTATCAGATTAAAATCCACTACAAATGTAAGAGCATTGTCTCCGTCGAAACGCTGTGGGGTCTGAGGGAAGAGATTCTTTGCCAAATCTCAGGGATAAAAACACGTCATTTAAACACCAGATAATGAGCAGAATGTAAATTAATTTAACCTTCTTTACTAACAGCCCCCGCGAAAGTAATACGGCTAATTCGGCGATAAGTAAGAAGGGAAGGGGAGGATGCGGATCTCCCGGGGACGTCAGCGACCGGGAGGGGACCTCGGAGGGGGGGAAAGGGGAAAAACAGCGGATGCGGGTGCGGTGATGGGGATGGGAATGGGCACAGGGATGGGGATGGGGACAGGGATGGGGATGGGGACGGGGCTGGGGCTGCGCTGCCCACCCGGGGGCGCCCACCCCCACGCCCCCCTCCCGGCCACCTCGTCCAGCGCCTCTCCCTCCTCGCCCCGCATCCCCCGCCAGGGCGCACACGGGGTCCGGGCTCTGGGGGCCGGCAGCCCCCCGAGGGGCTCGGGGCTCGGCGTGGGGATGCCCGGGGGGGCTCCGGCTCCCCCCGGCGGGGCGCGGGCGAGGCGGGGCTCGGGGCGGGGCGCGGAGCGGGGCGGGCGCGGAGCCCCGCGGAGGGGCGGAGAGGGGCGGGCGCGGGTGACGTGCCGAGCGGGGAAGGCCGCCGCCGGTTTAAGATGTCAGGCCAAGAGGGAAGCGGCTGAGCTGATGCGGTGCGGGGCTGGGGGCGGCGCGGCGCGGGTCCCCGCCGAGCGCCCCGCCGAGCGCCGCCGAGCCCCGCGGCGGGACGGGGGCCGCCGGCCGGGGAGCAGCGGGGGCGCCCTGACGGCTCTCGACGGAGCGGAGCCCCCCGATAGGTTGCCACCGTGTCCCCCTCACCCCCCCCTCCTCCCCGTCCCCGCCACCGGGGGCTCCCGGCCGCGCCCGGCCGCCCCGCCGCTAGCCCCCCGAGCGGCCACGGGTGCCCCCTTGCCCCTCGACACCCCCCGGCGCACGCACGCCTCCTCCTGTCATCCCCCAATCCGGCGTCCTGTCGCCGATGAGCTGCATGAAGGACCCGTTAAGGCTGGAGCGCCTGGGAGCCGGGACTAAGCTGTGCTCCTCCTCACCTTCCTCCTCCTCCTCCTCTTCGTCGTCTTGCCACCACCACCACCAGCCCGCGCTGGCCATGGCGACGGCGCTGACGCCGGGGCAGGCTCGCTCCTCCCTGGAGTCCGCCAAGCACCGGCTGGAGGTGCACACCATCTCCGACACCTCCAGCCCCGAGGCCGCAGGTAAGGGAGGGCGAGCGGCCGCGACCGCGACGTCGCCCCCTTGCCCGGGAGCCCTTCGCAGAGCCCCGGTCCCGAGCCCCGGCGTGTGGGGTGGCGGCGGGGACACGTATAGGGTGGGCGAGTGGTTTGGATGCAGGGGGAGAGTGGTATGCGTACAGACGGGCGAGTAGTGTCCATGGAGAGGGCGAGTAATGCGGATACAGACGGGCGAGTAGTTTGGATACAAATTGTCGAGAAGCGTGGATGCAGACAGGCGAGTAATTGGGATACAAATGGGAGAATAATGTGGATGCCGACGGGCGTAATGTGGATACAGCCGGGCGAGTAATTTCGATACAAGTGGGCGAGTAATGGGGATACAGAAGGACGAGTGATTTGGATATAAGTGGGCGAGTAGCGTGGATGCAGAGGGCGAGTAATTTGGATACAGAAAGCGAGTAATGCGGATGCAAACGGGCAAGTAATTTCTACACAGAGGGCAAATAATTTGGATAAAAACGTGTGAGTAGTGCGGATGAAGAGGCGAATAATTTGGATATAGACGGGCGACTAGTGTCCATGTAGAGGACGAGTAGTGTGGATACAGACGGGCGAGTAGTGCGGATGCAGAGGCGAATAATTTGGATTCGGACGGGCTAGTAGGGTGGGTGCGGGGGCGAGTAGTGCGAATACAAACGGGCGAGTAATGCGGATCTTGGGGGCGAGTAATTTGGATTCAAACGGGCGAGTAGTGTGGATGCGGGGGAGACTGATTTGGGCACAGACGGGCGAGTGATTTGGGCACAGACGGGCGAGCATTGCGGACGCGGGGGCAGATATTAATCCGGCCGCAGACAGGCGAACACCGCGGGCTCAGGCGGGCAAGCGACCGGGGCCGGGGGGCGAGCAAGCCACCGAGCGACGGGGCGGCCCCGGCGGCTGCTGGCGCCCCGCGGGGAGCCCACCCGTGGGTGCCGGCGGCGGAGGCCCGCCGGCGGAGGCCGTCCCCGCGGGTTAATCATTACCCAGCCTCTCTCGGGGCGAGGCTTCGGGGGCCGAGGTGAACTCGGTTTTGGTCCCGTCGTTTTTTTTTCTACACCCCCCCTTCTCCTCCTCCTCGCCCTTGCAGAGAAAGAGAAGAGCCAGCAGAGCAAAAGCGAGGATGCGGGGCCCGAGGACCCCTCCAAGAAGAAGAGGCAGCGGCGGCAGCGGACTCACTTCACCAGCCAGCAGCTGCAGGAGCTGGAGGCCACCTTCCAGCGGAATCGCTACCCGGACATGTCCACCCGGGAGGAGATCGCCGTCTGGACCAACCTCACCGAGGCCAGGGTTAGGGTGAGTCCCCGGCTCCGGCCGGCGGGGGTCGGGGGGGCGAAGGGGAGGGGGGCCGAGAGGTTTGCAGCTGCTTTCGATTTCGGGTTGTACGCCAGCTTCAGAGTCTTTGCACAAAAGCAGCGCAGAGCGGGACGTTTCTGTCAAGGCGAGAGAGACTGGGATCTTTCTCTCTCTCTCTGGACTCCGGCTCGCTGAACGTTTCGCCCTCGCCGTGCGCCGCGTCCTGCTCCTTTTGATCGAAACCCTAATGAAAACATTAGCCAAGAAAGCGACTTGGAACAGGCTGCAACCTGCGCTGCCTCTAATGAGAAAAAGATGTAAAATACACAAGGGCTTTCGCTTCACTCGGAGGCGCTCCCGACGTGCCCTTCCTTGCGTTTGCTCCCGCGGTTGGTTTCACAATTCGACGAGCGCCTCGCCGCCCTTTCCCCCCTCCGAGATTTATGGGACCCAGCGCCGCGCTACACAGATCCCCAGGCCAGATCCTGCCCGCGTGCAAACGCTGCGGGGAAGAGGAAAAAAATATATTAAAATAATATATATTTTTCAAAAAGGGTCGAACCCCCAGATTTTCGGAAATCCCACCTCAATCCTTCTCTCCGCTTGGAGCAGGGCTGCAGGACAGGCGCCGGGGGCTGTTGGCTCCGGGCAGCCCCGGCCCGCCTGGGGACACCCCCCCCTCGGCCAGGGGGAGCTCGTGTAAACACCGGGGGGGCTCCAATACACACAGCAAGGCTGCTGCCGGCGGCTGCCCGACGGATCAGACACCCAGATGTGGATTGGGAAAGGGCACGTTTCCCCCATTGTCTGCGGGGAGGGTCCCTTAGATCTTCCTTAGCACGTTGTTAAAAGGCGATTTTCTTCTTCTCCTTTTTTTTTCTTTTTTTTTTTTCCTTTTTTTTTCCCCCCCTTTTTGCCAAAGAGCAGTCGAACAAGTTTGTTTAGAAGTGGTTTTCGGCTCTGGAAGCTTTCGCTCAGGAGGAACTTGTAGCTTTAACAAACTGAAGCAACGATTTATTAGTTGCTGGCTTCCCTCTCCCTCCCCGTAATAGGAAACATTGCCTTAAAATTCCGCCGCTTTCCAGGCGTTTTGCCCTCGCTTTTGCACTTTTTGTGTTTCCCCTGGACGACTGCAGTTTGGAATAAGCCAAGGAGGGAGGAAAAAAAAAAAGAGAGAGAGAGAGAAACGAACAAAAAGCTAAGGAGCAGAGAAGGACGCGGCGCGGAGCGGGGGGCCCGGCCGTGCCCGGCGGCCCCGGGTGCGGGGATGCTCGGGGCCGGGGCTGCGATGCCGGGCTCCGTGGAGGAAGAGGAGGAGGAGGAGGAGGAGGAGAAGCCCACGGCCACCTGCATGTCTGTAGGGCACGGAGACGCGGGGACGCGGCCCGGGCTGTGCTGGTTGGTGATGGTTCCCCACTAACCCGCGTCTCGCATCTCCCTTCCTTCTCCCCCCATTTCCAAAGGTTTGGTTCAAGAACCGCCGAGCCAAATGGAGAAAGAGAGAAAGGAACCAGCAAGCCGAGCTGTGCAAAAACGGCTTCGGCCCCCAGTTTAACGGCCTGATGCAGCCCTACGACGACATGTACCCCGGCTACTCCTACAACAACTGGGCGGCCAAGGGCCTGACCTCCGCCTCCCTCTCCACCAAAAGCTTTCCCTTCTTCAACTCCATGAATGTCAACCCTCTGTCTTCTCAGAGCATGTTCTCCCCTCCAAACTCCATCTCCTCCATGAGTATGTCTTCAAGCATGGTACCCTCGGCGGTCACCGGGGTCCCCGGCTCCAGCCTCAACAGCCTGAATAACTTGAACAACTTGAGCAACCCCTCCCTGAATTCTGCCGTGCCAACGCCAGCCTGTCCTTATGCTCCTCCGACACCTCCGTACGTTTATAGGGACACATGTAACTCGAGCTTGGCGAGTCTGAGACTTAAAGCCAAGCAGCACTCCAGTTTTGGCTACGCCAGTGTGCAGAACCCCGCTTCCAACCTGAGTGCATGCCAGTACGCCGTGGACAGACCCGTGTGAGACGCAGGAGCACAAAACACTGCATGGGAATCCCTCCCCAACCCCCCCAGAGACTGAGAAACGCGCTAGAAAGTGATGGGCACTGGAGAGCGGGAGAAAGGAGGAGAAAACGGAGAGAAAAAAAAAAAAAGAGGGAAAAAGGAGGGGGGGGTAAGAAAAAAAAATTTAAAAAAGGAAACCACTGAAATAAGATAGTTCCTTTGTTTTCAAAGGACCTCCTACAGATTCTGAGATCTTTCACTAAGAGTATTTCAGCAGTTACAAGGACATATATATATATATATATGGACAAATGTTTGACTGGATATGATATGACATTTTAATGTTACTATAAGCTTGTTATTTTTTAAGTTTAGCATTGTTAACATAAAAATGACTGAAAGGATGTATATATATCGAAATGTCAAATTAATTTTATAAAAGCAGTTGTTAGTAATATCACAACAGTGTTTTTAAAAGGTTAGGCTTTAAAATAAAGCATGTTACACAGAAGCGATTAGGATTTTTTCGCTTGCGAGCAAGGGAATGTATATACTAAATGCGGCACTGTATGTTTCTAACATATAATTATTAAAAAAAAGCAAACAAACAAAAAAAAAAACATTGTGTGAATATCAGTTTTAGAATAGTACCTCTGGTGGATGCAATGATGTTTCTGATATTGCAATGTAAAACATGCCCTGTGTATAACATTTCGTACAATATTCTTGTTTTCCTTTTCAGCGAACATGACAAATGTGTTTTATTTCATGGGAGTAAAAATATACAGCATACGCTTTTGTCTGGATTTTTTCTTTCTGAGGGGCGCAGCGGTGACTCGTCTGCAGGGACTGACCGGTCGCTGCCACGGGATCTCTTTCCCCGAAACTGATTTAGGGGCACTGCTTTAGGTTGTAGGAATAAATGCCAGCATTTTTCGCGTGGAAAAAAAAAAAAGTATATATAAAACTCACGCTGAAGTCGCATACGAGAAGCGCTGCCTCCTGTGTGCGCCGGGCGGCCGGGCTGCCACTGCTCCCCTGCGCAGCCCCGAGAAAATGGATTATTTGACATCGCCGGCCTCGAGAATTGCCAGCCCCGAAGTTGCTGTATCTCGAGCATAAATTTCTCCCTATGTGAAGGAAGCTTTTATTACATTAAAGGAGAGGGAGGGGGGGGGGTGGGGAGAAAGAAAAGAAAAAGCAAAGCCGGTTTGCAAACAAACCGCTCCCGTGCGAAATAATCTGTTCCCTCGGCCGCCCCCTGCGATCACCTTCTCCCCGAAGCGGGGAGATCCTTCATGTAATATTACATTTCTGCTTCCAAATCCCCTTGCAGACATTAAGAGAAACAAAGAGCAGCCCAAATAACCGCAGCCCCGCCGAGCGCGGGGGGTGAGAGGTTAGCCCCGAGTTTCCTGCGGCTCGGCGCTGCAGCGTGTAGTTGAAGGGAAAGGTCGTGCTCTCGCGTGTTTTGTTTTAAATAATAGTGACCCATTAATTCTAAACCTGCTTGTTCGTGAAATTATACAGGATTATAGTTCGCCAGCTCCGGACAATGAAGGCAAATCAAGATGAATTGCCGCTCGGCCCTCCCATCGGCTCGCAGCCGGGCGGCCAGGAGGGGCCGGCGGGGGCGGGGGGCGGCCGCAGGGACATCACCGCCGCCACCACCATCGCCACCGGCAGCGACACCGACACCGGCAGCGACACCGGCAGCGACAGCACGGGGCGAGGTGCGCGGGGGGCGGCCGGGAGCGAAGCCCCCGCGGCCTCTCGGGGGCCGTCGGGGTGCACGGGGGCGGATGGGGTGCGGGGAGCGGGGTGCGGGGTGCGGGACTTCCCCGTCCCTTGTCCCCTGTCCCCCGTCCCTCCCCGCGGAGCTGGTTTCGCCCCCGAGGCCGGGGGGACCCGGAGGAAGGGGCGGCGGGAGGGGGTGCCCGCCGGGGGGGGGGCTCAGGATGGACTGAGAGAGGAGCAGAGAGGGGGAGAGGGGAGAAAAAAGAGGGGAGAGGAAAAGGGGGAGAGGTCAGGCCCGGCGGCTGCCCACAGAGAAACCTCCCCCCAACCCGAAAGCGGAGTCCCCAGCCTCCTCTCTTCTCGTTTTCCCTTCTATTTATTTATTATTTCCTACATTTTTTTTTCCCGGCCCCCCGCCTCTCTCCGTGCTCTTTTCCCGTGTGCGAGCTGCGGGGTCGGGGTGCCGGTGGAGCTGCAGCCTCCGTGCTCGGGGCGGGGGGGAAATTTGGGGTGTCCACCCCTTCCGAGGCCGCCTCTCCCTGCCTCGCCGCCTCCCCGGCGAACGCCGCTCCCGTCGGTTTTCCTGCGCCGTGTCAACACCTCGCCAGGGTGAGTGCCGGGGGCTTGCGAAAATGTCCCCCTCCTCCTCCTCCTCTTCCTTCTCCTGCTTCTCCTCCTGCCGGGGCCAGGGACGAAACCGGGGGCTGGAGACAGGCGGGTGCCCTCCTGCAGCCACCCCCCGAGCCGGGGGTGTCGGCACCCTGCCTTCTCCCCGCCGCTCTTCTCCGTGCCATCGGCTATTTATAATCCTCCCCTCGCTCCATAAAATGCCTGTATATATATTTAGAAGACGTGCGTGCGCGGAGGAAGAATATACATATCTAATATATATATATACACACACACGTTTGGAATAAAATATGTACCGTTTCCGGACCAAAAATATATTGGTTCAGAGTTTTCCACTCTACTGTGTAATGGCTCAAACGATGAAAAATCAACGTGACCGCTCAGAGAGGACATAAATCACTCCGAGTGTAATCTGAATTTCTCTTTCTCCCCCTAGCTGAAGCCTTGAGGGTCATCATTTTTCTGCGCCACTTGACCAAAGATATAATGTTTTGATTAGGTCGTAAATCAAAATCTTAGGTTGTGCGGTGGTTTTTTTTTTTTTTTTCATTCTTTCTTGCTTGCCCTTTTTTTTTTTTTTTTTTTCGGGGGCTTTCCTCCTTATCAGCGGTGGCAGTGTGAACCTGGAACAATGGAGGCCGTAGAGAGGAGGTTGGGGGGGGGGGGTGGAAAACACAACGAAATGGGGACTCTGCACAAGGCCCGCTGCGGGAAGCAGGGGGCGGGGGGCTCAAACAACGTCCCCCAACCCCCCCGGACCCCCAGACCCCCGCCCGCCCCTCCGGGAAGGCCGCTCCCGGCCGCCCGCTGCGCCGTCTGCCCCCAATCCACATCCCGGCGCGCAACCCCCGCGCAACCCCCGCGCAGCCTCCGCCGCAAAGCCAGGGGGCTGCGGAGCTGCGGGGCGCCGAGCCCGCTGCTCTCTTTTGTTTTCGGCCGCCTCCCTGGCGCACTTTGAACCCTGGCGGTGTGCAGGGAGCAGTCCCGCTCCTGTCCCGCCGCAGTTCCCCCGGTGCCCACTGCCTCCCTCCTTCCCCCCCGTCCTCTCCGCCTTATTTTCCTGCCGCCCCTGTGTTTTCCCAAATCCCTCTCGCTCTTGCCCTACCTGCGCTTTTTTTCTACCTACGAAATAAAGAGTTTTTACCCCTCTCGCTATTGGTGCAGCAGCATTTTTGGAGGGAAGCGACCTCCTCGGGGAAACGGAGGAACGAGGCGCGCACCGGAGCCCGGGGCAGGGCTCGGGGACCCGTCCCGCGGGATGCGCGGCTGCGGGGCTGGGGTCCGAGCAGCCCCCCGAAGGGTGGGGATGGGGCCAACTTGGGATGGAAGCCCACCTTTGCCTTGCTCAACGCCCGCCGTAGGACGCGTGTTTTGCGGGGGGACGTCTGAAATTTGCGCGTCCGGCCGAGCGGGTCGGTCTGTACAACCCACGAACCACGAAGGATTTCCATCTCTGGGGCTCCGTCCAACGCCGGGCTAATCGGCTGCGAAATTTTCATTTTCTATCTGCGAGCCCGGATTGGAATTAACTGCTCCGGACGGCCGCATCTTCTCCTCGAGGAAGAAAATAGAGGGGAGCAGAAAAAAGATCCTCCCCAAATAAAGGCAAAGCCTTTATTCTTAGTACTTTTATTTCTGAAGGTCTCCGAGGTCGGGTTTGGGGAGCTCGGCCGGGCACAGCCGTGGGGGCAGCGCGGGGGATGCTCCGCGGCCAAGGCACAGGGACGGGGACAGGGACGGGCGAAAAAGGAACAAAATAAAAGCCCCAAAGCAAAGCCCCCAGCAGCCCGCCCGCCCTTCTGCGTCCGGGGTCCGGAGGGATGCGCGGTGGGCGCACCCCGCACCGGGCTCCCCTAAAACCCTCCCTGTCTGCTTCCATGAGATCTCGGCGAGGTTTTTCCCCTTCTCTCAGCCCTGCTCCCAGTCGGCCCGAGGTGAACATCTACCGGCCGGAGCGGCCCCGCACGCTGCGGGGAGGAACGGGTCGTCTCCCGACTTCCAGTAAAACGTCCCGTAAAGTCCACCTATAAATCTTGGTATGCGCTTCGCGTCCTGCCCTTGCGACGGGGTATTTGCCCCCCCATCCCCCCGCTCCCACCCTCCCCCCAAATCCCTCCTGCGGTCTTAACCCCGGCCCCGCACGGCGCGGGTGGGGCGTGGGGAGGGGGAGAGCCGCCCCCCGGTCCGGCACGGTACGGCACAGCACGGCACGGCCCTGCGGGGCTGCCCCCTCGCCCCCCTCGGCCCGATTGGGTGCATGTGGGTCACGAAGAGATGCCCCTATATAGCAGCCAGACCCTATACGGCTTGGCCGGCCTCCCCGGTGCAAATTCGTTAGGCGTTTTTTCTCTGGGTTAACAGGAAAAAAAGAAAGAGAAAAAAAAAGTTAAAAAGAAAAAAAAAAGAGAGAAAAAAAAAAAGAGAAAAAAGGATGAAAAGAAAAAAAAAGACAAAAAGGAAAAAAATAAATTAAAAAAAAAGAAAAAAGGAAAAAGAAAGAAAAAGAAAAAAGATTTATTTCTTTTTTTAATCTGGAGTTGCACAGCCTCAGTAGTCAAAATCGATGAGCACAACAGCGATCGATGCCGCCAGCAGCCCAAGGCCGTGACCGAGGTTTAGGCAAGTGGGGAGGGAGCCACTGGGCAAGGCCCCGGCCTGCTGGGTGTGCGTGTGGAGCAGTGGCAGCACCCGGGGAAACATGAGGGTGGAGCCGGGCTCATCACTTGATGTGTATATTTAGTGAGGTGGTAGTCCCACGGGCTCGCAGGGGACTACTTCCATGCTTAAAGTTATTCGCATGCTTGAGTGATTTGCTGGATTGTGGCCATATGTAAAGCAATAAATATAAGTGGCTACTTCTGTGCAAATAGAGATCCAGAGGTCTCGTAAGTAATTTTCCAGCAGATCCAGACCCCGTACTGTACAGATAAAAGCCAACACAACTCTCTTCTTTCATTCCATTACAAAAATAAAATAAAATAAAATAAAAACCAACACACACACCCCAATTAAGGTCACCAGGACAATGCAAGCATAAAGGAGCATGAAGCCTTTCCCTTATGCAAACCCTCACAGAGCATTTCCGAGGCTGCATTACGGGGAGAGGAGCAGTGATCTGCAACTCCCGCACCCAGGCTTTAGTTCCAAACCCATTCCCAGTCTTGCCAGCCACAAAATCCCACACCAGCCTTGCTGGACGCAGGGCCTGAAGAGCTAGGCGATAACTTGGGTGGCATGTCGGTGTGAGAGGGGGCCCGGCCCCCGTGGTGCTCCTTTGAAGTCCGCAGAGTCTGAACTGGCAGCACGGGGTGGGAGAGGAGTTTCCAGGCAAGCAGGGACTCTCCCTCGGAGGTTTGGGGCAGCCGGATTCCCGGCGTGACTCCGGGGAAGGCCAAGCATGCTTCCCACCCCTTGGTGGGGATGGGAAGAGCCATGGAGACAGAGGTGGCTCTTCTGCCATTTCTCCTCTATCTGCAGAGCCCGTATCTCTGGCAATTCACTTCTTTTTTCTTTTTTTTTTTTTCCTAGTGCAAAGTAAAACAGAGTTTGATTAAAATAATAATATCCAGCTTTTGGCAATGCTTCCTATAAATTCATGGCTTTAGCCTGGACTGTCTCATGGCCAGATTGTAAATTTTTGCATTTTAACTCGCTGTGACAAATCTCTAGCCCCAGTCATTGTTATTTCCTTCAGCTTTCACATCCTGCTGGCAAAAAACCTCCAACTCTGGTATTCTTCCCCCAAAACAGAAATTCCTACCACAAGGGCTGTTACCCTGAGAACATTTTTTAATAAACATATTTGGAAAATGAAAACAAGACACATAAAATCTATGAACACAGCTAGCATCGAATGAAGACTTGGAAGCAGTTTCAAGTAGTGTTACAAATAGGAAATAGCTTTCCAGAGATAAAAATGCGCCACGTGTCTTGTTAACACCAGCATTCGGCCAAGCTTTGCTCTCCCAGCTTATGAGGATGTTGAGGGACACCTTAGTCCTGTCTGAGGGGCTTGTGACTGCTGGCTGAGCCACGAGGGCAGGGGCTCGAGCGATGTGGGGGTGGCTGGCCACGTCCCTGTCAAAACACGGTGGCATGATGCCATCGGGGTGACAGCCATCCCCACACATCAACAGCTATGGCCTCATGGTCAAAGTGAGGGAAACAGAGAGGGGCACCTGGGGTGCCATGTGAGGCTTCAGCCCCTGACAGAGAGTGGACAAAATGGCTCCCACTGGCAGCAGTGGGTGTCATGGTTTTTTTTTTTTTTTTTTTTTTTTTTTTTTTTTTCAGCAAAAAGGGATATTAATTACCCTGAGAAGCAGCCTCATGGCTGACTTAGTGACAGTCGCAGGCTCTCAGCGTCTTACAGGGTGTTTCCTTTTAATTGTCTAGGGCACGGGAAACGTTGCATTTTTCTGTCTTCATAACAAAAAGGCTTCAGAAGCTGGAGTGCAGCTCTAACAGCTCTCCCTGTGACAATAGGAGGCTTAATTCTTGCGACGGCCAGACACTGCCATTGGAGACGGCCCAAATCCCCTCCGGTGGAGCTGGGAATTCTGGGGACATAAATAACATGGCTCCGGGACCCCTGCGAGCAGTGTTTACACGGCCGCCTTACAGGCTGCCTTACATGCTCAGCGCCCTGCCTTCCTCCTCGCTCGCTTGGGAGAAGGGGCCGCGACAGGCTCGTGGGTCTGACAGGGCTCGGCAGGAGCAGGCCGAGCATGGCTGCACGCTGAGGAAGAGAGGAGCCTGGCCTGGGCTGCAAGCAGGCTGTGTTATGCAGAGCGCTCCTGTCACTTTTCTCTTCTGGTGGGACAAATAAAGGCAAAGGAGGAGTAAGAAGAAAGGGTGAAGCAGCTTGGGAAGAGGTAAAGAGGTCTTGTTTCTGGTTCCTCTGAGACTTCTAGCACAGAGGTTGTCACCTTTGTTGAATACATCACCACAGAGGCAGTGCGTGGTCATACTAAGAAAGGCCTATACGCTGTCCAGATCAGCTCGGCACTCTGTGCTACAGGAGAGATAATTACGAATCTCATTCTTTGTTGATAGCACCCAATCCGTTGTGTTTTACTGATTATTTTTTAATGACAGCCTTCACATTTCTTCAAAAAATATGGTCAAAATAAGCTTGTGGAGGGAAAATGGGGTAACTAAGTTGGTGACCCTAATGCAGTCTCTGTAACGGTCATGACGATTCTCATCATTTGATTATTGTTACTCTGTATGGCACCTGAGTAATTTCACAGCAAAATTAAGATTATACAAACATGAAAGTGGAGTGTGTGGGGAGATGCGGGCAGAATACCCACCACGAATATCCAGACCATTGCAAGACCTTTATGAGGAGAATTGCAGAGCCCAGTGCAGGCCCTAAAATGAAAACCCAAGGTTCAGCCCCACCATAGTTTGTGTTAGAGGGATTTGTGGGGCCCTTCCCTCTGTGAAGACCCTGCCCAGGGGGCCGTCCTTGGTGTGGTGCAGTCTCCAGCAGGGCAAAGAAAAGCCTGGCTCTGCCCATCAGGAGACGCCCGGCTTGAGGCTGCCAACACGGGCCGTAGCCAAACCGGCAGGAAGGATAAAATCACGGAAAGCAGTCACTGATATCCCGGAGAGGAATTCAAGGCTGCTTCTGAGACTCCTCTGTGCATAATGCTACTCTGACAGTACTTAACTCCTCAGGGCATTAGCTACAGGGTCCTGGCTGGGTGGCCGCTGGGTTTAACGTGCTCTCCTGCAGCCCAGCTCCCTCACCACTGCTGGGGGAGGCTGCAGGACCCCAAAGGGTGCTTCATGCTTTAGGCTGTGTGTAGACACTCCTGCAGGAGTGGCAAGTGTACTGACCTATCTTTCAGGGACCTCTCTTTTCCTCAAAAGTGAATTCTTCTGCCCCAATTCCCTCTGAGGACAAACAGCGCAACTCCAGGCTTGGGTCCCTTATGCAGCGAGGACATCTGCCAGCTGCTGGGCCTGATGCTTGCAAGTGTGGGGTGACCTCATATCCTCAGCATGAAGAGAGGGTCAGGTGGGCACACCACATCTCCTGGACCCTCCTACGTGCAGACTGCTGGCCTCTCCTTTGCAGCAGCAACTCCTAAAGATCATCCCAGCAGACTGGGTATCCAAGTGGCTGTGCATCTGCTGAATCAGCCAAATGCCAGACGCCAAGGCTGGTGCCTGCTTCAGGCACCAGGACGAGGTGAAGCCAGAGAGATGTGTTTAAGGTGATGGACATGGGTTGCTTCCAGACCGGCACCTGGAAAGCACTGTGTGATTCATATGATGTGCAAGCCTGGTTCAGATGTAGTCCATCGTGTACCACTTTTGCCTGCTCTCACCTGAACTGGAATAACAATTGTTTTCCACATGGTGTGAAGATAAAAGCGTGTGAGTGGTTGTGAAATGCTCGGCTGACTTGGTGAGGAAGAGCATTTCGCTATATGGACATTGCATCCATAATTTCTACCTAGCAATGGGTACTTACTGGGCATAATGCAGGCATTCGTTTTAGTTAATATTTTTTTACTGGCATACGTAAGATTAGCACTTTCAACTCCAGGCTTTTACACAGGTAAGAGCATAATCTTCATAAAAGGCTCTACAGACAAAGTGATTTGTTGGCCCGTCAGCTTGAAATAACCTACCTGCACTAAGCACCACAAAAGGTTTCGATCAAAAAGGTAAGCATAGCTGCAGGAGCAGCTGACTCAGAATGAAGCAGCCACCTCACTACAGCATCATTAAGGAAAGACTTTAATAGGCTGGGACAGATTTACAATAATTAATACAACTCGCTCATTATCTGAGACAAGGCATCTACAGCACACAGCGTGTCTCTGCGTGAAATTTTAGACTTATTTGCACAAGTGTGGGCTGATTACATTACATGTAAGTAGCAGGGTGAAGCAGGACATTTGGTCCAAATGCGTGTAAATAGAGTACCTAATAGTTTAAAGAAAGCCATGTCGCGGGTGATTTATGCCTCCCTACTTTGTCAAAATCACATAGACCAAGTTAGACACTTTCATTTCATCTTCCCGGGGAAAAGAGCACAGCGTTTCAGAGACTCGTCTCCAGAAAAAGTGCCACAGTGGTGGAGATGCCAACTTCTCATTTTCCCAGTGGGTGGTCTGCTGTGAAATCCCCAAAAGGCGAAGGATCTCGAGCTAGCCAGGGCCTCCCTTAAGCTGAGGCGTTTAAGAGATTTTTATGTGTAATTTAAGATGTTTGCTGAGAAATAGAGACTCTGATTTAACTATTTGCAGCTTATGATTTTTCCATTAGAAAATCTTAAGGAACCATCAGCACATTCCATATTTGACTGACCACAAAATCACAATTTTTTCCCTCAAATCTATTGCCCCACAGCAGTGTCCTTTGTTCTTCCCCTCTCTCATTTGGTTTGCACTCATTTGGAAATTGCTGGAGAGGACACTCAGCCACTGTTACAGTGAGTAACAGTATGAGTCTCTAAAAAGATCTCCACTAGCTTCTTCTGGGACAAATCGCGAGGCAAGGGCTTCATCTGCGAGGCTGGCTGGGCTGGCTTCCCTGCTTAGCATTTCGTACAGCCCCAGAAAATGCTCTGAGCTTTCACCCTGCCCTCTCCACACAGGCAGCCCTCTTCTACACCGCGGGAGCTCAAACCGGAGGGAAGGCGAGCGGCTCTCCCGTGACGCACACGGCATCCCTGCACATAACCTTCCCCTATGTGCCAGAGATCCCGGAGCTGCATGGCAATAGACAAATGCAACTGCATCTCCTCATCTCCCTTATTTGTGCGCTGTATTTTCATAGGAAAAATGTTGTTTGTTGCAGTGCAGCAGGGTGGTCCTGTTTAAGCAGTGCAGAGAACCTGGAGCCGGTTTCCCCTCCTGCTCCCCCCAGTAAGCTCTTTGCAAGGAAGTAGATGTGTGAAGGAGCAGCAGACAAGACAGAGACCGGAGCCAGATGTTCCTTCGAGAGCTGCCTCCCGACTGGGATAGAAACCCAGCTGTTCGCTGACTCAGGGGGATCACAGGCAGAAAGCTCTGGGATTTGCCATGTGCGCACGCCAGAGGAAGGCACAGCCCCAGCTTTCCTACACTGACTCTTCCCAGCTTGCAGATGGAGGGAGGAGGCGTGTGCTTGGCTGGGAAAAGGATGCTGCTGGGACGTGAGACTCAGCTCCCCGCAGCATGCTGGTGAGGTAGGTGGGCACATATCTCCCAGGACTTGGTTAAGAAATCCTGGTCTGGGCAGTGTGCTGCTGCCTTAAATAGTCTGGCAATTTATCTAATTTAGAGGAAAAATGCCGAGGAAACTGCTCTGCTATAGATATGCCGTAGGCTGACAGCTTGTGCCTGGCTAGTAAAATGTATTAGATATTTCTGGGCATATTTACAAACATCTCCTAGTTAGGATAATAAGCCACTTGGCCAAAGTCAACATTAGCTGCAGCACACATTATCCCCTCGACCGAAGCATACCTTCCATCCAAAAATCATGGTTCAGCCCCCAAAAGCCTCCCTGTTCCAACCTGCATTTAATACCATTGATCTAGGCTGAATACAGAGTTTTCCTGCAGCACTGGTCCATCAGTGGCAGTCCCTGACTGAGGAGACTGTTTGCTGGCATGGAGACATCTACCAACAATGTGCCATGAGGAATGAAGAAAAGCCTGACCTTGGTGTGGTTTTCTCTTTGTACTTTTCCCAACATCCAGGAACAGGTGCCGTACATACAAATGCTCCACTAAATGAACATCTGAGGCTTTTGAGTATAGATCCTGGAGACATGCACCATTGCCCAGAGGGCGTGCAGGGCAAATCTCTGTAGCCTGTACCTCTTCTAATTCATGGTGTATTTCACTACTTCACCCCTCCTCTTCTGCTTGGGATGGGTGTGCAGGCTGAAGGCACAGGGCTACGCCTGCAGCACCCTCTGTGGCCTTGCTCTCAGTGGGCAGCAGGGCTGTGTCATGAGGCAAAGCTGGCCTGTCCCTCCTTGGAGCTGGTCGCCACTGGTGGTCCCCAAGCCCTGGGGCCACACGCAGCCCCAGGTGAGGGCAGGAGGCTGAGGTCCATTGCCAGCGTCAGAGGAAAGTCTTGGCGGCTCCCTGGGCACACTTTCACTCACGGCCAGGATTAGGAGCACCTCTTGTCCTGCTTGATAAAGCCCAGCATGGGAGCGGATTCGACCTGCTCCTGGGAGGAGTGCAGCTCAGCAGCCACAGCATGGCCTGCCCTGCTCTGTGCTGCCCACAAAAACCTCGCTGGAAAGCAGCAGCGTTGGTGATGCTGCCTCACAGCTTCAGCTCCTGGATAGGAAGAGCATCAGGGCTGAAATACCGGAGAAGGGGGCTTTACTGCTCCTCTGACCACCATGGAGATCCCTCTGAAAAAATAACTGATTAGAATTTTATACTAATGCTTCTAATTGGTAGCACAATGTGCTAGTTTTGCAATGCAATAATCCCAAGGAAGACGGCTTCACATGCAGCTGAGCACTGCTAGCGAAGGCAAGGTGAGAAATTCCCTGCTCGGAAAGGCTGCCATTTAAATAGATAAGGCAAATTGTAGGAGGAGAAGCAGAGCTAGAGAAAAGTGAAAAGACTTGCTCAAGGTCACATGGCAGATCAGTGGCAGATCAACAAAGCTGTCTGGTTCTCTGACCTGCCAGTCTGCTGTCCCACAAGATCCTTGGAATAAAGGCTCTAATAGCTCCTGCTGTCCTTGTGCCCACGGTGAGGCTGTGCAAACAATATATCACAGCATCACCTCTGGCATCCCAGAAATGAGAATTCCATATTTTGTATGCTCATAGTAGGAGTCCCTAAGGTGGCTAATTTGAAAGCGGAATGGTTTGTTAGATTAGTCATTTGTTTTTAAAAATTAACTTTTGGAAAGCGTAGCTATCCCAAAGTCTATTTTTTCCATGGTGAGACGAACACGCCGGTGACCATAATCGTGGTGAAAATATAGGATAAGGAGCTCCCCCACACACACCCCCCCATGTGCTATTTTAAGTTGGCATGTGTTTACAGAGATAACATTTGATGTCATAGTTGCCACATTTGACAGAGAAAAGCCTGAGAGAACCATTAACTATAGGACGAGTCAGCAATCTAAGGCATCTTTGTCCTTTGCTAAATGATTAGCTCAAAGCAATGCTTCTTCTGAAGTTTCCACCCCAAGAAAATCCTGCAAACAAACACTCTAATAGCTATTATAAAATAAAGAATCGTTTATACATAACTGAATTTTACAACTAGGCAAAATCAACTCATCTTTATTACCCACAGGAAAAAATATTTATTTTCCCTTCATTTCTAAATGCGTTATAGTGATGTTAACTACAGATTTGAAGGCATCAGAGAATCAGAGAATAGAAACTAGAGACAAATAGGAGTCACGGTGCCAGATTACTTTTTCTGCTCTACCACGTTGTTGCTTTGTAGCCCTGAGCATGTCACTTAACCTTCTGCCTCAATGCATCCATATGAAGAAGGCAGTGATGATTTCTAATTCACATAACGATGCTTCTTCTGCCAGAGCCCCCATTCCTTGAGCCTCCTCAGGACAGGATTCAGGAAAAAGAGATCTGCTTGTGAAGATCTGGGGAGAAGCTTTTTCTCAATGAATCCACGTAATCCCCAAGGAGCTCAGCAAATCCTAAGGGATCATATAATTCAGTGGATTAGACATAGCTGTCAGACTTGCACAGGAACTATGTTCCTAGCGGGCTGCTGGCCACAGCTCTCTCAAAGCCCCTTGAAGGGAAAGGCGATGCTGGTCCACCCAATCCATGGGTCTTCTCTCAGATGCCTCCAAGGACCAGAGGAGCCAATGATATTTCCGCCTGCAGCTCACTTGGTTTCTCGACTGGAAAACTCCCTCACCATAGCTGAGAGAAGGGGAGGACAAGAACGGGACAGGGACAGCTTAATTTGTCTCTGCAGGGGAGGGGAAGACAGCACGCAGATGGTCCTCTGAGCAAAGGGATCTGAGTAGCTGGGGGAAGATCCCACCCTGAAGCATACTTAACTGCTAATAGGTTAAGAAGAGCAAGATTATTTTTAACTCACTACTTGTGAAACATTTTTCCTTTTCCTTGAAGAAGTACTTGGCAAAAGGTGTGGCACAGATGCCTGTAATAGTAAACGCGGTTACTGGGAAACATTGCACTACATCGCATCCATAAGAATGTAGAGTTTCCTTTTGTAAAAGACTATTTTAGGCACTCAACATTTTTCCATGCTTTCCTTCCTACTAAAAACATCCCTGAAGGGTGTCTATCTTACGGTTGATGATTTATTTATCTTTTGGTTAAAGATTCAGCAGAAATGGCTCAGCCATTATTTCCAGGGGTAATGAAATGAATCTGTCATTCGGCTCATTTTCTAAAGGGAGAAAAACACCTCCGTCCCACTGCAGAGCACTAGCTTGCGTGTGCTCGGGAGCAGGGATGTGAATTTGCTGACAGGGTTACTCTGGTGTCAGGAACATGCCCTTTGCTTTCCTAAATAATATCAGCCAAAACCGTGATATTCTGGTTTGGACGTAGTTTGGAGAGCCTTGTTAGAGCCGGGCAGCTCAATTCTCTGAAGGTTACACATGCCGTAGCCCCCGCCAGCTCTCATCAGGCTACGGCTGTTGTAGGAAACACACATCGATGTGTTACAGAGCCAAAACGCTGCAGCACATCCCAGAGGGTTCCCCGTGATGATGGCGAGCTGGGGGCTGCTGCTTGCTTCACTTTCTGGAACTAGCCAGTAATCCAACAGCCCCCGAGGCTGCACTTTTGAACCCCAGCTCTCCAGTCCAGGCTTGGAAGATCTTGAGGAGAGTTTGTGGCCAAGTGGCTGCTGGAATCACCATTCTTGTGCTTGTGGGAGGAGGCCAGCTGAGTGCAGCAGGGAGGCAGATCTCAGTGGGCATCTGGAGAGACACAGTCAAGGGACATGTAATGCTGCACTTGCCAAGAGAATTAAGATACCCAGGCCAGGCTGAAATTGAGGGCTGAGCGCTTTCTCCACAGAGGTGACAGAGAGCTTGAGATGGATGGCCATGCCCAGCTGGGGACCATGGGAGACAGCGCAGACAAGGGCACCATGGCATTAAGAGGAACCGCAATTGATTGCATCCCCTCTGGAGTTTGTAAGCACTAGAAGAGGGCAATCAGCGTGGATAGGGCAGGTGAGAGCACCGCTTGTAGTTAGAGGACATCCTCATTGGCATGGAAAAGAGCATGCCAGGGAAAGCAGCTCAGCCGAGTGGCGTGTTGCACAGCTGAGGAGCCTCAAGCCATGTCTTTGCTCAGGGACTGTATCGACTGGTGAGAGGCCTTTGGTACCCAGGACTGTGCCTACGTGCTCAGGTCTGAGAGTGGTTTAGACTTCCACAGCACAAGTATGGGTCCCAGTCACGTCCCCAGCCCACGTCAGGACAGGCTATCAGTTTTTGGAATCCAGTTTTTGGAGTCAGCTATCCAGCTCCTGAAGCAATGAAGCAGAAGGCTGTCAGAAGTGGTGGCTCTAAGGGAACACCACATTTTTCTGCAAAACCCTTTCCTGAAACCCTGTTGAATCCAATGGAAGTAATTGCTAGATGTGTTGCTGGTAAATAATATCAGCAGGATTTGTACCACGTAGCAGTGAGGACCCCAAGAACGGGGTGTCACCTCCAAGCTATCCCAGTTTTGTGGAAACTTCTTGACTTTAGCCTCTCTGTGCTCACTTCACCAAGTTAAAAACAAAGACAATACTTTTCCTTTCTTTTCTTCACCAGGAAAGTTTTATTCACCCTCTACCCTCAGGAAAATAGAGTCAGGAACAAAAGGAAAAAAAAAAAAAAACAGAATTAGATTTTTTTTTTTCTTAAAAACTCTGAACATTTTCAAAACCAAACATTTTTCATAAAAAAGCTCACATCTGTTATTTATAAAATTCAATTTTTATGTGATTTTTTTTTTTTTTTTTTTTTACTGGCTCCCATTCAGATACCAACAAAACAAATCAGACACAAGTATTACATGTTGTACCAGTAAGTGCTGGAGTCCCTGGACGAATATAACAGCAATTACTTTTTTTCGCTAAAGACTTGGCAAGGGAGGTGTGCTTGGAGGAGGGATAGAAGGAAGAGAGGTAGCTTGAGAACAAAGACAAGCGTGATTAATAGAGTACAACCCTCTTTATCTTCTTTGTTCCAGATACCAAAAATATTCAGGTGAGCAAGGAAAAAGGCAAGTCAGCGTTACATCTCTGATGAGAGCCGGAGTCAAATGAAGCAGACTCCCAGATAAACCCATTTTCTTTTTCAAATAAATATATTCAAGAAGGCACAAGCTTGTCAGCTTGGGCACTAGGCTTATTTTTAAACATTTATCTAGTCAGCATGCCAAGTTCCTAGATATGCTCACCAGCAAAACTCTTAAGCCCAGTGCATTATAGCTGCAGACTGCCTCTCTTGTCTTTCTTGGGAAACCCACCATTTCGGCCCCAGCTCCACACAGAAGCTGCATTGCTCCGACCGCTCGGGCGTAAGGACATCGGCACAACCTTCCCCCTCTCCCCCATGTCGTGTCTGCCATTATACCAGCATAAAGACCCCATACCGGTATTATTATTCCTTGCCAGGAAAAGGAATGAATTGCAAGCACCTTCCTGCCACTGTAAGTGAATTGATACCAGGAGCTGTAGATGCAGTTAAAAGACCCCCCAGTGCTTCCCCCCCGAAGTCTCCCACGCAACCGACACAGTTACACTTGTACAAAATCTACCTGTAGAGCAGGCTTTCATGGGCCAGGAGCCTTTACCCTTCTTTAATCCACTTAGATTACCAGCGGTGCACTGCTAATTCGCATGGCAAAGGGCAAAGGGCTTTCTGCAAAGCGCAACTTTTTCTTGTAGCAGAAATAGATGAACCCACTTTCCTCTAAAGAATTGATTACTTGATGCCTTTGTTGGTTTTGTAGAGCACTCTGGCTGTGTGAATTAGGTGTAGTCTGGTGAATGTGAAAGCTGAACTCCCCTCTCTCCCCCCAACCATGTGTGGGGATGGCAAGAATTTGTGTTTAAGTTCAGAACTGTAAAAAATACAATAAGCTGTATTTTTTTAAATGTAACTTTTCTGTTTCTACATGCAATAACACACATTTTAAACTAACAGAAATACAGAGCCTTCTGAAGTTTTACGAAAATGTCTGTCATGCTAAGAATCTCAGTCTCCGTTGAACTGGCAACACACATTAATGAGAAACATTAGATTATGAATAAAATCATAAATTTGTTATGTTAAGGGCTAACTTTGTCCTGTAAACATTGCCGCTAGTCCAAACAAACCTTGGTCCAAATAGAAGTTGCTTATGAAATAGACAAGAAAATGTTATGGATTTATTACATATTAAATATTCTTGTACTTTACATATAGAACTTGATTTTTTAGGCACTCTGGATTTTCATTAATAGAAATCAAGCAAATCAGAGTTTAAGCTGTTGCTGTTGCTTGAGTTGAGCTATGCTGCTAAAGACATTTTTACATGTGACATGCTCTCCTACGTACTACCAACCATTTGGTCACATCAGTACTGTTTGACCACATGCAATGAAGGCACTGCAACTAAGAGAATGGAAATATATACACTGTGATTGGTGTCACCAGAAATGATGGAAAGCTAGAGGGGGGTAACACATGAAGGCAATTTGTGCCCATCTTTATTTAAACTTTTTAAACTTCCCTTGGTATTCAGATTTTTCTTTCCGGAAATTTTCTCAAAACAGTGGGAGATCCCTGAGCAATTAATTGAAGCTTCTAATATTTTAAAATTTCTAACACTGAACTCAGTTGGTGGTATTATTCATGTAGTTAAAGTTAAGCTTGTGCTGCAGTACCTTGCTGAAAGAACCAAATAGATTTTTTTCCCTGCTCACTCAGCAAAGGAGTTACATCAGTGTTAACAAAAAGGCTTTCTGTATGAACCGATTATTAGTCACGTTCTCTTGGTCTGTCAGATTTACTTCCTCCTTGCCTGACACCACATCTACTAAATCTCCATTCACCTGTAGAGTAAGGCAAGTAGAAAAAAAACGGACTTTTTTTTTTTTTTGTGTGTGTGTGTGTGTGTGAAGTATTACCAGAAAATCTCAGTCTGGACTCAAAATAAAAAAAATGGTGGATTAGTAGAGATTAAGACTACAAAAAGTTATTTTCTCGCACTGTTCAATCACATTCGGGGGCAGCCCTAATTCTGCATTTCCTTGTGTTTGCTATTCTTTTAAAAGCTTCCAGTGAAAACGGAGATTCGATTCTCTTGACAGCAAAATGTCTATGACTGTAAATGAAAGGCTATTTTTCTAGGCTGTGATGGAGATAAACATTGCACGGCCCTTCTTTTCCTCTTCCCTTCCTCAGGCTCTGTTTCAGCTCCTTACGCTGTGATAAATGGCACTTAGATCCAGGATCCTGCTGTATCGCAAGCACGGCTTCCTTAAGTATAACATCATGCTCTCTGTACCAGCATGCTGCTAGCGCCTAGTGTGGAGCGCATACTTCCATCCAGCCTGTGGACAGCCTCCTGAAATGCAGTGAGGCTGTGGTTGTAGTCTGTCCTCTGCATAAGTCAGATCTGAAGAATAAAAATTGATTCCTATTTGGGTAAAGCACAGAGCCTCCATCATCACCAAACACAACTGCAATGCTGATACTTTCTGCTAATAGCGATAACTTTGGTCTAATGCCGTATTGTACACAACATAGCGGGTAGCTATGTTAATGTGCCCACTTACATGTGGACCTTTTCAACTCCAGCCCTTCAAATTTTATCACATGGCTGCTGCTCCACAGAGAGAAGGCTCCTCTTCAGCTGACTGAATGGCAGGTTTATGGCTTTTAAAGGCTGTGTCCAAAACCTGAAGCAAAAACACTGAAACAAACACATTCAGAAATTCTGTATTCAGTGACTCTTTGCTCAGTACATGAAACAAAGAGCTAGCTTCTGCACTCCCCCAGATGCACAAAGTTTTTAATTCTGGAGATGCAGAGAGACCACATCCCACATTTTGTCCTGACACAGAGGCAAGACGTAGCCAAGGCAGATAGCAAGACCCGGGAGCTAAGAGGTACTTGGGGTCAGGCTGCATAAACACGGTCAGTATTAAATCTGTATTATTTGCTTATGCCTCAGTGCCTCGGGTCTCTGAGAACCTTACTGTGCTAGGCACCATACAAGTCCAGAACAAACTTACCCAGATACAGACTTTGAATAAGGCAAGCATTGAATCGTGACAGATTTAGAACACATCCGCTAAAGACATCATTAAAAATATTTTAAAAACCTGTTTTTTGGAGCAATACCACCCCCACTCCCTTCAGAGGGGAGACCTTGTCAGGCACTAAATAAATGTTTACAGAAAAGTGTTTATGACTCAACATTAAATAATGATTTAAGGTGGAAATGTTGACAGAGCCTGAGTGCTAGTGATACATCTAAAAATCTTGATGCATCTGGGAATTTATTTCCTTTTATAGCCTATGATAAAAAAGAGAATACCTCTATGCATGTTTTGAAGTAAAGGCACAAAACTTCATAGCAAGTGCCAACCAAAATGACCTGCAATCCCTGAAAACAGGGATCTCTACTGGAAACAGGGACAAAAACTCTACTGTAGATGTTTCAGCAGGAAAAACAAAACAAAAAAAACCCATCTCTGTATGTTGCATAAATACCTTTTTTCATTCATAACTCATTGTTTCAGAAATCAGGACCGTTAACTAGAACTGGCTTTTCATTTCTCCATTCCCCTTGTTTGTCATTTATCTTAAAATGTCTATTTGCTTCAGAAAAGCCTTCTTAATTTTGACCCACTGGTGGCCCAGCTAAGCACTGAGCTAATATTGACTAATATTTCAAAATAAATTGCTCCCTCTAGTGAGACCGCCGTAGTACTGATGCCTGGCAGATGTGGGGGGGGTGGGCGGCCTGGGTGAGTTTTCTACGTGCTGCTCCAGCAAGCCCTCAGCCCCTCGCTGGCTTGGTTCTTGCTCCAGACAAGCTTACGAGGAGCCTTCCCTGAGCAAGGAGCGCTCAATAAGGCCTTCTGCATTTAAGATAAAATTATTTACAAAGGCTTATGCCTCCTACACTGTTAAAACCTTCCCTAAAAGAGCAGGCCAATTAACCAGCAGACCTTTGGAGAACCACACGAGCTCGCTGAATGCTAAAGTATTTGCTGTGGATGAGTTTCATACAAACAACACTGCCATCACCCTCTCCTTCTCTTCTTTCAGCTCTGGGCTGTTTAGAAAAAGAAAATCCAGTTATAAGTAGACCTGGCACCAAATATGAGTTGAGTTCTTCAGGACACCTCCCTACACCCAGTGGCTTTCAAAGTAAAAAATATTAACTTTGCAGAGTCCTCAAAAGACCCCTGAAGCAAAAAGACATTACAAGGAAACAGTTAGCTCTCCTTTCGGTACCTGTCAAGATGGCGCCACCAGATGAGGCCTGCTGCCATGAGTGGCAAGGCCAAAATTCTGCCATGCTCCCAGGGAGGGGCTTTTTTTTTTTTAAAGAGTAAAAATCGAACTCTGTGCAGCACAACTGTAATAAAGCAAGGATTTGGAAAAGGCCACAGGCCCTCCCAGGACCACATCAGGGAAAGGCCACCTGGTGGGAGGGGTAGGCCTGAGGGATATGAGAGGGCAGACACATTAGAGTGTTGGCAGCCTCGTGCTTCATGCTTGCTTTTCTGTCAGGGCAAACTCGATGCCCCTCCTTTAGGATGAGTTGTTCAGCACAACTCATCTCCAAAATCCCTCCTTGCTGTTGAGCAGAGTGAGGGGCCCTTCTCCTTCAGTGCCCTGAGGCACCATGGCGAGGCCCTGCCAGCTGCCTGGCGCTGCTGGGAATGGGTGAATGATGGCTGGGGGCTCTCCCCCCTGTGGGTCCTGGTCTCCCAGCCTCTCTCTTGCTCTTCACCTTCCCCTTTATGACAGCACAAAGTCTCACACAGTTGCCAGGGCTGCAAACATGGTGGTGAACGTGGGTCCCTTTTCTGACAGCAAAGCTCAGCTCACCTGAACAGCTCTTCAGAGGTCAAAGCAGACTCATACTTGTGGGAGAACAGCCATGGACAGTGATGGTTGAGCTGTTCTTCTGTAAATGACATAATGACTTAAAGGCAGGTGGTAAGGTTTGTTAAATAAATATTTCTTAACTTCTTTTCAGTGAGGAATGAAAGAACATATCAATCTTAAAGCAATGGATTAAAAAGACAAACACAAACCTGTTTTGGAAATACTGAGCTCAGACTGAAAGCGCTTTGTTGCAGGCTACTGTCAGCTGGGTGGCGTGGTCCTGGACAGATGTCCTCTGGGGGAGGATGCAGCTCCTCAGCCCAGGCTCTGCCACGCCAAAGGCTGTTCCTGAAGGCAGCATGGCTCCTGCTGCAGCCCCACCATTTTTCCTGAGTACGGTGGGTTATCCAGTCAGATCATTGGCAGGTGCTTTTTTTCCAGAGCTCCCTGAAACACACATGTGTGTATGTTCATAAAGAAAGTCAAGCTTGCAAGGAGATGTAATATCTTTTTAAGGAATCAGGTGGTATAAGTGGAAAGAGCTAACAAATACCTGGCACAGAATGGTCTGAGTTTATGTGCATTTCTGATCGCTGCAAATGACACGTGCCTGTTTTTGCTAAAAAAACTTTCTTTGGCTGCAAACAACTCCTTGAGGTAAAAACCATTACTCTCAAGCTTAATTTGCCTGCTGAGCACAGGCGTGCAAGCCAGTTCTTTACAACTGTCTAAGGTTCTGAGTGTTTGCCTTCCTTCCTGGTCCTTTATAGTAGTGCCCAGCATTTTTTGAAACATAACTTGCATTTCCAACAGTTTCTAAGGACTTGAATGGCTAAACAAAATTTTCGAAAGCAACATAGAACCTTATCTTATAGGGGTTTTATTTTTTGTTGTTTATTTGTTTGACTTGCATGATTACAAATTTTAGCTTAATGATTGTCATTTATTCTAGGTTAAGTAGTCTTACGTGGTGTTACTTAGACGTGCCTGCATACCTGACTGGTGTTATTCCTAAAATCCTTAAGACAACTTTGTTTTCTTAAGATGTATTTCAACCAGTTAAGCACGCTGTGTTAAAGCCGCTATAATTAAATGCAATGGCTGCTAACCGTCACTAGAGGATGCTCTTAATACACTGTGGAGAAATAAAAATAGGAAAATCTTTTCACTGCATGTTCTCGTCTTCGACAAAGGAGTATGGTTTTTGTTGTTGTTGTTGTTGTTGTTGTTGTTGTTTTTCTTTTACGAGGGGGAAAAAAGTTCATTTCTATCTCCATGATGCTTCTGCATGAATATCCTATTTATTTCCATCCTTTTAACCATAAAATCATTCTAGCTATTACAACCCCGTGAGATTAGAAAATCCACAGACAAACCACATTTCCCAGATCACCATATTCATTTTTTCTGGTGCACACAGAAAATAGATTATAATTTTCGAGTTGCCTGTTAAGATGTATTTGAGCAATAGCTCCTAATTATAGTAGTAAACATTTTGATATTTTACCTTTACTTTACTTTTTACTACATTTACTTTTTACTTTGCTACAAGTTTATGTTTTACTTTGATATATGTTTGGGGGGGCAATACCTTTCCCATAGCAAAAACTTAATGCTATTATTTCTCTAACATGTTTTCTGATGCTTCCTCTTTTCTGTCCTAATCTTCCCCATCTAATTTGTCTTTGATAGGTTGCATTCATCTCCTGTGTAAGGAACTACATCTAAAACAATTTTAAAAATATTTCAAGAACTCTTCAATAACTTGTGCAGAGCTGTTAACGTCAAAAATAGGCATGTTTAAACAAACAACACCCAGGATAGGACGTGTGTCACCAGGACATGTCTGTCAAACTACTTTGGCAACTTAAATGCCTCTCTGGTCCCATGTCCTGCACATTGTTTCCGTGTTCACTTGGACAGCCCAGAAGGTACTCCAGAAATGTTTTGTTTTTATTTTTTTCCCGAGTGAAATCACCCATCCATCAGATCAGAATAAGCAGATTGTTTTGGACTGATGTTGTGTTCTCCAGCCTTTCAAAATGCACAGATGACCAAACATTTCTCTCCTTGCTCTCTTCTCTTTTAATCATGCCTCTACAGATTTGGCCGTGGGTAGCAGTCTGTCCAGCGTGCGGAGGAATTGGAGCAGGAGGCACCAGCTCTGCTCGGGAAGCCATATCGGCTTGTTAGCATAGCGTGCTCACATGAACAACGTCCCTCATCCTGGCCCTGACTTTTCTGGCCAGGCTACTCCGATGCCAACTACGACATGCTGTTTGGCTGCCTAACTGATTTCCCTCTCCTGCAATCTGATCTTTGCCATGGCTGACCTTCCCCTAGGTTGTGTTGTTCCAATGCAAATTGCGTGTTGTTGGCTCTGCTGGCTGTTCCGTGTTTGTAATAAAGCAGTAACTGACTCAGTGTTCATGAAAACCTGCCCTTGCTTGCATCAGCCTTTCTCAAATTGCGCAATTGTGTGCTTCTGTTTTGTGGCTCGGGCGATACCTGAGGGTGTAGTTTGCTCTGGTTCACCTCCCAGTTTGTGTTGGTTCACTTTCCTGCCTGGAGCTTGTCTTTCCTCCCTTGCAGTCTGGCCGGGAAGCTCGGCAGCCCGTGTGTGAAGCCAGCAGTCGTGTTATTTTGGGGCACTCGCTAGGGGAGCACATTTTTGTTTGTTTGTTTTTCTCCTGAACTAGGGAGGAGAGGAGTGAGCCTGTGCAGCTTGAATGGAGCTTTGTTTTGGGCAGGGGAAATGAAAAGCTGAAATCTTGCCTAGCCTGACACAGAACTGTGCCCTTCCACAGGGCTCAGCCTTTTGGTTTGGGGTCCTTGAAGTGGTAAAGTACAAGAAGGGCTGCCTTTACCAGAGTGCCAGAGCAGAGGAACGCCCCTTACGTGCAGCGGTTGGAGACCTTGTGCGGGAGGTGGAAGACTTGGTGAATTATTGTTTCTGCTGGAGAGAATTTCAAACCGCATGCCTTCCCTTTCGGGCTGTTGCTCAAACCGCTGTACTCTACAGCTCTGATCCTATACGGTTGTATTTGCTTAGGGCCTATTAATGCAGGTCTGAGCTTATTAGCAGTCTGTTGAGGACATCCATCTTTACTTAAAGTAATAATAAAATATAGCAGTCTGGCATTCCTGTGTTTTCAGATGCTCATGTGAAGGACCAAACTAGAAAGCTACTCATTTGCTTTTAGTCCTGACTATTATTTAAGTACCACGTGGGAATTTGAAAGACCAGGCCTGGTATATTGTCACGTGGAAGAACTCTCTTGCATTTCTGTGGAGGAGATGGAACCGAGCCTTGATCTGCTTGCTTTCTTTGTATGTGCTCCAGCCTAAGAAAAAGGGAGCTGATGACTTTTCATCAGTGATTTTGTAGCTTCAGGTCCGCAGTGTTTTCTCCATCTGAACTTGCTTAACGAACCTGGGTGGGCCATAATTTCAGTTTGCTGAAAGAGAGCATTTGCTAAAATAAATGAATCAAATCTGTTTTTGGCTGCCCACCAGACACCTGCAAAATCTGCCTCCTAGACTGCCACAGCAACTATTTTGGCTCATTAGAACTTGATCTACAGCATTAACAACTTCTTGCCATAATGTCCTGCAACTTTTTCTCTGGCTATAGCTACAGTGACTATCCTCTGGAGAGTGTCCTGCAGTTGTTTTGTTTCAGGCTCCCTCTTTGCAAAAGACATGAAAATACCCTGAAGTTGCAGACCTGCTACAGGTGTGAGATCTGTAGCTCTGTGGTAAGCGGTTCCTGGCTGGATTGGCTTCTTCACCAAGCTGTTTGAATGAATTTGACAGCAGACAATGCAGAATGGGAAAGCTGCTGTGGCAGGACCTCATGATATGCAACTGGCTTTGCACTCCCTGGAAGAAAATATATCTGTAACTAGACTCTTGTTCACTGCAAGTTGTTTAAAAAAATTCAGAAGTGCTGGAAAGGATATTTAGAGGTCACCTGGCCATTTCATCCGTCTCCAAAGAAAAGCTAGCATTGATAATTTAAGCTAAAGCAAAGGTTGTACAGTGGATATCACACATACAACTCCACCATCTACTTAAAATTAAGGTTTAATTCTTATTAAAAATAAGAATCTTGTATCCCCAGCCTCCCTTTTGTAGAGTTAGACTCCAGTGCTCTCTCATGCTTGGATCTCTTCCTTTCCCTGTCTGCCTGCTTCTTGAGACCACCTGTACACATTGCTTCAGCATCATTAAACCACCAGCAAACAGACAGAAATCCCTGGACATCAGTGTGTGAAGAACAGAGGGTTGATATTGAAAAGATTTCTGTGTGTGAGAGATTACTGAAACAGCTAGTGAGTGCTACTTAAGAGCAGGGTCTCTCAGATACTGTGCCATGGTCTTGTTTCTCAGGATTTGTTCTTCGCTCACAGCTCTTTAGAATATACTCTGTGAAGCCAGAACCTCTCAGATTTATCTGAACCTAATACAGTTCAGGTGCTTTGATAAATAGATTTTTTTTTCCAGAGTGTACCTTGGAAATGCTCAGACACCTGGGCAGCTGTATGAGTCACTGCGGTACCTGTGAGCTGGAGAACACCTTAGTCTCATCTAGCTGTATGTTCCTGTACCAGTTTTCCACATACAGGCATACATTTAGGTGCTGTAAATGTGGGTGTGAAGTTGGAATACCTCCAGGTCAACTGCCTAAACACTAGGGAAAGCAAACACAGCCTTGTTTGACTAACTTTCATAATTGGATATGTATAACAACACAAGATGAAGTCTTAACCTGACAGCATAGTATTGCTGCTGATAGCAATGGGATGAGGCCCCGTGCTTCTGATCCCACTTGGCTGGGCTCTCCCGTGCCCTCTACAAGCTACTTTTCACCTTGAGCCCCCCAAACTGCTGGAAGATGCCGTTACCCAACATGATGGTAGCTAGGAGATGGCACTGGTCATTGCAGGATGACTGGAGGGCTACTTCCTAATCCTGTCCTGTTTCAACAGAGAGACATACCGTAGGTGTATGGTGGGTTTTATGTATGCATACTGTGTAGTGATCTTAACTGCTGTTTTAGAAACTGACTCAGCTGGGGAGTTGTAAACCCCTTGGCATTTGCATTGGTGCTATTCATTTTTTGTTTTCTTCTGTGCAGTAATGTGATGTTTTCAGTCCTTTCTTTACCTGAATCATCAAGATAAAGCATTTTCATGTACCTATCAAATTTACAGCCTCCCGGGGCACACAGGCTCAGGCTCTATAGGACACACAGCTGTGGCCGATATGAAAAAGATTTGTAGGGCTGGTGTAAGGCAACGCTACAACAGCCACAAATGGCCCCTCTTTAAGTCCACCACACTGCACTTTGGTTACTCAAAGCGTTTCTTTACCTCTCTGCATGCAATAGCCTTTGCTCCAGTACAACAGCAGCAGCAGAGCCTCCAAAGCTGTGCGGGTCTGAGGGGCCAGCCAGTTCTGCACTCCCTCACTTGGCTTTATCAGTGGAAATTCCTTCCTCGCTGATCGAATGACCAAGGGAAAATTATCTCTTTTTAAAAACAGTTCACATTTCTTTGGATTCAGTTTCAAATTGGCATTCTTAAGCTTATCACAGACCATTTGTAAATGCACTAGTTCCTGACCGAAAGATTTAGCATGTACCAGATTTGTTATCTGTCTAGGACAAACAGTCTGAAAGAGGCACATGCCATACAGTACATTCTCCATGAACTGTTTAGGGTAGCAAGAGCACTGCATAATCTAGAGAACATTATTTAAAATTGACAGAACCTTTATCGTGCTATAAAAGCAGCCTTCTTCTGGGGCTTTTGGGTTTACTTCCACATTCACCTACCTACTTAAGATCAATGCAGACATCCAACAAACCTTTCTGTAACATCAGAAGTACCCAAGCACTGGCCAAATGTCTCTCTGATCAAGTACCACTCAGGCACAAAAGCTGCACGTGGTCCTCCTGTCTTCCTGAGTGGGGCAGGACTGCAATGACAGGAGGCAATTTCTTGGTTCACTACTTTAAATCCCTTTCTCTCCTCCATGCACGCAGGGTCATGCGCCCAGTTCTTGCTCAGGCTTGTGCTTGGCTTCCTGCTCTCTCTTTGCCTTAGTGGTATTTTTCTGTTCTCTCTCTCTGATTGACCTTTTTGTTTTTTTCCACAACAGCAATGCACGGTACTACCGATATGTGCCTTGTCTTGAATAGTGCTGTGTCTGTGGGTTTGGGATGGAGGCTGATTTTGTTAGAGCTTTCGAGCACCGCAGCAAATCTTCGTGCCTTCTTGTGCTTTCCCTGTTGAAAGCCTACCACTGTAACTAACAAGGTAGACAAGTTTGAGCCCACTCCATGGTAGCAGCACCTACATATAACAAAGGTTAGAAATCTCTTAAAGTAACTGCTTAATCTTAGCCCATTCACACATTTCTTCCTACAGCAAATTGAAGCATAGGAACAGTTAAAGAATCAGTTCTTTCTGCCAGATTTCAGTGTCTTCTCTTAAAGGGAAAACTGCTGAGCTAGCTTCTTGAGCATCTTTGTGTCAGTTCTGCATTGTTCCACATGGTGGTCAGCAGGAGTTAAATACCTGTCACTAAAACAAACAGCACCTGCAGCCCAAGCAAAATTCTGTGCGCTGACCGTACGTACTACTGCCCAGTCACAGCACTACAACGTGCTGACAGCATTACAGTGTGGGGTGACCAAACCAGTCTGTGACCTTGACACCAAGAGAGGTGTTACTCATTTTCTGGGCTTCCAATTCACTCACTGAAAATGGAGAATGATGGAGGCGAACCCATACATCTCCTCCCGAGCAGGCAGCTGAACAAGGCCAGTCCCATGGCCTGATCTGCTGGTAGTTTTGCTTCACTCTCGCTGTCCTCTGTGTGTCAATCTGAAAATAAGAAAACCTGGCAGAAATTGCTTGGCCCTTTGCTGCCTCTTGGCCTTAAAGAGAAGCTGGTGCCTATAGCCAGTTGTTACCACTGTTAGTCAGCATCCTGTCATGTTTTGTTTGTGGGAGGCAAATGGCTGCTGACATCTTCCTTTGACAGGACGGCTGACTTGGTCACCAGATCAGTCTGGGCTTGTTGCAGCTATTTGGGTATCTAGGGAGAGGCCCAAAACTGTACCAGCCCTGAATCTCCTGGGGGAGTAGGGTAAAGTGTTTGTTTCCACCTGGGACTATATGTGCTTCTCTGGAGCCCCCTGTGCTGAACAGAAGCCCAAAGGCAGGCAGAGCTTGTACCCCAGCATTTCTGTACATCAGAGACACCTCTTCAGCATCTCCAGCTTTTCCTTTGAATAGCACTGCAGGCTAAAGGGAAGAGAAGTGCTTTTCCGTGCTTCTGTCATCCCATCTCACTGCAGTTTCCAGACAGCTGTGCCTCACCTCTCCCAGATCTACCTACAGGGAGATGCTTTGTGGCCCTGCTCCCAGGGCATTCACACAGGGACCAGCTCCAGCTGCTTCCCTTCTGCTGCTTCTTTCCACCCAGGAGACCAGGGAGAAGGCGGTGAGGATGGGGCTGATGCTCACATCTGCTGCCCGTACGGTGTCAAGACGCAGCTCAGAGGCAGGCAGAGTGGCCCCAGTGCCTTCCCCAGCATCGCAGTGGCAGAGGGACTGGGAACAGAGAGTTGTTTCTTTGTTGCCTGTGCTTCTGCTGTCTACTGATTTGCAGTCCTCTGCCTGACTTTGCCATTTTTTTAATTCCTCGTAAGAGGGAGTAGATGTTTTCCCCTTAAAAGTCGCTGAAGCTATATGTACCCCATAGCTGGGCTATGAAATGGCTGCTTTTCTATATGCCATGCAGTTTTCCCACTTTATTAGAAAGAGACTGAGACTTTCAGGTAGATTTTCTAAATTTTATTTTTCCGTAAGGAGACAGCAAGTACCATCTGTTTTTGTTTGCAGTAAAGGCTGCCACAAGTTATTTTGACAAGATTTAGAAATAAGACAAAAATAACTAAGACAACCCCTTCCCCAAGCTACAGAATCCCAACTAATAACATTGAAAAAGTAGCTGATAATATTGATCCCTTGTGTACCAGTAGTTAAACTTCAAAAATCAATGGAGATGGAAGCTTAACTGGCCTTTCTGTAGGATAAGAATGCAAAGCTAAATCCCAAATGTAGATTTTTTAAATGAATATAAATATAGGGGGCGATTTTCAGACAAAGTTTAAATCACTGCATAATTCCCTTTTCTCCAGAACAAAGCTCCCACAAGGTGCACATGGAAAGGAATCCCTGAGTGTAGTAGGTGTACTTCTGTATCAACCATGAAGTAGTTTTTCAGAGTGGTATATGGAAGGCCTGAGAGCCGCTTGATAAGCAAAGACCCCAATTCTGCCATCATTTCTGCCTTGAGTAACTTGAAATATTTGTCCTGTTTATTCAGGCAAATGAATCTCTCAAAATATAAAGCTATTCATGTGCACAAGCGCTGGCAGGATCCAGGATCAGCAGCTACACAAACATTGCTCTGGCAGTGGTCTCCTGAGTGGTTGCAGAAAAAATATTAGACCTTGGTCCCCTAAAGTACCTAGGTGAGAAATCCGCATTGCTAAATATCTCTGAGGATCTGCACGCCCAGAATGAGGGCCTGGTATTTTTAACTAAGACTTTAAGGGCCTTTCCATGACTCTAGCCATGCTCGTATCTCCTCCTTGTTATCTTTCAGCCACTGAATATTAGTCTTCACCTGCTCGATTGACTGACTCCTGGGTGATTCTCCTGCCCCAGCATTAGAATATTTCTCAAAGAAATTTTCCATCTGGAAAAGAGAGAGAGAAAGAATTGGCATGAAGCAGATAACACTGCCATTGGCAAGTAGGATTTTATGGGGACCAGATCTAGTGCAGTTGGGGGTGAGAACGATATTTAAGCTCAAGCTAGTAGCACTGGTAAAGCTTTACAATAATTCATACTGCTCTAGCTACTTAGGGAATAAAAAGTCCAGTTTTCTGACCAGTAGCTTTTAAAATGTGATGGCTTAGAACCAAGAGAAGTGCTGGCACCATACCTGCCAAAGCTGGAGTTCAGTGTTAAAGGTTTGGCTGATGGTTACTATTTGGCCAAGGTTTCTGTCATTTATAGTGAATCTAGGGAAAAAAATATAATAATAATAATAATAATGTTTGATGCAAAGCTGTTCAAAATAAAAGACAGAAGTAATTATCTGAAGCTTAAACTTCTAACAGCTCTATAATAAAACAGATGCACCCATATTTCAGCATTTTTGGAAACACATGAAAAATGGTACTCCTAGAGAATATCTATACTGTTCTCAAATAAGTCTACTAATTGAATGATTTCTTCTGGGGGATTATTATTATTTTAATTTATGGTTTATTGTCTCACATTGGAAATCGGGTGTTTCAAGACATTTTGGTCCTCCCAGGTCTATCTCCTGCTGTGGAATGAACTGCTTAGCGATACAAACACTGTCTGGTTCACAGCTCTAGGCTAGCAGGTGGGTTCTGTTTCTGTGCCCTCACCCAGCATTTAGATAGGGGAAGGAAGGAGAGGGAAGTCACTCCAACAGGGAGGAGCAAAACTAAGAGGTTTGTTATTACTTCCACTGTTCGTCTGTACCTCCTGCTGCTTGCTGTTACCACCAGGAGGGTTTTAATTCTAAAATTACTGCTCTGTACACTGTCTTCTCATTATGAAATCAATAGAAGGAAAACTACATCAGAGTGGAGACATGACTGACTACTGCAGAGCATTTCCATGCAAAAAGAAGAGATTTCTACATGCTTAGTGGTACTTTCTATACCTTTTCATCACCATTTATCGGTAATGGTCATTTAGGGAAAAAATGGTTTTTGAGTTAGCAGCCAAGTACTTTTTCACAGAAGGTGGCTATAATTGTGTTGGTTATGCTTTTGGTTTTCATTATGAAAAGAAGCTGAGCATAAGAACTGCTTGCTTTTACAGAAATGAAAGGAAACTCACAAACTTTGCCTTTCCAGAGAAAAGAGGAAGACAGTGATTATGGCTGTATAGTGACAACAGAGAAAGGCCTGTAGACCTAAACTGCTCCATGAGATCATTAGCGTACCTGTCAACTAAGTATTGCCAGTTAAGCCGAATCCAGTCCCAGGCCATTGTTTTCCCATAGGTGTTATAGGAGATGTATCTCAGGACTGTGAACACATCTTGGCTTTTGATGAAGTTGGTGTCGTAAATGTATTTCAGATACCTAAAGGAAATCCCATAAGAATCAGTGTCTTTCATGGTTGTTACCAGGGAAAGCAAATAATAAGTTAATGCTTTCAATGCAGACTTAACTGATGTCAAAGAGAAATAATACAGTGCTAATGCCTATGTTTCTCAAGCATTTGCCACCACAATTTACAGTCATTTCCAAGCAGGAATATTATTTTTGTTGAAAGCATTTTAATGGTGAAGTACACCAATCTGAAACATAACTACCTGTTGAAAATTGTATTAAGAGATCATAGAGTATTGAAAGTAACCTGGACAGTTGAGCATCTCTTTAGAAAAGAAGTAGAGTTCATGCCTTTAAGTTACTTGAAAATAGCCCAATTTTTTCTTTTTTCGTGAATACAGTTTTGATGGCTTCAGAGGGGGGATCCCTCAGCATGCACGTGTGCAGGGCAATGAGGAGCATGGTCATGGCTTCTCAGCAGCAGAGCCTTTGGCTGTCATGTGTTGGGATCATGTTTTGTCTCTTTTTTTCCTATATGCAGGTGCCAGGAACAATTTATCAAACCGTTTGCTCTTTTTCCCTCCCTTGGTATTTTAATAATAAAATAAGAGGCAAATTTTCCCTGCTTTAGGAGGGATTCTTTATTTTTTGCAAATTTAGGTTGATCTAGATAATTAATTCATGCCTTCATCATGTCAGTGATTACTTATTGAATGACTTTAGGTTATGGCTCTTGTGGCCACAAGAATTTATGAATACAGCTGCCTCCTACCACTATTTTAATTACTCTAACTCTTCTATTTACTCTTCCTGAACCTCCTGTACTTCCTTGTTTCATCTTGTCTAAACTTGGGTCTCATTCACGCAGAGACTGCTCCTTTTTATGATATTTAGACAGAGCTCCAGCAAAGTGGTGTATGGTCCCAGTGAAGATGTTTGCCTGCGGCTCTGCTCTGTGGTACAACTGCACACAAAGGTATCCGATAAGCTTAAAGAAATTGGTGTGGCCATGCAGAGTCACAGCCAGGGGAGGTGCTCGCCCAGTCTGACAGCTGTACCAGCCTGGCACAGCAATCAGGTTCCCCATCAGTGCATCAGTACCCTTTGCTTTTGAGTCCCTTTCCTGGTCTGGGATGAACAGTGCTCTGTAAGTCTTGCTTCCCTTTCCTGATTATAGAAGAAATGTAGAAGAATATTTTTCTCCTGCTGCCTAACTATTAGGCAGCTAAAATTACACAGGATGAAGGCACTGCTGGAAAAGCTGAAGGCTGTTGATCACATGCAGAAACAACTACATGTTCGACATCTTTCCACTAAAGGAGCAAGGCTTTTTTTCTACTATGGTACAATCTCGGAGGCGGGTGTTAGATAACTGTGCTTTAAAATGTGTTGCATTCCTCATGCTGTAATCTGACAAAATGACAGCACAGGAGAGAGGAGAGGTGAATGAGCAAACAGTGAATAGTTGTGTCTCAAGGGAAAGAATAATCTTTGTGTATGTAAATCACCTGTCCAAAAGGCTGATGTTATTCACTGACGCCAGGCCATACAGCAGTTTTTCTTTTTCTTGTGCTAATGAAGTTTCCTGGTACATCTTGAACATGTAATTCCACGATGACTCATTGCCGGAGTTCTGCATCCCATAGCGATATACCAGGAGTCGGAGATTTACAGCAATGCTAGCATAAAGAAAAAAGCACTTTAATATTCTTCCCCCTTTCCTGCTTGAGATCTGTGACCACGTCACAGGCAGTGTTATTCACCAGGCACAAAAATCATGAGCTCTCACGTTTTTCCTTGTAGCCATTGCTCAAATTGCTGAGAAGCATTGCTCAGAGACTCTGGGTCATTCATGCTGCAAGCAAAGTCGAGAACAGATGCACGAAGAAGCCTTTAAAAGAAAGAGAAGGGAAGAGAGAGAGAAATATTCCTTCTGCTTAGCATTCTTTGAAACCATCAATAATATCATAAAAGAAAGAAAGAAAGAAAGATTGTTCAACCTGTCCAAATGGTCTCCAGAATCACTCCAGCCCAGTTTATTCACAATGGGTTTTACCAGATGGCGAAAATATTCCTGAAGTAGAAACAGGGTTTGGTTATTTGTATAGATTTCATTAAAGAACAATGTATTTATCTTTATAGGTTATTCTCATTTATTTTCCGAGAACTAGCATCTCTTAAACAAAAAGTAATACAAACACACACACACAATCTTTCCAGATCACCACAGCATGTCAGATGTGAACATGCTCACACACTCTTGCTTGTAGGACTGAAGGGCAAAGTCAGTCAGAACGGCAGAGTCTGCTTCTCTCGAGCTTTGCCCATGCTCTATAATGAAAACCAAGGTATAGCAAAGGCACACTGCCATAACATTCTTTCCAGGGGTAATCCTGAATTCAGGACACAGTTATTTTAGTGACCATTAAATCATGTTCAGCTTCAGGTCAACTATCAAACCTTCTGACTGACAAGTTGAGATGTAGCCGTTCTTCATGTTGAGGATGTGTCAGAGATCTTGTTGCCCAATACATCCTTATTTAGTGGATGCCGAGCAGCCTTCAGAAACAAATGACTGTATTGTGGCTTATGGTGATGGATTATAAGAATAAATAGGCATAATTTCTTTCCTTCAAGTACATAGACTTGAATTGATCCAGGTAATTCAGAGATTGGTACTAAGCAGCTTTCAGCACTTTTTTGAGTACAGTAACAAAAAGTAAATCCTGATAGCTCAGCAACACTGAAAATCACTTGAACCTCAATATTATTGCCATTACAGATACTGAACTGTCAGATCCAGTAGTGCCATGCAGGAATGTATTTTTGCTTCATCACCTGAAACAGGGGATAGAGATCTGTATCGTCTTCAAGCATATCTGCGATGTAAGTTACAGATGATATAACTCTATGCCAAGGTAAATAGTCTGCTTCATTTGTTAAGTATTTTGTGAGCTCCAGAGGAACAGAGTAACTCACAAGTCCAGCTCTGAGGAAGGAGAAAACATAACTTCTGTTATTTTAATGAATTTGGAGAACTCGCTTGTTTAAAGATACTAGAAGGCTACTCACTTTAGAAGGTCCAAAATAATAAATTTTGACAGGGGGAAACAGTCTGGTATGTAATGTGGGACGCATTTTCCAAAGAGATCACTGAGGACCACTGTTGGCCAATGCCTAACTGCAGGAGCTCTCACTGTAATGAGAAGCTGCCCATGTTGTGCAGCAGCCCAGTGCACCCACAAGTGGGCAGCCCTCAACCTAGTATATTAAATCGTGTCCCACAACAGAAATGGCTAGTTCTGGAGATATGCTGAAAGGCTGAAGAGCTTCAGACTTACGGGCTATTACAGAGTTCACCTAAAGTTTATCTGCGTCAGCATGGCTGAGAGCAAGAGCTAGAAGTATCTAAGCAAGTTTCTAAACAAGATAGCTAGGTGGGAACTTCCTAATGCCATGCTGTGCCTTGTAGGCATACCTCTGATTTTCTGGACACCTGGCTTCTTCTGGAGTGCTTCTATTGTTGCTTCCTACATGGCAAAAGCACCCCTTTCTAAGAACTCCTCCTTTTTCTTCCACTGAGCAGGGAGGGAGCATTTCTCTTGACTATGTTAGTACTGCAAGTTACCAATGCATACTTGTATTTGTTCTTTGAAAGGACAATATAAGTAAAAAAAAATAAATTGTAAAAAATTCAGAATTTTTCTTTCAATCACCTGAGTTAATTCTAAGAGGCAATGGAAAGTGAAAAACCTGCGTTGAAGTCTCTGCAGGGAATTAGTTTACCTTGCTAAAGAAAAGGCATCATCCAAAATCCCTGCACGGTCAGCAGTTGATAAATTCTGTATGAAAAGAGGAAGAGGGTGATCAAGAATGTATAGATTATTTGCAGATACAAACTGTCTGTACAGACTTCTGTAAGACACCAACCAGACAAGTTAATGTTACAACACTCACTCCGTGGCCGTTGAGCAGTAGAGTGCTTAACTTGGTCCAGGTTTGATTATCATAATTCACACGATAAAATCCAATGTGGTCTGGATTCACGTTCACAAAAGAATCGGGAGATGATGTTATTGTAATTCCTGCAAAACAAACCAACAGTGATCAGTTTGTGCGTCTTATACGACATAGAACTTAGTGGAGATGTCTTGGCTCCAAAAGTAGTATTTGGTTTTAATGAACATCAAAAAAAGATCCAAACCTCAATTATAATTATTATATTTATAATTATTGTTATTATAAATGGCTGTGAGGAACAATGAGTTATTATAGACATTAATGGATACCAGCACTTGTGCTAGAATAGTGAATTGTGGTAATTACTTGGGGCTAGCTAGTTTTTAAATTTAAAATGGAGACCTCTGTGATTAGGCTGAAGATTGACATTGAAAAGCTTTATCAGTGCGTTGCTAGTAAAAGAGTAGGGGAAGTTTACCTGCAGAATCTGATGTGTTGTACAAAGTATAATTCATTGAATTCCCCAGTCCCCATTTCACTGGTATATTCCATTTGTAACTGAAATTATTTAAAGAGAAAGAGAATCAAATGACATTTGAAATCAAATGCTAAAAATAAAATTCCAGTGTATGTTTCTAACGGGCTTAATGTGTACACCGTGTTTTATGAAGCCAACTGTGTATTTATGCATGTATAAATATACCAAATACCCCTTGTAAACCCCCCCTGCTTTTTTTTATTTTTTTGATTGTGTCTAACGTATGACAGCTGCACGATCTGCCAGATTCTCTCTCTCTCTTTTTTTTTTTTTTTTTTTAATCAATGGAACTGCTAGGGCAGTTCAGAATACATCATTCATCACCTCTTGGTAACAGTGCTGGGGCGAGTAATTACCTGTAATCAGAGAGAGATTGTGTGGATGAATTTCTGGTGTACTCTGCTGTGTAACTAATTATCATAACTCTGGAACACGCAGCTTTAAGTAGTATCTTTATGTCATATCAGATAATAATCTAGCAGGGCACACACCAGTTAATTTAGTAAAAGATGATTATATGTGGATGGTTCATGTCAGTGTTAATATGGCTAGGGCTTTCTGCAGACACCAGATAACCTTTATAATGCTCACTTGAAACAAGTGTTTAAGTGTTATTAAACCCTTTCTACAGATGGGAAAACTGAAAGAGCTTAAGCAACCACTGCTGTACAGTCAGTAAGACCTCTTTCCATTTCCACCCTCTTCTCCTTCTCTGAGACAACCATAATTCCTTGACTGTAAAGCACTGAGGGCCAAGCGTGACCTTACCTCTTGCTCCTCAATTCCACAAATACCCCCAGTGGCCAAGTGCAGGCTTCTCAGCCTGGGCTATGCCGTGTCCAAGCTGAGTGAGGACAGCCCAACGCTTAGACATTTGGGCTGTAAGCACAGCCTGATCAAGAGTATGACTGGACAGTCAGAGAAGTAGGAGAGCAGAGCAAGCCATGGGCACACCTGCACTGACACCTACATAGGGCTGCTAAAATTAATAAGCTATTTTGTTCCATGTTAGAACATTACAGTCCATCCCAAGGAGATATTTATTCCATCTGAAGTGCCCTGCTGACAAGTGCTACAGGAAAACGTGAGCCTTCTTTACAGCCCTGGATTAAGTGAATGGTCATTAAGTTCTAGGAAATACCAAAATGAGGGTTATGGCATCTCCTGCTGCCTCCAGGAAGAAACATCAGCTATTGTTTTGTATCTTCTAAACAAAAACATTTTAACAGATTTATACACTTTGAGTTTTTACTAGTACTCTTATGGAGCTTACTGCTGTGGAATTTTGAAAGGTTATTGTTTGGCCAGAAGCCTCAGTATTGTGTTTCCTCAGGAGAAAGCCCATAAAAGACATTTAAAAGAAAAAAAAAGAAAAAGAAAAAGAAAAAGAAAAAGAAAAAGAAAAAGAAAAAGAAAAAGAAAAAGAAAAAGAAAAAGAAAAAGAAAAAGAAAAAGAAAAAGAAAAAGAAAAAGAAAAAGAAAAAGAAAAAGAAAAAGAAAAAGAAAAAGAAAAAGAAAAAGAAAAAGAAAAAGAAAAAGAAAAAGAAAAAGAAAAAAAAGGCTTGGAAATGCATTTAGTAGTGGGAATTTTATTTAGTTTTCTTTGCATGTTCTTGAGATTACATGCATAAATACTTTTCCTGAGCATCAGATACAATAGCTATGTCCTCTTAACTGTGCACATTGAGGACGTATGCTGCAGCTACATATTTGCCCAGCAGCACTGTTGTAAGAGCACAAGCTTTCAAACTTCTATTTCTTTTGAGTGCCAGCATGCAGAAGAGGACTCTTTCAAGCCAAACAAACTTGAAACAAGCAGGCGTCTTATGATACCATCCCTGCAGGGTTCAGAGAATAAAGCATATACAAGACTTGGACTCTTCACTGCTTAAATCAAAACCCTGCATCCAGATGTGAAGTGGGCCAGCCTCATCTGGGGTAGGATCTCTTTAAAACCTTTCTCACTCTCATCTCCACGGGTTGAAGGAGGAGGTAATGACTTTCAATGGACTTTTAGGCAAGGGAGTAAGTCTGTCCCAGGATAGATAATATCAGCATAATGATATGTATTATTACTGCATTTTGTTTCTAAGTCATTTATAAAAACTACATATTGAGAATCAAATTTCCCTATTGCTTTAGAAATGGCAGGCGCAGTGCACAGCTCAGGTTCTTGACAGGTTAAAGTAGGAACCATGCTGGGATTTCTTCTCAAAAAATAACAAATGACAAGGTACTGTAAATCTTGAAGTCAGGCAAAAGTCAGATTCCTGAGTCTGCTATCTCAGAGCATAGTGCAATAAGTCAAGATTTTTAACACAGAGAGGTAATTTTTGCTTGAATAGTCTGTAACATCAGTCTTCATCTGGCACAGGGCTGGAGTTTTCAGCTAGTGGTGCTTCAAAACCAGCAAACTTTTGTGCTTGTGTTGGGAGAAGTACAACATCGCAAATGCTTGGTTAATAATCTCATCCCGACTCTTTTGATACCTATCCAAAACTGCCAATGCCATGGGTCTTCCCATTGCTCAAGTGTTTTCTTTTAAAGCAGAAACACAGCTGTTTCTTTGCTTTCTCATTGTTCTTGCTCTTTGTATTAAAATAACTAGTAAAAGCTAGTGGGAAATGCATTTGGGTTAACTTGGCTCCTGTTCATACATGCAATTTTTACTGGTTTAGTTGTACGGGGCTAGTTCAAGGAATGAGCAAGACTTTCCTAATATGGGGTAATTTGAATCTTTTTCACTGAAGCATTAGCAAAGTTGCATTGCCTCAAAATTGAGGCTGGCTAAGAATATACACAACGGCAGCTTGGAACAGTAACTCAGTTGGTTAACGCTATGGTGTAGCAGAGTCATTTTTCCACGCTGTTCCACCACCCCACAGGCAGGGTTCGTCTCCCTTTAAGCTGGTCATCTGGTAATTAACAAATATGCTTCTCTTCAGTATCCCAGCTGTCTTGAAGAGGGTAGATGTATATCTACAGCTGGTTGTCTGGACACATTAAGTTTGAGAAGGCTATTTTTGACTATTGTTTGTATGGTTAAAATTAAACAATACCACCCTGAGCTAAACAGGAGAAAAAAAAAACAGCTCTTGATGAGGTTTCATATCATTTATACATGACCAGCTATTTCACAGTAATTCATGTTTTTAAGAGATGTAGAGAAGACCCTGTACTGTGATATATTGTACATCCTCTGCCATACAGGAAAAGGAATAAGCTTTCATGGTCTAAGATACCTGGATCATGGTATCTGGTTTCTGGGCAAAGACAATTTTGTGCCATTTTTCTTTGTTCTGGCAGACAGTAATTTGTAGTTGTTCAGCAGATGTCTTGCAGTCATCTGAGCTGTCCATGCATGGGACTGAGATCTTGTGAGAGACCCTGTCCAGTTTCACTCTGCTGTGTTTGAGAATGAAGCCCTGAGTAAAGGTCTGATGTCATGCTAAATTTGAAATATTTGCATCTAAATTCCTGTTAGTTTCTTTTAAAAACAAGCTCTGAGAGTAAGCTTACCAATAATGGGTATTAAACTGCCTACTTTCACATCAGTAAGAGAGGGTATGTACCTCTACAGTATTTCTACCTGGTTTGGACAGACATTTACAGTAGGCTCTTACCCGAGATCAGAGGGAGGAGAAGCAGCATCTGCACTGGGATCCAAGAGAAAACGTTTCTGGCTGAATACTGAATTACTTCCCATCTCCAGTACAGGGTAGCCCATCTGCCTAGTCCATGTGTCCATGACTTCGCTCACAGATTTATTACTGGCCTGTGAATGGTGGGAGAAGGTTGCAGTGAAAAAACAAACTCAGGCCAAAGAGGAAAAACAACAACAACAACAAAATCTCTGAAAGAAGGAATGATCTAGAAACTTGAACACAGCCAGAGGAGATGAGAAGTACATGGAAAGGAGACTAGCTAGTAACGCAGACAAGAAATACTGAGTGTCTTTTGAGGCCCCTTGCACACTCTTAGTCTCTCATTTTTTTTCTGAGGAAGGAACAGAAGAGGACAGAAAGGATATAAAGAGCCTTTTCTTCAAAGCCAGAAGATACCTTGCAGCATTTTGAGTGTGAAGGAGGAGACATTATTATCACCAGCAGCTACACTAATATCAAATTTGATCCCTACTGTGGAGCACAAACTTCTACACTAGAGGCAGGAGCTGGAGAAAGCTGCCACTGAGATAGATAGAAAGGAAAAGTCCAGACCAAAAAAATAAATAAATAAATAAATAAAAATGGAAAGAGCAGAGAGTGATGGCACAGAGAATGACCCAGCTGGGACTCAGAAGCTGGAGATGGAGACAAGCACCAAAACTTCTTGGTAATGGATACTGTTGAGAGCTTTCAAACTGATGACTCTTGTTAGAGATGAAGGAGAATATGGGGTGTAAGTGTGTGGTGAATGTGGAGTGTTTTCACCCATCAAATGAGTTTGGACTGGAGGGGAGATGCTACAGAAGCAGTCAATTTGTTAACAAGGCCTTCTTTCTTTTTTCTTACTCCACTCCTCATACTCTTCTGCCAAAACTGAAGAAATAATATATACTTGCTAGAAATGAGTTGTGTTGGAATACACTGGGATGCTGCCTAGCTTATGATCTCTCATTGACAGAAGAGCTACAGAATACAAAAAGGTTGGGAAATTGAAATCAGCAGGGTGAGATCTGAGGCTTGTATTAGTGAGGGTTTGATTGCCGCAAAACATACCGTTTCCAGAGCTTCCCAAAAATGCTGTGTCTTGGCATTCTGGAAATGGTGGTTCTTCAAATATGCCTAAAGAGAGATAGAAGACTGTGAAAATACTATCAGCTCTTTTACTTCTCCTATGAAAACAATACACACATTCAAATAGGATCAGTTGTACAGAATATCTGTGGGGGTAGTGTGTTGAACCTGGAGGGACTTTGAGTTACTGATACAGTGGTGTATTTCTCTGTCTTTACTGGCAACATTCACCACACAGGGTTCCTGTGGGATATGCTACAAATATATTAGGCTGTTCTAAAAATAAATAAATAAATAAATAAAAATCTGTTGTCTTAATTTCTTAAGTACAGGAGACAGCCAGTTGCTTTAAGCAATCCTTGTAGCTTTGCATATGCTGAAAACATGGAGAAGTTCCTCAGAGAAATACTGAAAAGGTCATTCCGTTGAATAAAAAGTATTTCCTAGTGATAATGTTGTAGGTGGGAAAGTATTGAAATGTTTTTAATCACTCATAATATGGTATGATTGGTTTTTACACACACAGACATAAATACATCAATTTCCCAGGAGACAAATTCAATTCTTATGAACTATTGTTTTAAATACGTCCACCTCAAAGAAAAAAACAGCAAAGACCAAAGTGTCATCAGGGAAGATAAAGTTGCTCACTGAAGAGATATTTCTGGCTCTGTGCAAAAAGCTCCCCAGCACATCCGCCCTGTGTTACCGTGGGAGGTTAAATGGATCCATATTCATCTGATAAAGCTCCTTTGCCTTCCAATGTATCCTGTAATGCTACAAGCCAGCAAGTTCCAGTGTGACTCACTAGTATGAAATATATTTGTACTTGAAGAGTTCTTTGTGTTTTATTTGAATGGACACCAGTGTATTTATTCTGTTGCAAATTTCTGTCTAACGAAAGAGGCTGTTAGGAGGAGGCAGCTATTTCAGGTTTCACGATCTGTGGACTCAGAGTGGTAGCAGGACAGGCTGGTCACCTCTAAGCTGTGATTATAATGTCCGTTACGAGGAATAACAGTATTTGGGTAAGTGTCTGCCCATCCTAAACACTGTTCCTGTCCTTAGCCTTACCTGCCTGTCGTTAAGTGTGCTTTCCTACCCTGTTAACTGGATTCTGCTGAGGTTTAGTCAGTAGATGGTGCTGTTTGTCTCACTGTTAGCCAAAGCTACCTGCTTTTGTGTTCTTGAAAGCTCTGAGTAAAGAGGAAGTATTTGTCTTTTGTGGACAAGGTGGCTGCATTTTCCCATACTGTAGAACTGTCCTAACTGAATATATGAAAGGAAAAAATACAAGGAAAATATAACTTTCCTGTAGTGGCCAAAAAAGTGCTTTCTAGAAGGGGAGAAGCTAAGAGCAAATTTGATAAACCTGCACTGTAACTTTTCAGGGGAATTCAGAGGAAGAGTCTCCCTGCATATTGGGCTTGGGTGGATTGGGAGGCTATGGCCATATGAAACTGCAAAGACATGCTTTACAGATGAGTGAGGGGATCCTAGCTGACAGCAGGACAAACAGCGGGGTTGAGGAAATTTCTCTACTATCGGCTGTCATGAATTTAGGACCTCACTGATGGGCTGTCAAATCTTCCTGCAGTTCACATTCCCGTTCTGTGGGAGTGTGGAGCGTCCCCTTGGCATTGTCCACTCAGTACTGAAATGAGTTGTATTTCTGCTACTGATAGAGAGTCTCTGGTATTGACTTTTTGCACAATGGCTTTGTTGTTGCCACCTGAGGAAGGGCTGCCTTTCTGGTGTGTTTTGGTGCCACTCGTACCTGACACCCTTTCTGGAAGAGGTCCGGCGTAATCCAGTCTTGAAGCATCCTGAGAATCGATGCACCCTGAGGACAAAGGGAAAGGGAAGAAGGTCATTCCACGCTACTCTAACGCTGTATTCCCATTCACCTAGAAAGCAACATGTGAACGAATGTTTTATAACACCAAAGCAGAAACCATCCATCTGACTAAGGAAGTGGTTTTTCTAACTCCTTCCCGGCACTGCATGCCTGCCTGCCTGCCCAAACCTGGAGATTAATTCTGCATGTGAGGGCTGGTCTTTTGTGGAGATCAGATGCCCACCCCTGAGCCTTGCAGCTGGGGGTAACTGTCCCACTCCTCTGCCACTTTGTACAAGCAGGGCTCCCTGTTTCACTTGCAACAGAACAGGAGAGAGGGCATCTGGGGAACCAGCCCCATCCAGCCTGAGCAAGGAAGAGAACTCTGCAGAGTGCCCAGCAGGTAGGGAACTCCTAAAATGCTGCAAGTCTGGGGCACCACTTGTTGGGGATGCCAGCTCCAGATTCAGAATGAGCTTTGCTTAGGACCAGTGTAAGAGCTTTTGTCTCTGAAACAGGGTAGAAATGGGATCGGAGAAGTGACTTATTTGGGTCAAGGAAATAAAACAATTACAACCTTGAAAGAAGAAAGAAACAAAGGGAATACAGGAGAGTGAAGCAAACAGACATGTGGGACAAAGAACAGTATAGGCACAAAATGAGGAAAAACAGAATCAATGCAAACCAATTCTAAAATGCAAAATATGATCTTAAGATTAGTATGTTTTCATTTTCCCAACTAAATCAAAGGGCAGCTGAAAGCCTAATGCTATGAATGGTTTAAAAATCCAGTTGTCCCAGGAAAAAAAGAATGTTATCTGCGTTCTTAGTAAATCCTGTCTCCTCCGTTTGTGTGTCTGAGAATAAAAACTTGGCTGCACGAGAACAGGATAGTAACTGAACAGATATGCTTCAGACTGCTTTCCAAACTATTGTTGCAGAGTCAAGCTGGTCAGCAGATGACTTTTCTGATACAGTAATTTAATGTGTTTGCCATGAAATATGTTCAAGAAATGATTGAGTAGAACTTAGAACAGATATCCATTAGTGGTTATCAAACAGCTGCTAATGATTAATAGTGATCATAAGGCCACATTTATGCATTGTGATATCTCAGTTCCTCAGCTTTATCTTTCAGCCACTTCTTATCTGATACCACCTCTCATAGACCATCCCCTCTCATTTATATTAAACATAAGAGTAGAACTGTGCACTTTTGCAAGCATTTAGGGGCAGCAGAGATTTCCTTTCTGCAATATATAGTTAATTCCTGCATCTTAATACAACTGCTTTTCAGTCTCTTTGACCACTGTGCGTCCTCTGAAGTTAATGACTGAGTGCTTTTGAGAAAAACTCATGCTAACAAAATCACTAGTTATAGGAACCCGGTGTTTTCATAACTTTCCTTTCTTTCAAATATTTGGGAAGGTTCAAGAGAGCAACCTTGATTTGAATAGCTGACCTCATCTCATTGTGATGTCTTTACTTATTACCGAGATGTATTAAGTGCCAAGTATATGACAAGACTGTACGTGGTGGAAATGTGCAGCTTTTAAGCTTAACCTTCTCTAGTTCCAAAAATGCAGAAATCTTAAGAGCAAATTTCTATCAGAACTGCTAAGTAGCTGTTTTCCAAAAAGGTAATCAATGCTTGAACTCCAAGGACAAAAAAATCTCATTTTAACACAATCTTTCAAATTAAGGGAGATGGTTAAACTGGAAAGGTGAAGTGCAATTTCTTTTAAAGTGTGGATTATGTATATTAATTGTGTATTCACCAGCTCTACTCTAGTACAGCTTTCCTACATTCCTAGTAGGAACGTTTCCTAGTATGTTCATAATGCTATTGTGATCGTGCAGCAGTCAGAAGTTCACTTACAGAATACACTGCAAGGGCTCCACAGATCCTTAGGCATTTCATTCGGGTTTTAGGAGTGTATAAGCCCTGTAATTGCTCTGGTAAAACTAACAGAGAGCATTCCAAATTATACTTTGTTTGTTTATTGATGAATATTATCATGAGAAGATTGTTTTTATAAGAAAAATGCTAAAGAGAAGCCAAAATAGAACCAAAAAGAAACAAGTTAATTTTGTCACGCATTTATATATAAATACCAACAGTAATTTGAGCTAAATCTATGTGAAGACTTTCTCATTCAAGCCAAATTATATCCCACGCCAAATTATATCCCAAGCAGTCTATTCCCAAACAATGCATGAGTCCTCAAGTGTTTTGCTAAAAAAAAAAAAAAGTAAAAAATCATGTAGCAATTATCTAGGCACAAAGAGATGAGTTAATGCTAGGTTTTTTTTTTTCTTGTTTTCAGACCATGCAAAAGTGTGCCACTTGCTTAGCTCACCACTAAAATACGTTTTTGTCCAGAACATTTGATTTAGCTCTGTATGTTTCTTGACTTTTGTTAGCTTGATTTAAGAACATCAGTGTTACACAATGCAGGTTTTCACATGGTTTATGATTTGACTGTGAGGCATTTATGATGCAATAAATACTGATTGTATTGTTGGACAGAGGATTTAACAATTGAAAACAGAAAACTGATGGAAATGGATGGATCAAGTCTAGCTAATAAAAGTAATACTTATGGCTATGGATTTTAGCTGAAGCACAGCTAAAGCTAAAGTCAATGAAATGCATACTTCTTGTTTAGCTGATAATGGGAACTTAGAGGAAAGGAACAAACAGGATTTAATAATGGTGGATTTTGCATGTTCTGTGGAAAGTTGCTGTAATATCAGATAGGAACCACTGTCAGCCATACAAGAAGCTGCTAACACAAACACGGTGTATCAGGGTCATATGCAACATGGTATGGGAGATAGCTCATTGAGGAGAGAGTGAACAGAGCCCCAGGACTGGTGTAAGGACCAAGAAGTTGGATGGCACAGGCGTCCGGGAGTCTCACTGGGCAGGCAGACCTGGGGGATTCTCCCAGTTGGTTCCAGTTGGCTCTAGAGAGACCCCTTAGAGGCACAGGTCCCCCCCACCACTGACAGGGACAGCCTCAGGATGATCATAATACATGTCAGACCTAACAGGGGTGCCCTCTACCACCTCTTGGGCTACAGACTTAGTCCAAGTCAGATGTGAGCTCCACAACTGGCAGCGAAACGTGAAGCTAACATCTCCCAGTTTAGGGGCAATGCTACTAGAGGCTGGTGTTGCCCATCTTTGCTAACGCTTCTAGGGGGCCTGAGATCCTGTGCGCAATGTGAGACAAAAAATTGCTTTCCTATTCTCACTGCTTGATTTCCTGCCTGGCTTGCTAAAAATAGAAGTTACGGTGCCCCAAAGGTGCAATGGAGAAGTGAGAGAGAGGACACCTGGCCATCTGCCCTTGCATCAGGTTATGTGGCTTGACAGAATTGGGAGGCATCAGCACATGAGGTGATGGGAGAGGAGTGTGCTTAGTATCTGGCTTAGGATAATTTTAAACCCAACAACTCTCGTAGCAGACACTGCTGACACTGCCATTTCCCTGCTCCTCCGTGTGCAGGTTTGCCTGGAACATGGTGGCCAACCAGGGCTCTGGCTGCATCGCTCCTCTAACCGTCACTTTTGGCTGAATTATCACAGACAACAGCAGGGAATGTCCTAGAAACAAGCTGTGTGCAGACACAGCCCACACTGGTTTAGGAACTACGATTACGAGCTCCCCTGACTTCTGCCTCCCCTCCCAAGCCTCCACATTCTGTGTAGCCCAAGTCACCGCAGGGGGGCGTCCTACCTTGCTGTAGGAAATCACATCAAACACAGAGGTGATTTCAGCTGGAGATGACACGTTGACCACAATTGGGTGGGAAGAAAGCAAAGCGTCATCCTTCATTACAGGAAGCACGTCATCAATTAAAACCTGGTCAAGCTGAGAAGAAGAAGATGTTAGAATAAAAACAAAGGCAGGACTGTACACCTAACTTCACAAAATCAGTAGCTTGAGCTGCAGCTTCTCTAGAAGGAGGCGATTGGAAATGGAATGAAATTTCACCTCCTTTGAAGACTTGCAAATTCATGCTTTACCTCTGAGAGAGGAGGGATACATTTTTTCCTTAACTACGATAAATCACCTTTTGTAAGTCCTATTTTCCCATGCGTATCATACCACACACACACAAAACAAAACAAAAAAAAAACACTCAGTAGGCACAAAAGGAGGCTGTATTACCAATTTCAGCAGTGTGACAATATCTCAAAGCATTATGGGCTCCTCTTGCAAAAATGGAGTGGGGGAAAGTAAGGAGGGAAGAAGGGAAGAAGGAAGCAGGCTTCTCCATCCTACAGGTGATCATCATTTTTTTTTAAATATGAAGTAACCTTTGGTCAAAATCCCCTTACTTCTTAATCAGTGTTGGTGAAAAAAAAAAGACAATTTCTATTTAGTTTTCCTCTTCTAATGCTCGATAGGATGAAAATACTGAAATGGTGCAAGGTCTTAAATGAACATGGTATCTGCATTTAACAGCTTTTAAATTCTAGGCTCAGTAATGAAATTTTTGCTTACATAGGCAGCACAACAGATCTCCTACTTCAAGTGCAAAAGAAGTGATCCAGGAATGATTTCATCCTAAGTCTCACATAACGCAATGAGAAGAGCGATTTGTGGGAGGCAGGGGAAGCGCAGGGTAGGCACTGCCTGCTCCAGATGTCTCTCGGCTTGTCAGTGGGCTCAGCCTGTGCAACACCTACCCTGCTTCCTTCCAGGGGCATATGTCATGTATTTTTTAGTAGCCAGAAAGTCATTATTCCTGGACAGCTTGGGGAAATATGAATGCTAAGTGCCATCACATCTGTTTGGGAAGGGAGGAAGGAGAGAGCAAGAAACCTCCCTTTACTCACACGCTGTTATCATTCCTCAGAGCATAATGCGTATTGAAGGCTGCCCTCTTTGCAACTCCCCAAAGCGAATGGAGTTGTTCTTGCTGCATAGTACCACAGGACAGCCCCTGTAACTACCTATTTTTGCATTGTGCAGATTACACATACTCTTTAGCTGGAGTAATGGAAATGACACTTAAAATGCTGGCAGCAGATAGAGGGGGAGCTGATTTTCTCCTTGACGAACAGCTCAACCTGTGGGACAGGCTGGGGTTCCCAACCCATACCAGGTTGAGTAATGATCCTAAGGCAGGCCCTGTGAAGAGAGACAAGTCCAGCTAACTAATTAGGGGGATTCTCCATCTTCTAGGGCTGGACTTTGAACAACCTTTTAAAAACTGCTAACACTGCCCAGAGTCCACCTACGTATTATTTGCAATAACAATAACCAAACACTTCACACACTTGTTAAAAAAGATGACTCTTCCCTTCAGACAAAAACTTTTCAAAGTTTACTTTGATTAGTTTCAAACCACAACATAGGGAGGTGGAAAAGCTTAAACCAACATTTTCTTTAGATTGCATTGCACTACATTTTAAAAATATAAATATATTTTAAGTCCTCATCATTCCTGTCTAATTTTTACACCCTTTCAAAATGCTCCCCCCAGCCCCACCAACCCTCCACAGGACAGAAGTAATTACCATTTCCCAATCTGGTTCTGCAGCATTGACTCCCAGGAACTCAAAGTAACTGGCAAATCCTTCATTTAACCACAGGTCATCCCACCAGTCCATGGTCACAATATTTCCAAACCACTGTAATTTATCAACATTGAAAGATGTAGTGTTAGCCAAATGGTAAATGTATATCTCTGTATCTCACATCTCCACGTAGTACATTCGTTTGTTTACATTTCTTCCTGTTACCAGATGAAAATTATCCTAATGCTGGGGTTTAAATAGGAGCTCAGGCCTTGCCTGATGTTAAAACATCACTTTTATTATCAAATTACATATTACTGGGGAAATTGCTAATGATTCATGTGCCACTGAAAATATTTTTAGTTTCTTCCTCTTGATTTGCTGATTTGTGCTTGTACAGATATGTTTTCAGACAGCCTCCACAGTGTATAGCTGTCCTTATTTGCTTGCCCAAAAGAGACATCTGCACATGCAAATGAGTTCCTTTAAGACATTTTTGACAGATTTTCATAAGCTGGCTCACCGTCTGGATCCAAGCACCTAATTTCCTGAGAAAAATTCAAAGGCAGTAGTTCTGGTACTTTAGAGCTCTATCAGGGAACAGTTTTAACATGGTATTTTGCAATCAAAGTGTGAGCACACGCAGAAGATCCTGAGTCGTGATTAATAAGAGTATTTTCCTGATTAAATAATTGCTACTACACATTTAAAGAACTTTAAAAATGAGTCGTGTCCTAAAACGTACCTGGTGAACGAGCTCGTGAGCTATCACGGCTGCTACTCGCTGTTTGTTGGAACTGGCAGACTCGTTGGGATCATAAAGTAGGTTTGTTTCTCTGTATGTGATCAGCCCCCAGTTCTCCATAGCACCTGTCCCAAAATCTGGAATAGCTATTTTATCTACATTGAAAGAAAGAGAACGTGGTTACCACTGTATCCCTTAAGCCACTTAAATCACCATCTTTTCTGCTTATTCACGGCTGGTTTTGCTTGCCATATGTGGTTCAGGCTTACTGCTGTGGACTGCAGCCTATAACATGTGTTTAAGAAGCAGGGGACTGGCCTACAGCTGCTGATAGCAAGTGCCCAAGCTCTGCTGGGATTAGTAGAGCTACAACCAGTTGCAGTATCTGAGGATCTGTCCTGAGAGACGATGCTGTGCCACCTCCTGGGAGCATGCATATCACACAGAACTTAATTTTGGCTCCCAAAATTAATAGTATTGTCTGGGGATGTGCTCTAGGCAGTAAACCACCTGAAACTATCTGTAGCATAATGAGGCATGTCATTGTTTGTCACACTGTCGCATTAAAAATATTTATTGACATGTTAACCGAAGTAAATCCCCCATGCAGTGAACAACATCTGCTTCTATTCCCAGCAATTTGTGGGGGTCACTCCTTCATGGTCAGTAATCAATACAGGTTTAAACGAGAACTGTGGACTAAATTGGACTGGCATTTTCTTCTGCAAATAATGACCACAGCCTTTCTGTGTGAGTTAGTGAAAAAGTACAGATGGATTTAAAACTGAATAGAACAAACAACCCTTACCCCACCCTAACGGAAGACAGGAATTAATCATTTTAATTTAAACAACTCAATTATAGAATCTAAGGTGGTAGTCTGGCCAGGGCTCCACTGGGAGTCAAAATGAGGATCACAATGGGAATGGCAATGCCAGAAGCCATAACTCAATGTGAAACATATCTAAATATTTTGCAGAAATACATTTGATTCATCAGATTTGATCTAGGTGACTTCTAATACTGAGGGAACAACATAGTAAGTCAGGAATTGTGATCCAACAAATAGATATTCTCAGAAAAACAATATACAAGCTACAAGAGCATCTGCTGACCTGGGGTTGCCAGTCCACCCTGCAGTGCAGACAGACCCCTGATGTGGCAAAATCATCAGGCATTTATGGAAATGAAAGCTTGGGTATGAAGCACAGTTAGGATATAGTCCCAATTATTAATTGGAACCGGTGTGCAAAAGGACAACATCTAGTTTCCCTAAAACTCAGGTATTGTTGACATGCAAATAGATATTTCCAGTAAACTCAACTGATGTTTTGAAAGGAGGTAGAAATCTGTTGCTGAAGTAATACAGGTTAGACTGTTAGATATATTTGTTTGTAGGTTTTTTTGTTGTTGTTGTTGTTTTTCTTGATCCTTATAAGTTTATCAACATGACTGCATTACCTCTTGAGGTCATAGGAGGGGGCATTTCCAACACATTTTCACAACTCTGATTACATTCCCTACTTTACCAGTTCAAGCTGCACAAATCAGATCCAGAGACCAGACAGCCCAAATTAAAGGATGCCCAAATGCACTACTTTTCTTTTATATATATATATATGTATATATTTATATATATAGCTTATATATATATGTAGCTTATTTTGTAACCATGGGCAAAATTTAATCCTATACCCAAGCTCTGTGTCTTTATTCAGCCCAGCAGTAGTAACTACAAATTATACACTGGACCACATTCATCTTTCTAAGAAATGGTCACACACCCACTTTGCAATAAGCTTAGTAAATAGTATGACATACTCTCTGGCAATTTGCATCTTCACTTATCTCATTGCTGACTTTTGTCCAGAAGTTCCCATGGAAGTGGTACTTGTTTTTCTCAAACTTCATCTGGCTCTATTTTAGCTCATAATGTTCGTTTGCTGATGTCACCAATGATTCCCCTGATTTTCCACAAAACTCTCTAAAATATCCATGCCAAGAGCAGTTCTTCAGTTCATTTTTGAGAACTGCTAATGGAACTGTTGCTGAGACCAATGCTTCCGTCATGACACTTAAGAACATCCCAAACTACATTGGTGCAATTTTAAAGCACCCTGATATAATATCAGCAGGTAACAACCAAACACTTTCATACTCTGTTTACCATCAAAATACAGGAACTTGTAGGAGAAACATAACCACGACAGTAAATTAACAAAATGAAAAACTAATAATCACCTAGTTTTGGAAGAGAATAGCTCAAATTAAAGTACTCTTCAAAGAAGTCGAATACAATTTTTGTTACATTTGCTGCATATTCTGCCGTGTGTAATTGCAGTGGCTGGGCATAAACTCTCAGCTGTAAAATAGAGAGAGACAATTAGAGCAGTCTTCAGTCAAGAGAAACTAGGAGGTGGCAAGCATTGAAAAGTCATTTAACATACATACCTATAACACTGCAGATTTTCTCTAAGAGATTGGCCTAAGCAATGACTTCTGTTCCCTGACCTATTTATTCAAAAAAGTTTTTCAAACATCATGCATAGAAGAAACCAAGTCAACATAATATGTGCATGCTTCCTACACCATGCCTGAACTTCAAAACTGGCAAGACCCATGCCCAGAAGCTCACAGTGGCCATCTCCCAACACCAAAGCTTGGAGCAAGGCCTGAGTGCCTACCAGCCACTCTTCTCCCAAGGTCTGGTTTTCTTGAGAAGGAAACCTGCACAAGCACAAGTGAAAGGAATCCGCTTGTTCTGAGCAGCTCATTGCTTTAGACTGATCTCAACAGATCAATTTCAGGAGGCACGTTTGGCATCCCTGTGCATGATGGCTGACCATTTCTGTGCTCTTCTTGCGTATCTGAGCTTGCATTTTTGATGAAGGCAAAAAACATTGTCTTAAGTGCTGACCCTTCCACCCCAAAGGTTTGGTGTATTAGCTATTACTGCTCAAGCCCAGGAGGACTAGAGTCTGTATGGCACTCATAATCATGATGAAGAGGCCTACAGCTTGAGAAAGCCTTTTCAGATGTTATCTCCACATTGGGAAGACCAAGCTTTCCTTCAGAACTCATGGAGCTTTTTTGGGGGGGTCTTTTCCTCAATCTCTTTGTCCCAAAATTTCCAGGTCTCTTGCCCCAGACCTGAACTGTAGTGCTGGACTTGCAGGAGCTGTAGGCTGTCCCCTTCCTTGTCCCCCAATATCTCCAGCGTGGAAAGTGAGAGATCTTCATGTGGAGTGAAATTGCTGGCTTTGGGATAACCGATCCATCTTTTTGCGTTGTTGGCGCCTCGTTGTTGGCGTGGCTTGTTTACTCCTCAGTCCCGTCTCATGGCCAGGCATTTAGGGTCCAAACTTAGCAAAGGAGCTGGCCTACTCTAGGAGCCTCTTTTGAGCCTGACAACACATTTATTTCAATACCATGAAATTACACTTCCTCCAACAAGAGAGGAGGATGGGAGAGTGGTCAGAAATAAAGATGAAATGAAAAAAGCAAAACCAAGAAAAGCTTATGAAATTCAATTGGGAATCCATCCAAGCCAGGGGATTTCCCTCAGGGTCAGTTTGCAATTACAATCTGTAATTTCCACTTCAGTAAGCTCTTCACCCAATTTAGCAATCTTTGGTCCCCTAGCTGATCCATATTAATGGATTCCAAAACCTTTAGCGTGCACTAGAACTGACTTTGGGTTTCATTTGTGTAATCTCCTCTGATTTTCCAAAGCAGACGTTTGGTACCTGACAGGTAATCAGCTCAGGAATGTTGTTTCCAGCTGTGGGCACATTTTCCACCATTGATTCCATCAAGGTCTTTGTCAGGGCAATGATTTTCAGAGCTAAAGGCAGAGTTTTTAAATAATGGATCGTATCACGTGAGTTGCATGCTGTTGCTGTTGTTTATGCAAGCAATATATGGATTACACGGATAATTTCTGTTAGGTGTATGATTTATTACTAACCATTTATATAGCAAACTATAGAATGTTTTTCTCAACAATCAGCAACTCAATATCTCATGGCTTGGCAACGCTTCAAAGTTTTTTGCATGGAAGTGTTTAGTTAGGAGAAGGACTTTCTTACTATCTGATTAAAAACTCTAAAGATGAGCTGCTTTTACTGGTAAAAAGATCATTTTTAGTGATGATGTTTATGTGGCTCCCTTAATTTAAAACATAAGGTCTGGTTGATGGTTGGACTTGATGATCTTGAGGGTCTTTTCCAACCTAAATGATTCTATGATTCTAGAGCTGCACAAATTCAGTTTTTTTAAATAACTAAACTCTAGAGAATATCTATTGAGGCCAAAGAACCAAAGTCTTGTTCTTGACAATGAGTGGAGCAGCCAAGCCAAACAGCATCTTGTTAACAAAAATGCGTGGCTGAGTGGCCTAAAACATTTTCCTGTTTTGCAGATTACTCAGCCAAACAGCAGGGATCTCAGAATGTTGCATCACTATGTCAAGCCAGGCTCCATTTCCTTGGCTAAGTGCAATTTAGCCTCAGTTGTTTGTCAAGAAGTAAGACAAGCGTACAGCACGATGCTAGCAACGGCGTTGAGGAGGGAGGCCTCGGCACAGCGCTCTGTCAGGAAGTCTTTGCTAAGAGCAGGATCAGCACTTCGGAACTTTATACAAGGCAGCTTTTCACACTGACAGACAGCCTGAATGTGCCGTGCTTTTTCAGGTAGGGAAAGGAAGGGGAAGCAGCAAGGGCACACAGTTGTGGCATCACCCTCTCTCTCAGATGAAAGGCAATGTAAACCAATAAATAATCAAGAGTGGGTTGAGCATCCCAGACTAGTTGTAGGCTAAATGAGGAGCTTAGGCTGAGGAACAAATTCTCTTCAGGCTTTCGGCTATTCAGTAGAATATCTTACCTGCTTATACCTGTTCAGCTGCACCGTCAGGAGATTTTAATTGAATCCAAGCCAGAACTGGATTGGAACAGTTGTGTCTGTTGCATCTAAACCAAGGAGCTACTGTGATTTTATGGATTCATATTCAAACATAATCCATCAGAGCACCTGCCAAATACCCAGGCCCTGTCACTTCTGTATGGTTTAGTAAAGTATTTGTACGGTGGCAAATTACCTTTAGCCACTGTTGCAAAATAAAGAATATTATAACCAACATGCAATTGTACATAGCATTGTAGTCTGTCCTGGTTTCAGTTAGGACAGAGTTAATTTTCCTCCTAGTAGCTGGCAGGGTGCTATGTTTTGGATTAGAATGAGAAGAGCGCTGATAACATGCTGATGTTTCAATTGTTGTAGAGCAGTGCTTACACCAAGCCAAGGACTTTTCAGCCTCTCTCTGTCCTGCTAGCGAGCAGGCTAGGGATGCAGCAGGAGCTGGGAGGGGACAGACCCAGGACAGCTGACCCAAACTGGCCAAAGGGGTATTCCATACCATCTGACGTCATGCTGAACAATATATAGGGGTGGCTAGCCGGGGTGGAGGCGGGGGCCAGCTGCTCGGGGATAGGCTGGGCATCGGTCAACGGGTGGTGAGCAATTGCATTGTGCATCACTTATTTCATACACATTATTACTATTAATACTATTACTATTATTATTATTGTTGTTATTCTTTTCCCTGTCTTAATAAACTGTCTTTATCTCAACTCACAGACTTCACTTTCCCGTTTCTCTCCCCCATCCCGGAGAGGGAGGGGGGAGGGTGAGCGGACGGCTGTGTGGTGTTTGACTGCCAGCCGGGCTAAACCACAACATAGTCCTATGTCTCCATGACTGTAAATAGGAAAGACATCGTATGTAATAGAGATTCATGCTTTTTAACCCCCCAAAAAATGTAAAGTATTTGTATCCAGGGCCTGTGAATCTCTTGTACCCTTGGATTTGGACATTCCCTCAGGCTCTGGGCTTTAAGTCAAAGATGAGGTTAGAGCAACAGTGCTCCTTCCTCACCCACGTGCCTGTATGGGTGATGCCAGCTGGGATCTCACTGAGATGGGAGACAGGGAAAAACTGCAGAATACTCTATGTACACAAGGTCAGAGGGACCACTGTGAACACCTAATCTGATCTGCTGCCTAAAATACATTATGGGAAAGGGAAAACTCTTGTTTGTATTATAAAAAGAGCTGATTCATTAAAAAAAAATGCAAATCACTGTACATCTGTCATCTGAACCATGTTCATGCTGCAACAGGACTTACGGGTATTCCTCTAGCAGATTGTCTCTCTACAAACTTGAACTGGTGCACTGCAAAGCATACCAAGTAAGTGCTCATAGGAACTGACTTCTCAAAAGTTGTCCGATTCCAACCATCTTCCACCTGTACAGTTTGCTGTAGAAATGGAAAAATAATTAATTTGATTTTGAAATTACAAACACATGCAAAATTGGGTATAATGTTCTTATGAAGGCTAAAACTACCCAGGAATGATAAATCACCTCTCCAGACTCACCCCTTCTGGCATCCCACTGCAAATGGCATGAGAACAGACAAAATACACAAAATGAAACTTTGTTTTTCTGCACTAAATAAGTTTACCTGGTTCTACTTTTGCATCAAGGATTTGAAGCCATTCACATGCATGGGAATTTTGCCAATAGTTTTCCAGTGTACTTTAATACATTTTGTTCTTGAAATAGTTGTATAAAATAACATCACTCTGGACAGATCAAAGAAGAGACTGGATTCTGTCCTCTCAAATATGTGCATCACGCAGGAGTCAGGGGGTGCAGCGATGTTAGTTAGGGTAAAGACCAAATTAATAAATCTATCCTGAACTTGCTCAGACACAAATTAGCACTGCTAATTGGTGGGCTGTTTAAACGTACATAAGACTTAGTGATCATAGTTTTTATTTTGTTAAATCAATCTAAAACCATTCCTGGTTTTCTCAAGTGAACTGTATGACCAAATCTACAACCTTTTCTACGAAATTTATACTCTGAAAATTTGTTTCTGCTATGCATTACCTGCCACCTGTCTAATAAATTTTTGTGCTTCTATCTGGATGACTAAAATAGGAGAAAAGCACGCCGTATATAAAAGACACTAACTTTCTTCTAGAGATACAATACTTCATGAGATTCATTTGTTATAAATACAATGTAAATAAAGCATACATGTTACTGGTAATATGATTTCATGAGCTAAAAAATCCTTTTCACAGATATATTCACAATCTACTTTTTCGTTATTTGACTCTAATTTGGTATCTTTTGGTCTTTCAACAAAGTCAGAATCTCAGTGAAAAAAAAAAAAAAGGCTTTAAAAAAATTCACTCCAGTGAAAAATGCAAATGAAATGTACAAGATCCTGGTTTTGCTGAACTGATTTTGCCACATGGACTCTAAAACTTCCCACCACCAAAACTACTACAGAATGTGTAACACACAACGTGCGTTACATTTACAAACTACTTTAACTTCCATCCATTGAAATGATTCCCCAAAGATACTTCACTACTACTAAGAACAGAGCAACCAACCTTGTGACCACACCAGATGAAAAAGGGTTCTGCTGTCATCTGTTAGTCAAACCCAGGATAATCTGTATCCCTCCCTGTACTTGGGTTTTAGCAAATTAATTAACAAGCAGTAGCTAGCTCTTCGAATCTTACTTTTTATGTCCATTTTAGAGACAAAAAACACACCTAGAAATGTAAAGCAAATCTCAAACCCCACTAAATCTTGATAACAGCTAGTTTTACCCCTCCCCCACCATCCATACCCTTACTTGTCTGAGATCTATGTGTAAAGGTACCACAAACAGTCTTGTTTCATGTGTTGTTCATCAAAGTACCTGCTGCTCTTCTAGGTATCATAAACATATTTTTTTAATAACAATAGATCAGAGCTTTAAATTTGCAAAGGGTCTGGGAGGCAGCTGTATCACAGCAATAATAGTTCTGTCAGCCACATTGCTGATGCATAGTTAAAGTTCGGGGACTCTTTAAATAAACCAGTACACAGCAAAGCAGATCTTTGTTTGTTTTCTGGGTGGGGAGTGATCAGGAAGATGCAAATGTCAACAGTCTGGAGGCTGGAAGCTTTTTTTTTTTTTTTTTAAACTTGGCACTTTATCTCCCACTTCAGAACGTAGTCATTAGAAATTAAACATTGGATGACACATTCAGTTAAACTATTCATTAGAAACTCTCGGCTGAAAGCCATTCAATCTTCTTCCAGAGTGCCCAGAGGTAGATAATTGGGATGAAATTCAATGGCACCAAACTTGGAATTTGACCTAGCAGGTCCAGAAGTAGATTATTTAGAAAATTAAAGCCATAGTGGACTAAAAAGTGTCCACACTCATGATCTGACAGATGGGATTTTAGATTCTGTGTTATTATACGTGATAGTCTTAGACTATTTCTTGCTAGCAGGATGCTTTGCTGTTAGGTTGTGATCAGCAGGCTCTTGCACTGGAACATAATGCAGTTTTAGTGATTATTATGAGACTCCTGATCCGGGAAGCAGCTGTCTTTCAGAGCATTTCTTCTCAGAGTCCACCTGGTTTGACTGAAGAGCCTGCTGTTACATATTTATGGTTAGTAGGGGATGCTCATACAGCATATCTGAAGAGAGGGTCAGCTAGCTGAAGACAGAAGACACATTTCATTTCTGATTTGGATTTGGCTCTGCATTGCTATCTTGTGTACTGACTGGTCACTGGGAGTCCTAACCAAACAACCAGTCAGATTTCATGGAATATTTATTAACCATTAGCTTTACAGTGTCTGGGTGGTAGAGACTGAAAATGCACAAGGACCTTGTGTCCAGTGGCTTTACAGAACCATCCCTCTTAGGCAGTAGAGTTGGGAAATACATACCTGTACTGGCATGTTGGCAAGTGCTTCATACGTGTTTTGATGGATGATAGATACATTGTAAGTTGCCTTTTTGTTGGGTTCATCAAAGCAAGGAAATGATTTCCGTGCATCTGTTGGCTCGTGGTCAGTAGCTGCAATGCTCCTTAAATAAACAACAGATTGGCAGGTTGTTCCAAACCTTCACCGCATACCTTTCAAATCTTATCTGCACTTTCTAAGCATAAGTATTTAGCAACTTTACAAACTAAAATCAAGTACAAATATTTTGTGTACTCGTCCATTCATAAAAGTAGGTGACATCAGAAATGCAGAAGATATCATATAGGCATGTGGAGCAGATGTACCTCAAACTCTGTCGTCAACTTCCTCTAGGGTTCAGAGCAAAACTAAAGACAATTACTTATCAAGAAATATTTTAGGAGCCAGGTAATAAGATACAAATGACCCATCCTGGATAGTAGACTTATGCTTGCCTTCCTTATGAGTATTCCCATTGATTTCTGTGCCTAAAATAAACTGCTGTTGGTATCATCTGTAAAAGGAAATATAGGTTCTGATATAGAGCTATTTACTTAAGTAATTCCATGTGTTGTTTACCATCTAGAGTTCATCTTGGGATTGGAGTTTTAAGCATCTCCAAGAGGACACCTTGGAATTCTCTGAGTGCCCCTGAAAACTCACCCTACCTATGTATTTCTTTCTCTGCAGTGACCACATACACTTTTCTGCTGGTGCTGTTACACTCCTCTGACTCCAATAAAGAAAGTGTTTGAGAAAACATGGGAAGTCCAGGTAAACATCCTAGCACAAAACTGATGCTATGTTAGCTCTCTCAAGGGGGGTTAGCAAGCCATCTCACTTAAACAAGAACAACCAGAAGAACTAGAGAATAAGGGATCACAGAAGAAATTAAGATTAAGGTTGTGAAAGTTCCTATTGTGTGCTTGCTTCTCATAGTGACATCGGGCTCCCCCATTAATGAACCATTCAGTGGCAGAACATATTCTTCAGTGATTAAAGGTGAAAGAGATCACAGATGCTTCTTCAATTAATCTGGAATGTTGAGCATTTTTGACAGCACTTCTACAGCTGCTCCAACTATATTAAGGTAGTTTTTCTTTCCAAAACGTAATTAAAAGTGTACATCGTAAATTACAGATCTGCAGCAATCCTACAAGCTCACTTGACAACCAATTTTTCAGTGTTTCTGTTGCCCTTGGCTTTTCTTTGTGATGGTTAAACACTAAACTGGTCATTAGGAACTTGTAGCAGCAAGGTTCATTTACAAGCCTGATGAGGTAATATGTCTGGGTTCTCACCATTCATGTTCATTGGAATAGTAACTCTGTACTTCATGAGCAGAAAGCATAACGAACCCTCACCTTAACATAACTTCAGGCTCAATAGAGTTTCATTTGCTCGGTAAATTGTTTGATGTAACTCTCTACTTTTGGTTGGATATGAAAGCTATTTCACAATGAAGTTAACTTCAAGTCCCCAGGGCAATGCTTCACATATATTGCTTAAAAATTTGGCTATATATTTTGACACATTTATATCTTGTTTCTAAAGATGGATAACACTATGATAGCTCTTCTGATTTATAAGGTGATTATCTATCCTCATCTATTTGTGGAGGCAGACAGACAGCAGCAGTGCAAAACCACAGCGCTACCTCTCCAATAGGGTAGATGATCAGTACTCCAGGCTATGGCATGCAAGTGGCACTAGAAACATGAGAAGTTGTAACTTCCTCCCAAACTGTATAATGTAGTTTTTAGATAAGATTTTCTTCACTCTTTGATGGATTCCACCCTTCTACTTGCTGTTGATGTCCAGACCTTTAAATATGAACTTGAGGTGACAGCTGTAAATATCCTAGTAATAGGGAGTGAAGACCTGGCTGAGACTGCATCCAGCTGTTGTTTCCAAAATAAAACAGGTCTGCATTTAGAACTATGAATAATTTCCATTTTTTTCCCACCCCAAACACAGGGTTTTACTGCAAAAAGAGCTCCCCTTGAGCTGAGTAATGCTTTTTTTGTACCTAGTGTTTCCTTAAATTCATATCCATTGCTTCTTCTGAGAAATTTTGCTCTTGAGATGCAAGAGTGCTATTTCCTTGTAACAACAACATCTTGCCTTTATCTAATCAATAAAATCCTAAATGAAACTCTTCTTATCTGTTAGAGCTGTGCCCAACTGAGTATCTTTTACAAGCCTTTTGTTCTCCTATGGAGGACTGAGAGAATTCCTATAAAAGGGAAACCACACATTGTCACAAATAGTAATTCAAAGTCAAAATCAGGTGTCTTGACATGTTTGTTTTATCTGTAATATCAAGGTGAAAATAAAGGAAGGTATTAGCACATTCCTTTTCAGGAACCAGTGAGTTAAAAGAATCAATAATACCAGGCGGAGACTCTTATTGTGCTCCCTTCCTCAATATTTGAAAATAACACGGTTGTGATATATTTTTACTCACTGCATCATGTAAAGTAGGGGAGGACTGTTATTCCCCTTTCATCAATGAAGAAATGAAATGCACAGAGACAGTGGAATAGACTTACAAAAGGACTCCAGTGCTTACCGTTGGATTCAGGCATTCTCAGGAGGATCTAGACAGGTCTGTTTAAAATCTGCATTCTCAAAATTTCTACTTTCCTGCTCCCTACCTGCGTGCTCACATCAATTTAAATAGTTGTGTTCCCAAGGTATCTCAAGATCCATTTCTGGGCAAGTCCAAAAGTACTTTAAAAAAAATGGGGATTGTGCAATCCATCCGAACAGGATTCACAAATGAGGTGTTCTCCCTAAGCCTCCCAAGGTTCCTGGACTTGCAGGCATGTTCCGTCCATGTCTCCATGTTTTCCACAAAATGTAGTGGGAGATTCAGATCTAAGCAACAGCAGAACCTGGACTTCTGCCCGCTTTGTAAACAAAAGTCATTATAGCTATGCTTTGGCAAACCTTTGCCCTCACAGATAGACAGCTGGGGAGCAGCTCAGTCTGGAAACTGAATTTTCAGTGCCCTTTATTTTCTCAAAAGGTCCCACTGCTTCTAATACTGCCCAGAAAGGATGGGGGAGTTGGTTAATTACAAATTGGCTCTCATTTTCACCTCAGCCCTCTTCTGTCTAGCATCTGCTGCTATTAGTAGACTTTCTTGACTTTCGCTATTACCTGATCCAATTTGTATTTACTTCCAACATAACAAAGGAATGAACTATTTGGGTTGAAATATTGCAAGGGTGATAATCTGCCTCAGGCAAAGGTAAAGCAAAAAGCTAATTTCAGTCAGCATTGTTTTTGAGTAGAAAGCCAGGGGAAAAATGCACTTTTAATAAGTAAGAAAACCTTTCCCTCACCACCTTTCCTTAACCCCTTCTACCACCTACCCTCATGCCAAGTAGCAGCATCTTGAAGTTTGGCTAGTAGTTGCTTACATTTCAGAGCTTTACTTGTCACTATCACATACATCACCTCTTGCACCTCAATGGACTATCTACACAAACTTAACCCTATCAGAAATCACCATTCACTCATACTTATTAGAGCCCTTCTCAAGCCTAAGAAACAAATTCACACACTCAAGTTCCCTTCGGTACTGAGCATTTGCAGACTGCTACCTAGGATCAGCCTTGCAATACAGTAGCTCCTACCATCCAAACCAAGGAGTAGGAACTCTCTTGAATTGTGCTCACTTCATACTTTCTTCAGCTTATGAAGTTCTCCTTTCTTCCTGCCCACAGATGCTTGATTCTTGTCTTTCTACACTGTCTGGATCTGAGGGATAAACACTCACCTCTCCTGCTCTGTGACTCAGGAGACCTGTGCTCTAGTTCTGCTGTTCTGGTGTTGGGACAGACCAGGGGCAATTCATTCAATATTTAGGTTTCCTTCACCATTAAAATTTCCAATAAAATGGAAATAACACACCCAATTTATAAAGATGCAAAAAGGTTACACTTTAGAACTCCCATGGGGTCGTCAGATGCTCAAAGTATGAAACCAAAACGCCTTCTAAGTCAGAGCAATACTGAGTGGTACAGAGGAACAAGAGGGAAGGAGCTGGCAGGAGTTCAAGTTATTCCCTCCATGGCTTCTTCACAGACCCAGACCCGATAACCATGTTTACACATAAAAATGAGTGCTTGCTTTTTCCTCTGCTTCCTGAATTTTCTGCTCCTGGTGCCTGTCACTGCTACTACTCCTGGCATTGCCTGCCAGCGGTTGAATGAAGCTGATACAACTCTCACTCATGACACTGTTGTCCCAGGAGGGCAAAAAAATGCCATGAAAACAGACCAATGTTTGGCTTTGTGTTCCTGAAACAAGACCCTAGAAGAGTCTAGCCAAGTTTATCTTCTAGTTTTAAAGGCTGGCCTAAGTCACTTCAGAAATGTAAATATTGTAAAATGGATAGTATTTTGCCCTTTCCGTGCATTAAGTGAGAAGTTTTGCCCCTGAGCACTGAGAAATGGCTTTTTCAGGTTTTCCCCTTGAAGTGGTGCAAAACTGGGAAGTGAAATGGGTTAAACGAACCACAAGAAGCTTATATCAATAACTATTGATATGTTAAAAAAGAAGAGCTGGAGCAGAGAAACTTCAAGTCAAAGATAACCTTCATAGTTCGGATCTCCCTAACCCATAATTTAAAGCAGCTGCAGAAGGGACAGAGTTTGGATATTCCTCAGGCTTGCAACATCAAGGAGGCACAATGTCAGGAAAAGTATCACAAGAGCATTTCACACCAAAACTATTACTCTGGGGAGCGACTGGCGCCTTGTGAGAGCTGTGTGTTATTTATTGGACTATGGAGCCAAAAAACAGGCCTCAGTCCCTCTACCTCTCTGAGGGAGCCTTTTGTAAAGCTCAAGGGTAACCTGGGACCAGTAGAGTTTGGAAAAGCTTTTCAAATTTTCAAAATAATAACAAAAGCCCCCAGCTCTCCAGCGCACTCTTGTCAACAGCCAAAATACAACATCTTCCTTAGGGGAATGACAAAATTAAAGAACAGCCCAGAAATGTCAGCAAGTTGGTGAGAGACAAGACTGAGAAGCTGACACAGGAACAGAGCAGGTCTGAGCAAGTAGGAATAGAGAAGAACATTTAATAAATAAAAGAAAATTTCCTTTACTTAGTCTCTCCGTTCTCAATGTAGGTGGTCCTATAAAAGCCAACCAGGGAACCATTCAGCCAGCCTTGAAACTTCAGGGTGAGTATATAAGGGTCATTCTCATCAGTGACAGGGAGCTCCGCTTCTGCCTTCATCACTATGTACTCTTGTGGTGCGTACTCAAAGCAGTCAGTCAGAGCAATCTGCTGTCCTGAGGACTTCTTGAGCGTGGGCCTTTCTGTAATCTTGGTCTCTCGCAGATGGAGCCACAGGTGGGTGGTAGACTTTTCCAAAGCAATATAAATACTGACTGTCCCGGTGTAAATGTCTGCCTCCATCTCAGGCTTCACTTCCAGGTCATAGTGGAAAGGCTTCACGTAAGTGGGTAGTCTGAAATGTCTCCACTCGCCAGTCTCATCATTTTTAGGAGGACAGGAACCTGCATCCACTGTGGGAGAAGAGGTTGTTGGTTGATCTGGCTGATTTGGCTTATCTGTTTCCTCTGAAGACTGCTGCGATTTAGGTCTGGTCAGTCCCACACCAAGCCCCACAGCAAGACCTACAATGACCACAACGCCACAGATAATAGCCACATGCTTTGTCTTCATGCAGTACTTCTTAGGCTTCTTATCCTCGAGATCCATGTCCTCCATCTCAGCTCCCGGGTCTGTTCTCAGAGCAAAACATTAACCGTATAAAGCTTATTAGTCAATTCAGCACTTGCTTTCGGTAAACTCAGCAGACTTGGTTTGTACGTTAATTGTGTAGCTATAGCTGTTCTCTCTCTGTCTCCCCCACCTCGCTTTCCACGAGGCACTCAATTAATTAAAGATAACATGCATTTAGAGGAAACATGAATGATCAAAAGGAGTGCAGCTGGGCAGGGAGACCGAGGGAACCGACACAGAAGAACATTGTTCCCACTGCACTCCCCTTATAAGCAGCACAACCCCACCCCCAGCCCCTCCTGCTCTGGCCTGAGTTAAATATAAAACAGTGCTATGTTAATCAGCAGTTAGGAGATGATCAGATGCCAAAGCTCTGTCAGCAGCTTTCAGAAGGAGTTTGCAGATAGAGGTGTAACTGCTCCAAAACCTCAACCTTTGCCACTGCCTCTTCCTTTTTTTACTGTGCTGTGTCTTGTTTAGGATTTTTGAGGTTGCAGGGTTTTTTTTCCCTCTTACTAGCAAGGATTTTCTTGAACTTCCACCCTATAGTTTGTGAAATGACGTCTCTAAACTCTCAAAAATCCAGCAAAATCACATACATCTTTCAAGGCCTTTTCAACTGTTTCCCCTCTTTTCTAGGTTCATTTACCTCTGCTGTGTAATTCGAGGCAGTTGCAGGCAGAAGAATGTACAGCAGAATGATAAATCTTCATTGCTGACTTTAAACTTTAAAATACATCTAATTCTTTTTGTCTCATAGGGCCAATTTTCCAGGAGACTGCTCATGACTGTGCATGCACAGGCAGCCTGGGATATGGCTGCCTTGTTGGTTAGTGCGATTGCAGAGCTGCCTGTGAACCCTCGCTGTGAGGGACACTTCTAAATATGCAGTTGGATGATTTATGTACTAAAAATCTAACTCAGCATTTACTGCATGTCATCACAATGTGGCGCTTCATTGAAACAAATTAATTGAACAGAGCCCAGTTCTGCCTGGAAAACCTTATTATAAGTAATGCCTTGCTAAGCTTGCAAGCAAGGTGTTGCTAATGTAACACCAAGCTGAGTCTTGACCTTGTTTGACATTGAACTAAAGGAAAACAAAGTAGAATAGAAACCTCAGTCTTCAGCTCTCTTAACCCTTTTTCTCCACTTACAGAGCCCATTTCAGTAGGTTTTAAATCAGGCACATCAGTTTGGCTTCATGCCTCCTGTTTTAGTTTATAATGAAATAGATTAACGTTGCTCTTCACATCAGTTAAGATTCTCTGACTACTGAGCCTCTTTTTTTTTTTTTTTCCTTTAGGATAGATAAAGTTTTACCTGGACAGGGAGATTCAAGACTTAGAATTAGTGAACACATGCTCCCAGTGAGACACACTGTCTCACGGAAGGAGCCTTTCCAGAATAGATTTCATCCAGTCTATTTAGTCTTTTTAGAAATGAATCTGCTCCCAAGACTTTGTAAGTCTCCCTTTGAAATATCACCAGCCACCACCAGGAACTTCAGCCACCCAATCCACATCAGCACTCTTATAGCACACTACTATTTATATTACTTCTTCTTTTAAGGGCAAAGTTTTCCATCAGGAATTGAGAAAAGAAAAAGTCTTTTTTTTTTTTTTTTTCCAGAGCATCAAGTTAACTCTTACTCAGATACTTTCAAAAGTGAAAAAAAAAAAAAAAAAAAAAAAGAAAGAAAAAGAAAAAAAAAAATTCAAGCAGAAAGCTAAAAATCTGTTTCATATTATGTCTGGTTTTATTGTTTCCCATTTCCCTCTCGTGATCAAAACTAGATATGACATGGGAAACCAGTGCCCTTTAATGGATTGGGTAAGAATTTAACTTCCAGCAACAGAGCCAGCATTGAAGATCATGGTCTTAACATTTAAAACCATTTCTGCTTTTCTTTTGTTCTGATTGAAGACGACATGAAAACAGAGTGAGAATAGATTTTAAATAAGACATCTTAAGCCAAAGCAGGCCATAAGTGATAAGATAGTAAATGTGTCTTGATTTCAAGCATGCTTTTTACATCAATACGATTTTCCTCCTCCATAGCCAAGAGGTTTTCTGCTAAATGTTAAGTCTATAGGTTGCAGAACAGGTTATTTATTCTAATTATGAAGAGACTTACAGATTTCTTCCCTGCTAACAATTACCATCCTCAGGGAAGAGCTAGAAAACATATCTGGATGAGCTGGTCCTAAGTAACAAAAATATATGTGTCTCTTATCCAAAGCCTTAAAAACAACAGTAGCAGTAAAATCCATTACAAACTAATGAGGAGTGACACATGTATTAGCTCAACAAATAGCAGAGATTATTAGTGTCTTTTTGCCAGTCAAAAGCAGTAGTGCAGTTATACATGAGTTATCAGCATTGATATTTTTTTAATAAACACTGAGGTTGAAGCCTAGCTACAGCCAAAAATAGGTATCTATATTTCTGATAGAGGTAGTTAAGAGCAGGCTTATTCCTCCCATATCAGAAATATGCTGATTTCCTAGCTGATACCAATGGGGCAGGGAAAGAGAAGGAAGCAGCAAGCAGCTGTGCTAAGATGCTGCCTAGCTGCCAAGGCAGCTGGGGAGCAATAACCCCATATACTTATCCAGGGATGGAACAGAGCTGGAGCTATCAATTCCACAGAAGAAATAAATGAGTGCAGAGCACGCCAGGGCTGTGCGAGTGCACTTGCTGCATGGTTGTCCCTATGTAGAAAGGGGCAGGGAACAAGACCTGCCTCCCCAGAGAGGAGGTTGTGCAGACCAGTACCATGATCCCTCATCACAAAGCTACGGATATTTTGTCTCTGCTCTTTCCACTAGTCTAAGATGATGAATATGGAAAGAAAGCTCACCCCAAGGTACTTCTGCATATACCACAAGCACAACTACTTTGAAGCTGGCAAGTGCTGGCCAAGCTTGGAGGGCTTTAAATTGTTTAGTTTCATTCTAGAAAACTAGAAAAGGATTACAACAATCTCGTCAGTCACCTGGACAATGCTAATAGCTGCTATCTCTCATTTGGTGTTGAAGCAATTGTTGTTAATTGAAGCAATTGCACCTTAAGTTAGGATTTAGTTCTCAGTCTGAACTGGAGTTACCACACCAGTTCAGCCCTGCCCCTTTGGATACCTATAAAAGAGGTGGGTATAAATTCACCCTGCTCGGTCTTGACATTGCTGGTGGGGACATGCATGTGACCGTAGGAACAATATCCAAAGATCTTTTCAGACAAATACCAAGAATGTAAATGCATCCTAATTTTTATCCCCCAAATGGTCAGCCTTTAATTTCCAAGATCACTTCCAATTTTAAGTTCAGAAAATGGAATAAGATTTCCGCAAGTGACAGCCAAGAGCAGCACTAGCACAGGCCTGCTTCAGGCTTTTAGCAAGAAGTGACACAGTCCCAGGAAATCCTTAATTGAAGCTGACAATGCGCAAAGAGCTGCTCTGGAAAGTGTCAGAGACATGGAAATAAACAAAGTATATTAAAAAATAATAATAAAAATCAAACTCCATGGCAAATCACAACAAAAAAAACTCCCCCGAGCCAAGTCCATCCTTGGAATAACATGAAGTACTTACTGGGCCCATGCCAAGGATGTCTAGGCTCCCTGTGCCCAGGGACATTAAGGCAACATGAGGGCAACAGATTCAAAGGACTTCTAATTTCCTGCCTGTTCCTCAGCTGCCCCTGCTATGAAATTATGAGATGCTGTAATAAATGGAGCCCCTCTGCCCCTCCATCAGGAGCTATTTGGCTCTCTTTCCATTAAACTGACACTCCTCATTAAAACTGTGGCTTCAGAAAAAAAAAAAAAAGGCATGAAGCAATCTGCTGTAGTGACTGCTTTCTGGCAGAGCTGCTCTTGTAAACTTCTCTCCTGTGGCTCCCTACCCCCAGAAAAATGTTCAGGACGTGGATTTGAGAGATGTGAAACTGATTGTGGTGTTCCACCAGGTCACAGATGAATTGTACAAGAAATAATTCCCCCGTGCTGTATTTTCTTATGTCTGTAGTGACTGATTATGTCTTCATCTTCAGCTTTGAATACCCTGTAGCTTTCATGAATTCCCTAGAAGGTTCTCAAGTCTGCCTTATGCTGGTCCTTGTTCCACTCACAGTCTGTTCTATGACAGTTTTTATCTATAAACCAGCTCAGCCTGGATTTGCGCTTTGTGGAAATACAAATATTTCAAGCTGGTTTGAGAGGGACAGTTGGACTTTCTTCAATCCTTGCTGTTTCCCCTCAGTAAAATCTTTGAAAGCTAGCCTCTGCTGTGCCAGATTGGTGGCTGTGGGGGCTCAGGAGGACTGTGTTATCTCCTGCTGCAGGCTGACGAGCTCTGTATATAACACTTGCAGTCCCACCACCCATTTTGGTGGCTTTCTCCAGTATGCTGATGTTGGCTGTTTTATCACTTGAGACAAGGCTGAAGGGCTTTATCTCAAAGCCTCTTCACAAGGGGGAACTATGAGTTACCCTGACAAGTTTTTTTTTTTATTTTTCTTTCTTATTTCTATCTTCTGGATACAGATTCCGTGCCTTGAAATGTGAATGTCATCTCTAATATTCCTTGTGTTAACAAGGTAAGTGAGACTATTCATTTGTTTTGCTCTATAGTATTGTTTATTCTTCTACTGCCTTGCTTGGATCCCTTCATGCAAGTCGTTAATCTGTAATCCAAAACCATAATAGTTTCTGGGATCCTGGTGAATATTGTTGGTATTTAACAACTCTATTATGCTTTATTATTGTTACTCCTTAGTACTGTGGTTCTTGTTAGCGCTGGTCATTAAAGGAGTTACAGGTTATGGCAATGCACTTCAAAGGTTAGCTTCCAATATGGAGTTTCCTTCTTGTCTTTAAAAACCTGCCTGAGGTGACTTCTGCTGTATCAACAAAATACAGTTAAACTTATACAGGTTTTCTTTCAAGCTTACTCAAGAGAGCATCTCTTTGCTACTTTATACATTCTATTTAACAACTTCCTAAGCAAAAGTGAGAAAAGCAACCAGCTTTTACGATGCAGTCTCTAGGATGTGCTGTGACACCACCAGGCCCTCAGGAAAACCAGAAATGTTCAGAGGGAAATTCCCTGGGGAACTTGTGGAGGCATATTATCCTTATACTGAGAGACTTGCGTTCTTTTCCCTTTGTGAATGAGGGTGATACCTTAGACTTTCTCTCCACTTGCAATTCAGGGCAATCATTTTAATCTATTTCACAAGAGTTGTAGTTCTCCGAGGTGCCACCTCTGCCCTTGAGTATTGCTGTGTCACTTGGTGCACAGCTATATTGATCTGCTTCTGTAGCTAATAGCAGGGCATGAGGAAAAAAGCATTTTTTATGGAGGAGAGGTATAACATCCTCTTCCCACCTTGACTGTCTGCAGCCTGAAACCGTTGACCTTCAGGGCAGGCTCATTTGTGCTGCTCCCCTCTTCTAGAAGCAGAGCAAGAGCTTGGAGGCCAAATAAAGAAGTATTAGCTAGGCCTGTAATGATATCTGCTCAGCATGCAGTGATAGTGCTAAACCCAGGTAACATACTAGCTTCACTGAGCAGGTGATGGAGATTACTGTGGAAAATGTGTTATCAGCTGATGGCATGTTTTAACTTACAGTAAATTATAGGCTTCTTGTTTTACTGAAAAATGGAAATATAGTAGAAACAAAAGAAAACATTATACTAACTGGAGACAGAGTGGAAGGATCAATCATCCTTCTAATCACTAGAAGAGATTAAAACACTTCTTTCTCTTACAGCTGTGTGCACTGGGAGCAATTCTCTAACAGTCAACAGCAAAGTGCTTGAAAATCTGCAAAAAGAATAATAAGATATCATGTAAAAATAATGGAAGGCTTACCTTAAGATAACTTGCCTATCTGGAATATAATAACAAGGAGACTCATACAGTTTTCAAAGGTAACAAGTTTCTCACAGATTAGAGAACCTTTCGAGTTAATCTTGTATCTCATTTGAGGTATCTGTAATGAGGGGTTACGTGCTGTTTCTGACATATCTCACATGAGTCACTGCAAAACAGTGGACTGAGGAGATCTTTGATTTGTTCTGCTGATAAATTCATGTCTCCCTTTGCTGAAGATGCACCAGAAGTCATGACAAATCGCAGAAAACTTGCTCATATGATTTCTGGCACAAAAGGAGTCCTGTGAGTGAAACCAAGTTAATGTAAGAGGAAACAACTGTCCAACTTTCTTTATTTAGTTGGAGATATCTCGGGAGTTTGCCAATGTGTATTTAGATTACTTGCAAACCTGTTACATCTGCATTTGCCCTTGGTTTCATTTTCTTGGCCAGGATGATGAAGCTGATAAAACAAAGCAATTGCAGTGTCATAAACTTTCTCATTTGTATATTATATTTTAAAAAATCCTTTTTCCTCTTTGTAAACAGGATTGTAGCTATATTAATGTATTTGAAAATGAATGGAGATTGGAGGATGAAAGTAATCAATTACAGATCCGGCTTCCTTTCATTCCTCCCCTTTAAATGATTTTATTTTCCTGTGAAATGGAAATAGAACAAGCTATGTCTTTGGGACTTCAGCCATGTTTACTCTGTTTTGCCCTGTGCAGAATCTTTCTCTCAAGAAATAGTTTAATTTTCATCAGTCCTTATCTCCCTGCTTCTGCAATGGTTAAGTAGAACAGGAGATAGGGATCATCACCTTAGGTCACATGGATGGGGTATCAGAATATCCTAAAATGATGAGGTGTGTGATGAGGAACCAGCATAAAGCATGATGTTAAAGATTAAAGTTTTTTTTTGCAGTGGCTGTAAGGACAGATAGAGGGCAGGTGTGTTAGAAGCCTTTTTCACTGAAAGGCTTAAACCTCTACAGTTCCGGAGTTTTTTCTGCATTTAGCTGGGATACCTAATAGATCATCTCCCTCATTTAATTCTGGATAGCCACTTAAACTTTGCAGAAACTTTGCATTCACATTGGTAATCAAGAAGTATCCTCAGTTTCTAACTGATGGAAACAGTTGTGCTATGTTGTTTTGGGGCTCGGGGATAGCACTAAGGACTGTGCTACTAGAAAAATCTTTTGCTGATCAAATTGGTAGTAATGATGAAATCATTTTTTTCCTTCTGAGACTAAGAAAGGTTTGGGAGTCTCTAGTTTCCTGTAGCAATAAAAACATCATCTGGAGGCCTAGACACTACTTAGAAGGAAAAAGAATGGCAAAGTAATATCTTTCAATCTGAGGTAAATACAGTAAGGACATCTTTCACTTAGTAATGGACCTTGACAGGGTTTTTGCTTTACTTAGGACAGCCAGATCTAGTGGTTAATCCTACCACTATCCCAAAGTAGCATTGTGAACAGCATCCTACAATGTTCTATGATGTTTTTCCAAGGGGGTTTGGAATATATTCTTCTTGAATTTAAATGAGCTAAGAAGTGTGCATTTTTTTCCCTGTCAGGAAGCACGCTTTTTCACCCCTTTACATCCCTAGCATGGGATAATCTGAATAATCTGTTAATTGACTGAATAATCTGGGAGTACAATTTTATGGGCCAACAGTTAAGTCCTCACATATAAATTGATTTATTATGAGCAGCAGCAACCAAAGTAATAAGTTTCTACACAAGAATGAGGGCATCTTTATTCTTCAGGCATATAACATATTTGAGCTTGTGTGCAGCAGTACAGCTTGCCAAGAACATAAAGGAACAGACCAGCAAAATTTAGCACTTGATAAAGATTGCACTGTTTAAAAAAAAAAAAGGGCAGCAAAAGCAATGAAACCCAGGAACTTCTTACCCTACAGATTATCAAAACAAAATTCATCTTATAAAACCAGCTAAGGAGTTGCATACTTCTTGGCTCCATTGGGTGCTGGATATGGAGGCTTAGACTTGGAAATGATCAAATAGTGTCTTGGTCTATCTGGATCCAATTCAGGGTTTTAATCCCACATCCAGGGCCTTCTCCACTGATAATCTAAATTAAAATGAGTTTAGATTGTATGCAACAATTCACAAATTCAACAATATACAAATAACCATTGTATGATTACTGCCTCTCCTTTCCCTGGAGGAGTTCAAGTACTGGTGCATAGTGTTACAGCACGAGATATTGTTGTACAGCCAGGTATTTCCTGCAAGGCTTTCCTTTCTCATTTTAGTTCACTCTTTTCCTTTCCCTCAAACCTCAGTGATAGATTCTGGCAGGAATTTTCCTTTTTTAAGAAGAAACTTCCTTTCCTAGAGATTCTGGCAATAGAAGACACAAATATCCACTTTTGTTTATTGGTATAAAAGTTAACTTGTCAATCTATGTCCTAATGTCTTTTAGGAACTCATAGTACTACTTCTGTATGCTGTTTTCAGCCTATTTCTGGAGTCAGTATTTCCATTCTCTGTGGAGAGCCAAGAAGTAGAACAAAAGTTCAGGTCTATGTTAATTACCAAGTCTGAGGGAAGAAAGGTTTAGATACAGGATGTTTACTTCTTCCCCACAGAAATCTTCCCCACAGAAATTTTCTCTATTTATATACTTGCATTCAAGAGCAACCTAATGGTTTTAGAATGGAGACTTGGTCCTTGCCTGGAGAGTACATCTGGTGTTAAATATGACCCCAAAAAAGTAGGGCACTGATGAATGAAAAGGGAGAATGCAATGAAGTGATAGGATGACTATATTGGTGTAGCTGTACAGGTAAGTAGATATGTGCTATTTGTCTTGATTACTTGTAATCAACACATAATTCATATATTATGAGAATAGGCTCATTCTGTTGACTGGCATCTCATAAAGCCATAAGCCTTTAAGTGAAGCTTTTTTAAAAAAATAATTCAATTATTTTGTATATATCTCTCTCTTCATCTGAGAAGAGCACTTATTAAACTCTCAGACAAAGCAATCTCCAGCTAAGTTACCAGCACTCATTTATGGTGCAATCAACAACATTCTTCAAACTTGCTGCATCGGTCTCAAGGTAAAAAAAAAAAAAAAAAAAAAAAAAAAAAAAAAAATGACAAGCTGTTTGGCATAATTCTACAGTGATCATACTTTATTTTTCCAAGAAAACAAATTTGTTTCTGAAGCATATGCTTAGGGTAGTAATGTAAGGTTTGATCTATTTAATTCTATCTTGCATCTTAAAGCTCCATCTCCATTTTAGAATGGAAATGTCATTTTTTGAGGAGGATACACTACTACAGTGATTCACAACAACAAAAAAAATCTCAGACAAGTCACTTAAGTTTATATAAAAATTGTGCATTAAGATGACTGAAAGGGCATCTTGGCACAAGTTGATCTCGGTCTGCTCACTACAGCTGGAGGGTCAGTAAATATTTTCCAGGAGCTATGCTGCCTTATTCCATCTAGTTTGGTCTGTAATATCTGTATTATTGATGGATGTTCAAATATTCAGATATGGCCAGCAGGAGCAGGGGAAAGCTTGGAGAAGGAGCTAAAGGTAATCACAAATCAGAGGCTAAAAACAGTGGTGTCATTGCAGTTGGGTGTCAATGCAAAAAGAACCAAAATCTATTTCCATCCACCAGTCTTTCCTGTTTCTTTGAATTGTCTATAATCCTGGATTGCTGATATTCTGAGGCTACTTTACCTAGATTGCTATATGGAACACTTTAACAGTGTTATTTTAAAAATAACAGGTAAAAACAATGTTCTCGAGAGCAACAGAAGATACTTCTGTTTTACTAAGGTGGGGGCTGGCTTTCCGAAGTTGTATTTTCCTATAATGTGTAACTGCACACTTAGTGCTGGAGAGAACAGAGTTCACAGCCTTGCTTTCAGGCAGACTCACTGCAGTTTAACATGCTGCACAAGCTGTTCCCTATTGTTCTGAGGCAATATTTTGGCATGCGTTCAGCTGAGACTCCCAGATTCACATGAAGCATTTAAACAAGTGGCCCAGTTTTCGAAGTGCTTGATTGCAAATTTAAGCACCTAATTTAACTGTCTTCAGGGAAAATATATATGTATTTGATGAAAAACAGTGCAGAACTTTTTTTTTTAAAAAAGCACTTTCAGTACCTGCTTTCCAAGGTTATCCTGAAAGCTTCTATGTGGTACATGCTACAGCTCTAGGCTCCTGGAACCCTACCAAAAAGTATTATGTTCCTGACTGTATCTTGACTTGCAGGGAAAAATGCAGCCTCGTTTTAGTAGAGAGATGAGTTCTGGTTATGCTCACCTGATCACTTGGCTTATTGCTACGGCCATGCTGGACTGGGTGTCTGTGCTTGTGTTGTGCCAGCCCCTTCTTGCAGTGCAGCAGGAGTCAGGACTTTGTCTCCTCCAATAAACCAAAAGAGCACTGTGGAGAGGAAAGCTGTTACGTTGCTTCAGGTGATGCACGTGAACAGCAGTAGTGTCTTGGCAAATTTTTTCTATGGCCAGTTAGTGCTTCATAACTAATGACTGCAACTGCAGTGCTCAGAGGAAGGATCCTGATACCTGGCTCTGTCATCCCACCAGGAAACAGAAGTCAGCCCTAATCTACTTGATGCCAGAACCCTGCAGCCTCACCTGGGGCAGACCTCCAGGTGTTATGGGGACCAGGGTGATTTCTTCTGCGTCCAGCCCTGTATCGCAGCCCCTCTGAGCAGCCAGATGGGACGCAGCCCCAACAGCCTGCTAGCTGGTTCCTTTCAAGCAGCCCATCATTTCTGCTGCATCCAATGCATCTCTGCAGTGCGAAATACAACTTCCCAAAGTCTTTGTACTCTTCTTTCAGGCTTAATAAAGACCCCACCTGCCAATTCCTTTACCCAGGGGAAAATTCTAAAAAAATCAGTTTCTTGGGTGTTTTCTAGACCACACTGTCAGCTTTGGGAGTGTCAGAAATCATTGTAACAAGGGAAAGAAAGTGCTTTTAGGCAGCAAATCACTAAAGCTGCCTTCCCCCTGCAAACATGATGAACTGGTCTCTTAAATACAGTTCCAAATCCCTTGATCTGATGGGATTTACTGGCCTTACCCAGAAAGCAGGGGGTGTGAAGCCAGGCAATGACCAGGGAGCAGAGGAAACTGCCTCAACTGCTCTGTATTAAGCAGGCTGGGGAGAGAGTGGGCAAAGGAGGTGGTGGCAAAAGGAACTTGCTTTCTAAAGTGCAGCCTGATGGCAGATTTCTGCATAGCTGCTGTCAAGGGTGGATATGTTATAAAACAAACAAACAAAAAAAAAACTTCCCTGAATGGACGGTTAATGAGGCAACCCAGTAGTTTTTGCTTAGTTTATTTTTGGTGTCACTGTGACTCAATGACAGATGTGTAACACTTCAGATTCACTTCCCTCATGTTAACATTACACCCGCGATCCCTTGTGTCTGTCCCCTATCAGCACAAGAGCAGCCAGGGCCAGGCCTGTGTTTATGTTGCTTCCCTGAAGCTGTGTGACTATTTCTATACTTCAGATAATTGAGTTTCAAAAGCCTTGAGCTAAGTGATGAGGAGGCAGGGGAAGTGTAGAGCTGAGGGATTTTTTGTAACAGATTATGATTTACTTTCTTGTTCCAGCAAGTGGAAACCCACACTGCTTCCCTGTGCTGTCTGTCTCAGAAATGTACGTGTACTATTCTCATGAGGACAAGCTTCCATTGTCTTACTCTGGGGCAACTTCACTGCTTGCTTATAAATAGGAACAGATGTTTCACTTGGAGCAATGAAGAACAGGTGTGGAGAATGAAATTATTTCCTCCTGATCTAGTATTGTTTCCCTTCTTTCACACTAGCTTCTCTGTGAAGATAATCCACTTCCCTGCTGCGCAGCCACTCGAGCTGGAGTGGTGGCTGTGGGGTGTGCTCCCTCCCATGTGTGCTGCCCCAGAACATCTGGATTTAACACTCCTGTTCTCCCCAGTGCCCAGCAGTACAAAACAGATGACTTTTTGCAGCTGTAAGAAGGTGGCAGTGAGGGAACCTGAGTCAGTATGCTTGATTATGGAAAAGGTATCAAGGCACAGTCTGGTTTCCTTATGTTGATAGATTTGCACTACTTTCAGTGTAGATAGCTGCAGCTGCTGGCTCTGAGAGCAGCTGTGGCTTAGATGGAAAGTGGGTGTTCATTTTCAGAGGGATTCCTGGGCTTTGGTACTGCAGTTAGCCATCTAGTTAGAGGCTGATTGTTTACTCAGTGTTCACCAGTACATTTTGAAATGATATAGAAATGGTTCTGCTGTATTCTGTGTTAGTGGACTTTATTCTTTCATAGGGAGCGGCTGTAATGGTCATGAGATCACACGAATAGTATTAGTGTTCTCACATACAGAAAGTGTGGAAGGTATAAATGACTGGTATGAATGTTTATTACCAGAGGAAGATTTCAAGTTAACTTGAACTAAATAACTGCGAAATTGTAGGAACAAGACACTAAGTTGAACAATGCTATTTTATTTGGGAGATTACCATGTTACATGACTGTTACTGTCTGTGCTTTGTGCGTACCCTTTGATCACTTTTCTTAAACAAAACCAGAAGGCTAAAAGGACAGGCACTTAGAGCATATATGACAACCCTGTACTGCTGTAAACAGCAGAATGTTTTTCTGTCATCCTGTTCTGAAGTTAAATGCTTAATATTTCTAATACTGAAGGCGTCCTTAGTCCTTCTGATTCTGAAATGGCCTTCTATGAAGTGAACTGTGCTATTTCTTTTTACACCACAACTGTTCTTAAAGCCAGACTTCAGTATTTCATTACTATGTAACTTCAACTGTGCTCTTGCTTGTGCCTGATAACTAAGTTATTTCTCTGGAATTAAAAAGGAACCTACTCCATTAAAGTAAAGGTGCTGACATACACAGGACTTGTTTGCAAGACAATACACGGGTACCCAACAGCTTAGCTTTTTAGATCTTCCAAATCAATTCTGGTACCATCCTAGAAGTGCTGTGCTTTCTAAAATGACTGAGGTCTCAGTTCATACTTTGCTGACGCTATTCCTGTTGCAGTCAGCTTTCCCAAGCTGTGGGAGGTACACTTCAATTACTGTCTTATCTGATCTGAAGTCACTTTCCTCAGCTCCATTATGCTATGACTGCCTTTGAATCCTAGTCAATAATATGCCTGTGTAGTACTTCTTGTCAAGGTCTTCATTGTGTCTGTCTTGGTATTTTCCAGCATGCAATCTTCTTATCTCTTTTAAGAGCTATGGGAGGGAGCAATTTTTGCAGATGTGCTTGGAAGCCTTTTTCTGTGTCCATGGAAAATACTATCTTTACTGGTAGTTCCAGCATGGCATATCAGAAAATGACAAAAAGGCTTTTTGCCTGCAAAAAGCCTGCAGGCTTTTTGTATCAGGCTACACAGAAGGTAGTACAGCTTGCCTTGCCATGAAATGCTGGGCTGTAGATAGGCAAAACATGCTGGTACTATGGGTTAGCAAATGAGAAGTCTTGCAAGTAAGTAGATTACATTTTTAATGGGGATGGGAGGGTGTCAAATGAAGATTCATGTCCATGTTGACCAACTGATATGATAGTGAATGAGAGCTTAATCTAAGTGAGGAGAAGGAAACTGCTGTGAGCAAAGGCAATGTGCATTTTTGAGAGCAACATGAGACCTCTTGGCTTGCACTGCTTCCAACAAATAGTAAAGTTACTTGACATACTATTTTTTCTAAAGTTATGCTAGTGATGATTAGTACAGTGCTCACTTTTTGCATTGAAGATTCTAGAATATGAAGAGAAGAAATAACTTTACTGATGTTGATGGTTATTAAGAAATGTTCATGGCTTGGGAGATCTGAATACTGTAATCTCTTAAAAGTCAAACTCAATGCTTCCATAAAATTATTTTCTTATTACTACGTCTGGGTACAAGACTAGTGATACAAGATATCAGTTTCAATGCCCAGAAAGTTCCTGGATTAGTATTTAACTTCTGTCTATTTTGCTCATTGCCTAACTTCTGTTGTGAAGTATACAACTGTTCCATTAATAGCAAAACACAGGCATCAATATTCTTTGAGCCACTTGTAAAATTGGTACAAAGATGTGCCTTTCAAATGAATGCTTCTTTCCACAGCATGAGGCATCTTCATGAGATGTCACACCCATTGCTGGTGGCCTGCAGCTCACTGCATGAATGCTTCTGCTGAGACAAGACATTCTTATGTGAGGTACTTAAAATCAAACCAGCATCGTCTCCAAGTTAAGTAATGTTAGCTGAAGAAAAAAACAATAAAATGTTTTATTGTTCAATAAAACTAAGTATTAGAGCATAGCCTTGGAGTTTGATTGCACGTAAGCTTGTAGAAAACATTTCTGCAGCCTGGAGGCATCTTAGATTTGAGATTGAGATCCTCCTGGCCTACTCCATCTCCAGTAGAAAGCTTGCAAAATTTTGGCCACCAAAGTTATCCTGTTTCAGAACTGGCACTACTCAAACCTTAATTACTTAATTTGCTTCAGTTTTGGACTCTAGAGTAGACTGTTTTTGATGTGAAGGAATAAGCTGTCTTTGCTCAAAAGGAAGTGAAGCCACAGACATCCTGGGAATAGCACCAAAACCTCAGCATCCCTTGGAGGAATGTCTTTCTCCTTACAAGTGAGATTCCTGATGGAGCACCAGGGTACCACAGGGGCCAGCTGCTCTCTAAGGGATGGGGAGCAGGGAGATGAGGCAGCTGGCAGGGCAGGGGCCTTGGCCACCCCACAGAACCTGAGCAAGGCAAGCCCTGGGGTGGTAAGGGGTCAGGTGAGAGCCCTATCACCATGTGCATCCTTGGTGATAAGGCAGCGTGAAGGTCTAGCTGGGAAGCCAGTCCACAGTGGAAGGGTCCATGGCTGGGCTCACACTGTGACAGAGCTGGAAGGGAGTAAAGGCCTGGTCAATGCCATTAAGGCCTGTTGGTGCACCTGGGGCCTTGCAGGTGCAAAAATTACTTTTCTGTCTTGGAAAGCTTTGAAATGGCCAATGTGTGTCTATGCTGGAGGATGGGGGACATCCTCAGGATTTCTAACAGTGAGATCTAACACAACACAATGACTGAGGAATTTTTTGATGAGAAATTGAAAGGGAAGCTTTGCCACAGTGCTGACTTCCATGACCAGCAGTAATGACTTCAGAACAAGAAAGCAAAAAATGCAGTTGCTTGTTTAGCAGTGAATACGAAAGTGCTTAGCAGGAGACTGCTGTAAGAAACTCATTTTACCTTTAGCTGGGTAGCAACTGCCAAGTTTTGAATTACGGATGGGGAAGGCACTGGAGATAAGAAAAAGCAAGCTTAGTGAAATGCACGATGTCCAAATGACTAACTACTGTACACTTTCAAATAGTTATCACAGTAATTTCTGCATGGCTATAGTGTATGTGAAACAGCATTGCAAAAGGATTCAACTCCATAAAGACACAGTGAACCAAGAGTCTAGCAGTCTCTCTGGTGATAATTAGTTGTGGGTTGGACTATGCAGTGCTGTACTGAGCTTGCACTGGGACACTCCAGCCAGCTTTGTGACCTGGTGGGTAGTCACCTACCTACTATAGTCCTGTTTCAAATGAACTCTCTTGATTATCCCCCGTGTAGTACAATGAGAGATGTGTCAGAGCTGGAATAAGAATTTGGGATTCCTAATGTGTAGCCTTGTGATTTCTGAAGATCTAGTGTGCTTTTTGCTTCAGTGTTGCAGAATAAGTAGAAAGCACTGGGTCCAATGGCTGAGAAGTTAGAGCTATTAGTGGAGCTGAAAGACTGCATGGATGCCCAGTGTAATTTCTGTAGGCTGCAGAAGTAGCTGGACTGACTGGAAGAATAGCTGCTTGCAGGGTATGCCTTGTCAGGGAACTGTGGAAGTTGCAAGGGTATGAAAGTACATGGAAGACACAGGCACCAGAGAACTTCTGCGGGTGCACCAGATGAATAGCGACTTAAGACATCTGTTCTGGCTGAGAAAAAGTTTTGTAAGTGTTAAGACTTCAGGGCCATGGGAAGAAAATGTGAATGGGTGCAGTAGGACTGTGTATGTGTGAGGTTCCACATGTATAACACTTTATGAGGTCATCTGTATGACCTGCACTGCACTAGCAGCATGGCCTGGGGAGGTTATGGTTAGCTCTGTTACCTGCAGGAAGCAGGGACTGCACAGGCTGCAGAGAGGAGAGTACTTCTGTAGGAGGCAGTACTTCTGACCTCCAAACACAGGGGCTGCAGGAGGAGGAAATAGACACCAGGTGGCTTACACGTTCCAAAGTATGCTTTTTGACCTCTGCTGCCTGCCTAAGAGGTGAACTGGGTGCTTCGTTTACACTTTACATGTGGGACTAGTTCTTCCTTGAATTCAGTGCTGGGGCTCATTCTCCTGCCATTGGAGTAGAAGCAGCAAGGGAAGGACATCGTACTCTGCAACCTCGCTTGCTCACGTGGCAGCTGGGAATAGCTTGGCCTTTAATATCTGTATGCTACGTAACAGACACAAAGGAGAAACATAACTAGTGCTTACAGTGAGCGTGAACACAAGTTAAGGCTAAAGCTGACCCATCAAAAGAGTTTGAATGTGTTATATTGTTGGCTAGCTCTTCCAAAGGAGCCTAATTGCTCGCATTGCTCTTCCCCACCACACCCTTAGAAATAAGTGCAATATTTTATTTCCAAGGACAGTATACTTCCTTGACTTCTTGTATTCTTCAGGTTTGTCACTTTGTTTTATTACTCCTGTCACTATAATTTCCCTTGTTCCCATTCTGGACTACAAAGTTCCAAGGGGTGTTTTGGGTTATACTCAATCGGTGCAGCCAAATCCTTATGCAGCCCCTTCTGTTAAAGTTATTGGTGCTCGTTCTCACCACTTTCCAGCTTTTAACTTTTCCTTGTCAGAATTACTTTTATTAGCTAAAGCTAATAAAGCTTTCCAGCAAGCATGGTTTCACTCGATCCGCAACCAATGTTTTTGTTTCAGTATCTGTACTTTCCCTACTGAAAGGGCAGAGGCATTGGAAGTGAAATGCTGATGCTTTGGCTTGATTTCTGAGCAGAAAGTCTTAACAGTGGGATTCTGCTGTATTGATGAGAACAGGTTTTGGTATTCTGGAAGTGTTGGCACTGGGATTCCTGTCATCTATTCCTGGAGACAAAGTGCTTTTCTTACAGTGTAGACAGAAGTGCTCAGCTTCTACGTGTTCCTACATCTTGTTCTGACCTTGAAGGTGTTTACTTATATTTAATTATCTTATTGCAAGATTTTAATGATTTAATGATCTTCCTTGAGAGTAATATAATTCTTCTAAAGCACAGCAGCACTGCAAAATAGACAGATGCATTATATACTATAAAATCTACCAATGCTAATTACTTCTGACCAAAAGACAGCTGAGCAAACCATACACGAGTATTTTTGTCTCATGACTGCAGTAAAGACCGGTCAGATTGTGTCACAGTTACATCACTTGAGATACCAAGGCTGTAGAAGACACTAGCAGTAAGTCTGAAGTTGCTGCTGAAGTGCAGAACTGTCAAGGAGAATAAAAGCTAACATATATACTAGATTCTTAAAAGAAGAGGTGCAGGTTCTTCACTGAAACTGATCTGATTTAATCAATGGGACCCCCATCCACCTACAGGTTGCTGAAAGCAATAGAAATGTCAGTTTCCTCTCTGGAAGGAAAAGCTCTCACATCTTGGTGCACCAAGTTTGCTCCAAGGTCATGAAGACATGTTTATAAGTTACTGAGTTCTAAACAGGTGTTATGCTGACAGAAATTTCATGGCAGCTATCTTAGTCTCCACAGATATTGTGGTGAAGAATGTTATAGCACCACTGTATTTGGCACGCCTATATTAAAACAACACTTATCTCTAGCCAATAAATGTCAATATCTTCATGACCTCCAGATTTAGACTATTGACCCTACACACCTTAACATTTAATTAAATCAATTTACTGTTGAACTTATGAGAAGTCCAAGTGACTGGGAAGATCAGACAGGGAAAGCATTATCCATTCTTGAACCTGAAGTGATAGGTGAACCCACAAAATGTCCCTGTTACAAGCTGCAGACCTCCTTTGAGCTTGGACAAATTGTAGAACATAACCTTTCAGGATTTCAACAATGTCTAATGTTTACATGGAAATCTGTCAGACTACCATACGCTGAGAAACTGGGCAGACACCTCTTGGTGTTAATATAAGTAATGCGATGTTTGTCTGTGTTGTAGACAGGTTACTTAAATAGCGGTAATCAGCCTAATCTGGCAGGCTATCACTTGATAATGCATTTTCTATACTGCCTTTTGATAGCAAGTGCAGTTATTGCATTGAATATACAAGCTTGTTTGAGCAAGGAAAATGCCACTTATTCTACAGTTGTGAACAAGATCTTTTATGTACATAAAAATAATTATTTCTAACTACCTTGCTAACTTATTACCAGGTTCTCCCTTTGCTGTACACTTGACAGGAATGTCTCCATAACTGTTATCTGTGCACAGCTGCCTTGGAATTGTGCTGGGATATTGCAATTGTACATTAGCCCTTGGGAGAACTATTGCAACAGTGCTTCCTGGTCCATATCTAAGGCAAAATTAGCTTTACATAACCCTAATTGTTCCTATCTTTGATTTTAAGATAGGATGTACCCTGGGTAGATATCTGGGTATTTACAATACCTGTTTTTACATATTCTTTAAAATGTGAGTTTTTGATCATAAAACTGCAGTGTCTTCCTGTTCTCATTTCCAAAGTGCCATATTGTCCCAGCTTGCAAAGACGACTGGCAGGAAACTTTCCCTTCCCATTCAGTTTTCAGCTTTCCTTTGGCTGGAGGAGGACATAACAGGAATAGGATAATAGTTTCTTGTACTACAGCCAGAAATTTGTGTTGGGGCAGATGATGAGAGCTGGGTACCATTTTCTTGTGGGGCTTGGGCAGACTTCTAGCTGGAGGGTATTGCTGTCCAAAGGGGAGGAAGCTGTCTGAGCAGAGGTGAATGCCAGAGTGGTAGACAAACTGTTTTCTCCCTACTAAAAAAAAAATGCTCATGGCTGCTGATTAGTAGTACTGCTCCTCTGTAAAAGTGAGAGGGCTCTAGATCATAGGGATACAAGAGATTTGAGCACCCCATTGCCCTGGTCTGTGTTGTATGTTCTTCTTGAATGCTGCCTTTTCTCCTGTGCTGTTACTAGCTGAGGGGCATGATATTAACTTTGAATCCAAATTTAAGGGTAGCAAGAAAGTATTCCAGAGGCAGAGGCTTGAATTTGTACAGGTGTTACCATGCAAAAGCTCTAATGCTTATTTTTATGTACTTTGGGCCTCTTACAGCACAGTAGCTAGAGATATCTGGAGGATGCAGGAAGACTTCCTACATGGTGCAAAGAAAGATATATACTTACTGTCAAGTCAGCTTTTCTGTACTGTCTAAGTTAGGTAATATTCATATAGTACAAACTTCTACTGGAATCTACTGGAAAATTATATTAAATTGTCTCATACTTGATTGCATCCTTTAAATCTTAGACTACCTTTTTTTAATGTTTAATTTAGAGTATGTCCTTGCTCCTTCTTAGATATTTTTGAATTAAAGGTCATTATTATTGCTAATGCAGGTTAGCCTTATAAAACTGAAAGGTAGCCATAAAGTCTTTCATGGAAGACAGTTCAGGAAGAGCTTCTGCAGCTGCGACACCAAGAAATATAGAGGGAATGGTAGGCTTAGGTGAAAAATTAGACCTTTTAATCTGCTCTGTAATTTGCTGCTGGCATCAATTGGATGGGAGATAATTATTAACAAGATTAATGCAGTAAAGATTATAACTACTTGGATTTTTTTACTCTTTCCCTATCATGACAACCTTTAACTAACTTTTCTTGTTGAAGACCAATTCAGTTAATAGGAAAGGTCCAGGAAGTATTCCAAGGCACGGGCCTATTTCTTTTGTCAGTCCACTTCCTTCCTTATAACAAATTTTTCCAGCCTAAGGCAGAGCTCACATAAGCATCATTCACACCACTCATGGTGTACAGTCACTTCCATGCAGCAATGGCCTGGCACAGGGACAAGGCCTCTTATTGTCAATAGTGATCTAAAATGCTGGAAACCTGATCATAGTGGCATGACAGGGTCAGAGAACAAATTACAAGTAAACATTCTTGTTTGTGTTTCCAGGGCCCTTAGTGAAAAATGTTTTCTGTATCTTCAGAGGGGTTATTAGCAGCTGCTCAGTTTCCACATCTTCAGTAGGTATCCCAGAGCTAATGAAATCCTGGTGGATCCACTGAAACAAGAAGTGCTGTAACTTTGCTAGGAAAGAGGATGAATGTGACACCTAAACACTGAGGGTCCAACAACTGGTGCTTTGTCACTGATTTTTTTTCCCCAAGAAGGCCAAAAATTCAGTGACAACAATCACATTGGCTTTGAGAGAGTCAAGAAACCTTTGTTCTGACAGGTGTGTATACCAAATATTCAAGCTGCTTCAGCTGGAGAAGTCTTTTGTGTCTGAAACTTACATTCCTCCTAAAAAGGAGAATTTTAGCACCATGTTCAAAAATAGCTCTTCCTTGTGTCACTAGTCATAAGTTCAGGCGCAAGGTAAGGAGTTCTCTTCTTGTCATGTATGTGGAAAGAGGTACTGAGAAGCAAGATCTCAAGTTGCCTTGCCTTCTTATCATGGGTCTGAAGCAGAAAAGGGTCTGGACAACAAGTTGTTTCATCTTTAAAGAGTTTTAAAGTCTCTCTAAATTCAGATGAAGGGGTTTTTCTAAGCACGTTCTTTTTACTTGTTTCATCACCTTCTATGATTCCAATATGCTTTACCTTGGTGATAAATTTTCCTTATTATCTCTCTTAACCTCTGGCCCTTAAACAGTTTTTGTTAGTCTTATGAGGTTTTTAAGATTCAAAAGTTTGAGTAGTTATCAAAACACTCCATCCTTGCAACAAACTCTATAAGCAGGCCCTTTTTAATATGACCTTAATCAGGAAACTTCAGAGAGTATAGTATTAATCATAGCCCAGCTAATGTTGGTGTGTTTCTAAGGAGCTCTCAGCCTTCAGGCTGGGACAGGATCTGTAATTCTTCCTATTCTCACTAGTAATGGTGACCCAGTTAGGTTATTTGAGAAGGTGGTTTGTTGCTACCTCAGTAGTATCTACTTAGGGTAGTAGATATGGTTGTCTGATTTCTTGATGTGACAGAATATTTTACTACTTGGAAATAGGACTTCATCAAAACAAAAAATGGGAGTAGTCCAGAAGCTTTTTATTGTTGAAATGCCAGGAATCCTTCATTCTGCTGAGGGGCCTGACAGGTTCTTGTGTATCCCCTGTAATTGTTAGCTGAAGCTGGTTTGACACTGGGTTTCCTGACAGCGCAGAGGCAGAAGTGGTTAATGCTGTGTCCACTACTAATCTACACCTGATGCTCATGTATTAAATAAGCATCTGAAAGGTCTGTTATTGTAATAATAGAAGCACTATTTCTAACACTCAGTGTGGAGTTCATCACCTTCTCTTGTGAACTGGTCTTCAGACTCCCACGAAGACAGCAAGCCTCGTTAATCTGCATCCACACAAAAGAGATGAGAATTTTCCTAAAATGGTCCAGAAAACACAAGATGCTGTTGTCACAGATAATGTTTTGCTTCAGACTGACAGCGAGCATGGCCTCAGGTAACCCAGTCTGGTGTACAGTGGTGGTGACACTGACATTTTCTGACAGTCTGTAGGGCAACATATAGCTATGGGAGCACTTGTGTATTCAGCCAGCTTCCTGGAAGCAGATTGATAAGAGTGATTAGCAATAATTCTTGTGGCCACAATTAAGAAGGAAGACACTGAGGTTTTTCCTTACTGCTCTTGCAGAACAGAACTGTCAGATATTTTATGGTCAGTACGCTTCTAATTGTACGTATCTTGCTATAATTGTAACATAAATATTCCCACATGAATATTTAGGAAACGGCTTTCCTGTGGTATTGTATGGCATTTCCATAATTATCACTGCAATTCCTGGCAGATTCAAACTGTCAAGTCTGTTTACATTGCAGTGGAAAAGTATTTACTGATCCATACAAATGTTACATTTGCATCTGTAACAAAATACATACCTCGTCAGTTTGCTAATGAGCAAAATTATACATCTGGTTAAAGGAACTTTTTCAGAGGCAGAGTTGGCATTTCCCATATACCATTATTATATGGATACACTTCTTTCCCCCCTGGAATTTCAGTCAAATGTGAGAACATGTTATCGAGGAAATAAAGTGGTGCCAGAATTTATATGAAGTATTAAACTCCATGCGTCTGAGCTGTTGACTTATAATAGTCACAGCCTCATTTGGCTGGCCAACTAACAAGCACAGCACTAATATTGGATTCAGAACTAGGGGAACAAAAGCAATGGAACATTGTCCTGGCCTTTAAAGGACTGAACATTTGGGGCCTCAGTACCAGTGGGGAGGTGCTGAGTGCCTGACAGGGTTTGGTACCAGAGCGCTCAGCTCTCCATTGCAACTACTGACTGATGGAACTGGGTGCAAACCTGCAAGCAGGCTGTGCAAAGCCCCTCAGGTCCAGTTATTGAATGAACCAGCGCTGCTCCAAAGCTGGCTTTGAGGGACTGTAACCTCAAACCTGGCAAATATGGTAGAGCACAAGTCCAGCTGGGTTTGGTATGTCTGGTTTGGAGCTGGCTGTGCTAGCTCTCAGCTCGTTGTGTGCAGAGCAATTCAGTGTCTTTGCCCTGTGTTTCTGTGTTAAGTGAATACAAGAGGAATCCAAAGGACTTGGCTCCCATCAGCCTAAATAGGGGACTTTTGGCTGCAACTCAGCGTTGTTCTGCTAGGTGCAGAAGAAAAATGATGCACTCTAGGACTCTTCATGCTAATTCCTCTGCTTTCTTTTACAATGCAGAAGTGTAAAGTGTTTGAATATCAGGGGGTCAGGTTCCAGCTACCGTGGGACTGCAATAGGAAAGACAAATGCTTTAAGATAGACAGGTTCCTTGTCTTCGGACATTTCCAGGTGTGTGAAATTCTGGACTTGTCCCTTGAATTAGAAAAGCTACAGGTTTACTTGTCATATGACTGAACTTGACATTCCTGTTAGCAGGAGCTGGGCTACTACTGTATCAATATCTGTGAGACCTGAAATAAAACCAGCACTGCATCCATCTGAACCGATGACCCTGCGTAGTCCCAGACTTCTTGCTTTACTGATTGTCTTAAGACATTTATATGATGATTCTAGTTGGATAGGTCAAAGATAGTTATCAAAATGTCTTGTCCTACTGATATGGGAAGTGTGACAGAAATCGGGTATGAATGCTTCTTTGACATTAAGCTGCCTGAGGAAAAACATACTTTAGATTTAGGGTTTTACTTTATACCACTGTCTGCAGTAGACTGAGGTGTTTGATCATTTCAGTTTCACTCTCTATAATTTAAAACAATGCTTGTAAGCATTTTCCACATTCCTAACATTGGTCTTCAAACTAACAACAAACTTAATGTCCAAGAATTGAATAACTGAAGAATGCTTTTCTATTAGAGAAGGATGAAGATGCTTCTTAACCCCAAACTCTCAAGTTCCTTCTGTGGCTCTTCACTTTAATAAATGCAGTTGCTTTATTCAAGCTGTTAAAAGCCTGAATGAATAATTAGAGCTTTTCTACACAGGAATTAATTATGTTTATCTTTTTTAATCTATGGAGAATCGCAGAATTTTCTTCCTGTCTTGGGTAACCAGGCTTTTAAATACTCTTGATACTTGCACACTACTCCACTATATATATATATATATATATATATATTTACTTTTAAATTGTGCCCATGGAATTGTGTATAATAGGAATTCTCTGAAACATTTCTCTGGGGTTGATACTTTTCATCTGTGGGCATATTCACATGAGGAGCCTATTTTATTGATGTTTTAAAACAAAACCTTCCTTCAGAACTCTTTTTTAATACAGGTGCTATTTACGTCTGTATTTGCCAGTGGCCTTAGGTTTATGTAATTTGGACGTGTGTTTAAGTTAGATTGACCTAACCTTTATGATCTTGATCTGAGTTTAAGAAATTTTAAGGGGGACTCAGTGTTTTGGTTTGTGTCCTCTGAAACCCTGTGGTTAAGTCTCCTCTGCGTTTCCTCCCCTTTTTATAAAGATGTCATATTTCACTTATCTGTTTAACAAATGGGAACACATCTTTGGTGTTTCAGGTGTTTTTCTTTTACATCAGTGTCTTGGGGCTTTGGGGAAGGCCTTTTCTAAAATCTGCCCCACACGATTTTGTGCTGACCACATTCTTCAGATTCTCTGGCTCACAGGCTACAGGGCCACTGAGGTAGAGTATCCACATATACAACTTTTCTGATTGGCATATGAAGCTAGAGATGAAGTGTAATGATGAGCTCTGCACAGCAGACTGTCTGCAAAGGTTGACAATTGTCTTTGGTCTTGGGGTGGGAGGCTAAGCGTGACCTGGGGACAGATGAGATGTGGCAGGGCACAGACAGGTGCACACAGTATGTTTGTCAAAAACATGTAGCTGTTGCTGTCTGAAACCTTTGAAGTAAACCTCTTCTGATTTGGTTGTGCTTGATTTATATTATAGCAGTCTAAGGACACGGAAAAAGAATTTCAGGTGTTCAGGTGGCTTTTCTTATGATCCTGAACTACAATCCTACAGTGATATGCTATTGAAGAAATTTTAGGAGTCAAAATCCTTGACTTTCTTTTACTTAGTTTTTCTTTTGGTCCATGTTCAGGGTCAATATTAATGCCATCCAGTGTTTAGACCCCAAAACAGTAGATATGGGATGAAGCTAAATTTTAAGAGGAGGAAAGTAGAAAGTAATTTCAGAAAACCCAGGTTTGAGAATTAAATTGCTCACCCATGCTCTGGGAAACGAAGTTATGCTGAGGTTACGGAGCGAGGTTTGGCTTAATTGACTGTGTTCTAATTTTCCCTCACCCTTTGGTCATAGAAATCTGACTCAGTTTGGATGCCTGCAACATCAAGCCAGGCATGGTCTGAGGTATGAGAGCAACCAAAGCTTGCTAACGGAGCCATGTGGTGTGCAGAACCATGTGTATATTGTTTTTGTCCCTCTTAACCAGAGTTACAAACAACCAGGCTGCATGCAGTTCTTTTTAGGAAATATGGTTGAACATCCTTAGGTGGATGTCCTTCTTTCCCATTAGTTGTTTGAATGACACATTTGAAGAATTGACTGGCATTGAAGTATAGGTAAGGTCTATACTGAAAAACATATAAGCTTCTAAGTTCAATTATCCTTTTCCCCCTTTCTGAAGTAACTTAATTTTTTCCAGATAAGTTTATATTTTTTCAAGAAGGGCTAATCGTAGAAAACGAAGAGCTCAAGCTTAGATTACTAATACACTATTATCATGCTTGAGATGCTGTTGTACTTGTACTAATAAATTGTCAAAATACTTAGAAATAAAAATATTTAGAAATAGAAATACTATGTTGCAGTCATAATAAATGAACATAAATCTGGAGATGTGCAATCTTCTGAGTTTTCAAGTTAATGTTGTATGCATGTGCGTGTAATGCTTTTTGTTAGTATTCAGTGGGATTCTAACTTGTGGTACAAAATAGCAAACTTCTACAAAAATTTGTCAGGGAGCAGCCTATACAAGTGTAAACAAATTTGAACTACTTCAGGATGCTTGAGACAAAATCCTTAACTACAGAAAATGCAAGAACAAAATGGTCTGAAAGTAGCAAGTAATGACTTTAAGCTTAAGTCCAATGATTATTATGCTTCTGTCAATGAATGAAATGCATATATGCATGTGCAATACATGCAATATATGTGCATGTGCATACATGCAATATATGCATGTGCAATAATATTCTGAAAGTGGAGCAATTAAATCTTACATCATGGAGCACGTTTAGTTACCATTGTCAATTAATTCCACAGCATCTTTCTCACTGCTGCTTAATTTCATGAAGGCAGTTATTTAAGTTTCCTAGCTTCTCAGCTGTTCAAAGTACTTAATGGAAACAGCAGACATAGTTATTTCTTCATTTTATTGCAATAAGCTGGCCATGTACCCCAAAGACAAGCAGGTTCAATCACCTTTTCAACAGGATGAAAAAACTTTCCCACTTGTTGGAGCACGTGGGAGTACAGCAGTATATTAGCAAGAGAACAAATCCCATATTGTCAGTGTGTGCTGCAGGAGTGCAGTGCATGGCCACTCTGCTGCCTGGAAGGAAAGCCTTCATTATGCCTTCATAATCTCACACTTCTTACTGCTTTTATTTTTTACAGCAGCCAAAATTATGACTGGGTTGTTATTGTGATGAAATCATGCAGGCATAATATGGCTATGCAGTAATATGATATTTACAAGGTAATTCGGGCCCTGCTGATGGATTACTAATTTAAAATGTCAGCAGGAATGCGCCCCTGCTGTGAGGTGGGGGCCACCTCTTGCATATGTTGTTGCATTAAATTTAGTTTTCTCCTCTCCCTGCCTCCCTCTAAAATGGCAGGATGCCTTTGAATTCCCCTCAAATAGGCATTGCGATGAAGACTTGGAGGTGAACATTGCTGGGTTTTGTTTCTTGAGGCCTGGAGAGCACTGGAGCACCAGCCATCCTTCCTTCAAATGCAGCCAGTAGCTTTAAAGTGCTGCCCAAGGTGACACTGCTGGACCTCAGCACTGGGGACTGCGCCAAGTGGGACATGCTGAACTACTGTCACTCTGGCCCTTCTGCCAGCTTCTGAGCCTCCAGGCATCGTGGTGTGCTGGGAATGGCAGGTCTCCTGCCCTTCCTCCCCTCTCTGACTGCTTGTCCTCTCTTGCTTCCTATGCACACAGCACTTGGAGCCTTCCACAGCCTGAACTTCTGCTTCTCCATGGCAAAGCCCATGGCACAGGCAGCCTCACAGCTGCTGCTTAAGAAAAGCAGCTGCTTGGTGCAGTGTGAGCTCTATGGCAGTGTGGATGTGCACCAAGTGCAAGAGGTCCCACAAAGTGGGACCAAGATTGGGAAAGGCACACATGCGTTTATACAAAGGCTACTACTTACCCTGGTGCAGTCCCAAACTGACTCTGTGCTGTCATCGGTTTGGGTTATTCAAGAGTGTTCTCCACATGTGGATATTTCTATGTTCTTGTCAGGGCTGTGAAAATCGATGTCCTTCTCAGCTGCCAGTAACCCAAACACAATCCCAGCTACTGAGATGTGCTTGCTGCTAAACGCTTCCTCACAGGCAGCAAAGCTAGCTTTGTCCAAACTTGCTCTCTGGAGATGTCAAATTCTTCCAGAGTGCACTTGTCAAATCCGTCACAGACTCTGCATTACATGTGCAGGCGCGTGTGTGCTTCTATCCTGACATTGACTGACTTTGACCTGCAAGTGGCAGTATATGGCTTAAAATGCTTCTCTTCCTTGGTGCTCTCTCCTCTGGCTCAATGACATCCGGAGGCGAGGATAATCGGAGCTCTGACTGAATCGTACTTGCTACCAGAGTCAGTCTCAGATAATATTCTTGTCTGAATGGTGTCATACAGCTTCCTATTATTCCTAATACTGCTCAAGCGTAGGAAAGACCTTGAATTGCTTTCTTTTCTCAAGTTGTTTTAAAGCTGATTTACATAGCAGTCAGACTTCTTTCTGCATCTTTTGAAGGCTTTCATTTACCTGTGTGAACTTAGCTATGCAGTACTACTTCAAACTGCTATAATGCCTGGGTTTCACCATAATTAGGCATTGACAAATGAGTACGTGCAGGCAACAAAAGAAACTTAATTTGCACGTGATATCCTTTGCAAAGCTGATGTTAACTTTTTTTTTGTTAGGAGAATAAGCTTTTTGCAACACCTTTAACACTTTCCTAATGCTTCCCAAGTCCCTCTGCTGACCCATCTTGACTGTGACATGATTTAATCAGGTCCCATAGCAATGCACTGACTAAGCAGATGACATTGCTTCCTATTTTTGAGATCTTGACCATAATGTGTGGCCGCTCTTCTGTGTGAATTTGCTGAAATAGTAGTGCTCAGGTGAGACTGACAGCCCATGCCCTTGTGACAAGGGACAGAAAATGGAATTGGTCTAAGCACTGCACAGGTTTTGGTGTCACTGCCTTCTCCAGCTCCCAAGGTTGCTTATTCCCCATAGGGGCAGCCCCATCTTCAGGTAGGACAAATAGATGCCTGCCCAAATTGCCAGAAGGGATAAATACTTGTACGGTGGATTCTGCTAAAGATTTATTAGCTTGTGTGCCAATGATGTGGTTCAAGTTCACCTGTGCAAAGGTCAAGAACAGAAGATTGGCTTTCTCAGCTTCCTCAGCCTGGTTTGTTTATATGTTGGTTCTCACCTGAAGCTTGAAAAATAGCCAGTGACCCCCTACAAACTTGCGTTTTGCAGATGGAGTGAGGAGGTGTACGTTATACATCCTGGCTCTTGTTCTGCTGTCTCACCGTGAGTCCCCCTAGGACTGAATGGCAATCATAAACAGTGTTCTTTTGTTTCCCATCCTCCCTCTGTTTTATTGTGTAAAGGTGCCATGCTTCAGCCTTGTCAGCTGCAAGCCTGGTGCTTTTTCACAGTCTTTAAAAATAAATCTTAAAAGAAACTCTTCTGTTTTGTTTGGCTATAAAGGACACAAAGTTTCATATATAGCACATCATGCATAAAAATAATTGCTGCAACTGCAGTGTACAAGTACTTATTGTTCTGAGGTAAAATCAAGACGTGTCACAAGTAAAAAATATTGCTCTGGGAACAGAAGTCCTTGCTTTAAGGAGCAGAAGAAAACAGCTATATCAGTGGAAAGCCAGAACACAGAGGGTTTTATATATGTCAGCCTTTTTATGGTACTCATCAGAATCCCTTCAGTACCTCATAAATATGAATTAATTTATGCTCATAACTCTTCTGTGAGGTATGGAAATATCCTTCTCTTCCCTTCAGAGAAGGAAAATGGGCCAAGGAAAGATCAAATGATTTGTCCAATGTTACAAATATGACCTGTAGTAGAGCAGAATATAAATGCAGATTTCAGGAGGCCCAGGCCACTTCTGGCCTCAAAACAGTCTTTGTCTCCACGACGATTGTTGGTATCATGCAAGGAGGGGGAAGGCCCCACTTTCAGGAGAATACAGGCAGGTTTTGAATGAACCATGGTGATGAAGATGAATTGCTACATCTGGAATCTCTGAGATTTGGAGGTGTTTGTATGTTAGCAATGTCTCAGTGGGGTAACTTCAAATTCAGCTGTGTTCGCAAGGTAACAAGATTTTGAAAAGTAAATTACGATATTCCATAAATAGGAATTACAGATAAAGAAGGAAATCACAAGCTTAGGGTTTTTTTTAGGCTTTTCAAATGTACATTTGAACTTCAAAGCATTTGAGAATGCCCTATTTTTAGCACTGTGGGTCTTCATCTCCTGTCAGTTTTATGATCCTCAATTTTGGAGATGATGTAAAATGCATTCTTCACTCAGTTTGCTGACAGCTCCATTCCTGTGCTGGTTCTGCCTAAACCCTCATGCTCTGAGCGCGGCAAGGATGACCCTGAAGCGTTGAGATTTGTAGAATTACTAATGTTTCTGGTTTAACTTTCTCCAGGCACACCAAATGTTTTCAAGTGAGGGAAGGCCTACCTTGTGCTGGGTAGAAAGCAGCTGATGAGAGACAGTCTTGGGTTATCAATGCACCATAAGTGCTCTGAGGGCAATTAGATGCAGCTGTGGGGACAGGGAAGGTGTTTTTGGAAGGTGCCTTGTGCCACCTGCAAAGCCAGTGGTACAGCCCTGAACTTTAACAGTAAGCAACCAGCCAGTATCAGGGTGCTAGCACAGCCTGGAAGAAGCTCAGCGTGCATCCAGTTGTGTGATGATTAAATACAGTGTATCTCAGTATATCTACTTGGAAATAGCATTAAAACGAGACCCTGTGCTTGCTGGCCTGTTTCCTGAGCATTTCTTTCACTTTGAACTTTTTCTACCCCTTTTCTATCACAATGTTAAGTCCTGTTCCTTCGTGCAGTTTCCTAACTGGAAAGTGGGTCTTGAGACACTGTGTAGGGCTTCTGAGCTGGTTGCTTTCACCTCAGCCCCACCTCTTTGGTGTCCTAATCTCGAACATAATGATTTAGTTTTAAGACTTCTGGGATGTACACCCCTGTGAGGAGGAAGTCCTGAGGGTGATATCACCATGGAAATTAAGTTGCAGGAAAGGTGGGGGAGAATATATATATATGTATATACAGTGACTGGTGATGTCTGCGAGCGAGGGGGTGAATGTCATACCTGCAGAGTTGCAGTGTCACCATAACAAAACATTTTCTCCTGTAGGTCCTATCCCCCAGGGAGAGGTGCTGCAGGAGTTCACCCCTCCAGCCTGTTGCAGGGCTCACCAGCGGTCCCTGTACAGCTGCACCCAGTGGTGCTGCCCAAGCACAGCTGAAACAAGCCTCAGCTGCTACATGTTTCCTTCTCTGACCTCTTCTCCCAGGCATGTGTACTATGTCACATCACATAAGGCCCCGTTTGATGCTCCCTGCATAAAAGCTTTTGCTTTCTGTCACCAAGAGTGATGATAGCCTACAGGTACTTCTCGCGTGTGTCTGTGTGTGGTGAGAGGCTGAGAGATTAGGAAATCTAAAAGAGCTGCCTGTTGCCTTCCAATAGCACAGAGCAAAGCCATGCAGTGTCTGCTTGTTTCTGCACCTAGCCTACTGTTATCTGTCAGTCCAGGAGGCAGAAGGTACATTTTTAAAGTACTGTTTTCCACTGAAACCTGACAATCCAGGCTTCTGCTTGAAGATGGGATTGCTGTGCTCAGCACCCAAACAGAAATCCTTTTGGAAAAAAGAGGCATGGGGGCATCTGGCTGATTTCTTGCAGCACCAATTACTCAGAACTCATAATAATTATATAAGGAGCGGGGTAGTTCTAATCCCACTGTGCCTTGGTTTTTTTCTCTGACCATCTGTGAACAGAAGTGTCTCTGCCCTTGGCACCAAGTGAGGGAGGATTTACCAGGTGGTGGAGAGTACATAAAATGACCCAAGAATGGGGAGAAGGGAATAAGGGCTCTCTGCTGTCAGCATCCGTGGGGAGGGTGGGAGGAGAAATCCACCTTCTACCAGGGCAAGAAGATTGTGGGCACAATGAGCTGTCGGCTCTCCCTTTTCAGAGCATGACCAGCCTAGAGGAATAAAGTCTTAAGGAGTCTTAATGACATCTGAAGTTGCAAGGACAAAGTGGAAATGGAAGAAGAAAAAATAGGTGGAGAGAAAGAGGAAAATGTGTTCAAATAATGTGGAGCTTAGCAGACATCTACGTGATGGAAAGAGGAAATTAATGAAAGATATGCAAACAAAATAAATGAGAAAGAAAAGGCTCACGATAGGCCTGTAAAGAAGAGTGAAACCAGAAAATCAGTGCCTCCCTTAAATGTTTTTGGAAGCTTTCTTGTCTTAATTCAGTTCCATATGCTTTGTGCTGATCCCATCTTTAGAGCTGATGGCTTATGCCTTTCTATCAAGCATTTTTTCTCAGCTGTGCTAACAAGTTTTTTTAAGGCAGGAATGCAGTGCTGTGTTTAACACAGAAAATGGAAAGGCCTGCTTTAAAGACTCCAGATCTTCCTGAGACTCCTGCCTTTGAAAAGCCGTTTGTTCCAAGATACAGGCTATTGAAGGACAATAAACTAAGGCCAACTGTTTGCTGTTTGTGGCAGGTTTTATAGCCACAAGTAGATATAGGCCTATTTGCTGAGAAGCAAGAACTGTTGCTCAGGCTCCTTTTCAGCAAAAATAGGGTTTCTTACAGTTTGTGCCACAGCGCTGCCCTGCAAAAGGCATAAATAAAAACTGGGCAGTAACAGATACACTCTACATGATTTTTTAAAAAGTCTTAAATTCTGCTTTAAAGCTCTTCTGAGCATCCTGTATGTATATCCAAATACAGGGGAAGCATTTTAAATGCAGCAGACTGAAGTGCCTTACCACTGACGCTAAATTTACAGTCAAGGAAGATACAAGCATGCTGTGTACGTATGTCTGCTGTCAATTTGGCATCTGCTGACGTATTTTTCTGACTTTTCTTCTTTTGAACTCCGAGCCATCACTCCCCCACATTGCAAGTGACAACTTAAACACCGAGGATCCTGCCTATGCTCCTAAATAAGCACAGGCCCTGTTTCCATTTCCCTACCACTGCTAAATTCAGTGGGATATATTTCAGAAGAGGATAGCTCTCCCAGCTGCAGCCTGCAACCTGACTCCATGAAAAGCTCTGCTATTGAACCTGAGCATGCCTAAACCAGTACCTTTGACTGTTTAAATGTAGGGTAGGATTTTTGGCTGGATGGATAAAAGTTTTTAAAGAAAGCTTTTAAAGAAGCAGGTGGAAACATGACAAAGTAGGAAAATTGTTTGACAACAATTTTTTTCAGGGTTTAGGGTCAAATCCTCCTATCCTTGCTTCTGCTGAACGACACTAATTAGCTTCCCTGGTGTTCCCCTAGCAGTGTAGGAGGAGAAAGTGAGGATGTAAAAGTCACGCTGCTACATCGTTTTGCACCAGGAGGTGCTGCTTCAGCACAAACAATGACAGCAAGTTGTAAAATCTTGTGTCCCTTCTGGTGCTGGGAACCCTGAGATGACACAGCATCAGACCAACCTGTGCCTAGGGCCCAGCATGCTGCGTGGACTTCCCATTTGGGATGAGGTTTGCCCACACTCTGTGCTTCAGAGTTTTTATAGGACTTTCTTAGAAGACTTTCTTAGAAGTAACACATGCAGCTTCCTTTGAAGATAGAGCCAATGACGTGCTGGTGGCATCATGACCAGTGCCAAGTGGGTGCCATCTCCAGGCTTTTCCATTGTCCTTAACTGATTGTGTTTAAGTGTAAGGGATGTGTGCAGGACAGCACAGATCTGAAGTCCAAGCAATACATCCTCAGATCTACTGTTAACACAAATTGCAATCCCCTCAATGTACCATAGGCTGGTTAGGACAGCTATATATGTTCAGCAGTCCTAAGTAGATGCAAGACATGCCCGGGGGAAGTCATACCCAATTCTGGACAAAATTTGTAAGTGGCTTAGCTTTTGTGGATTCTTCTGGGTAAAGAGCTGCAATTGCAAGAGGAGTATTTTCCCATTGTTCACTCTAGTTGTGTGTTGGTGAGAAGTCCCATTTTGGCCAAGAATATGAAATGCAAAACATCTTATTGGTCTCTTTTTTTCTCTCCCACTGCTGTGCAAGCACACATCATAAGGCTAAAATCTGGGCTGCGCCGAGGCAGGTGGTAAAATGCCCATTGACTTTAACAGAGTCTGGGTTATACTTCAAAAATAAACTGCACAGCTATGCAATAAACAAATTCAATGTCCCAGATGCAAACTTGTAAACTGGTTTAAATTTGCATTACTCTGCATTTATAGCAGTACTATGGGAGTACAAATTATTCCAGTGTTTCCTATATATTTTTGATAAACAGATGCCAAACTAAATCCACTTAAACCCCAGAACTAGGGGCACACAATTCAATTATCAATTGTGTGCAAAATGTGCAAGCTGCCAGAAGTAGCTTCAATCAAATGTGTGCCCAGAGGCTCAGTAATGGATACAGTGTTTTGATTGCTAGTTTGGTTCTGCAGCGCTGTCTATACTTTCCTTACGCATACATCCTTAACTTATATTCCTGCATAATTGTAGGCTCATTTCTTTGTTCCTAAAATACTTAGAAGGGAAAGTAAAGGGAAAATTAAAATCATTGTCTAATTTTGTATGAGCAGAAGATTTTTTGGCATAGATCTACAGTGAAACAGGCATTATTGACAGCTTTGTCAAATTTCCCATATGGACAGTTTATCCTGATTTCCAGGCAGTTACAAATAACAGGAATGAAAGATCTCTGCTGCTTGTCTGACAAGGCTGAAACAAGAAACATGTATATGGCTTACTTTGGAGAGCTTATAATTTATGGGGTCATTGTCTTGCTTTCCCAAGGAACTGACAGGTTTTCTTTCACCACAAACCAGCTCAGGCTGATTTGGGACCACCACAAATAATCACAAAGTGACTTTCATGAATGAGCACATGGTGCAGCCCAAGGAAAGCTTGCAACGTCAGGGAGGATGGAGCAAAGCTTTATGTTCAGAATGTGTTCAACACAGTCTGTTTCACCTGTTTTTGCTGTCCTACAGTCTCATTTTCAATGCACAGTAAAAGCAGCTCTAAGGAAAGGGAAGCTTGCCAGCTCGACTAGACATCTTTTATATGGTGAAGATGGCTGTGGCAGTGAAAATCTGTTTATTAAAATCTCTGAGTGTGTGTAATTATAGAGTACTGTGTGATGAATAAAGATGAAGTTGGGCACAAAGTAAATGGTCTTTTAGAGACTTTGAGTCTGCAGTAACTGTTAAATTCCTGGAAAGCTTCCTAGCTCACATGGATAATATATGAACAAAATAGACTTCCATTGATGACAAAAAAAAATGGCAAAACTACACATGATTGAATCCAATGAACATATTCACCAGAGTGATTATTACTATTTTTATGTGATGAGGTTTGCATCATGTATTTTTTGTTTGCACTTCTCTTCTAGTGAACTCAATAGGGGCAGGAACAAGAATCTGCTGATAACTGATCTGTGTTGTAATTGTGTTGGGTCTGGTTTATGTCTAATGATAAGATTCCTGTGTTTATGTAATTCAGACACCTGAAAAGAAAAATGGGAGTTTGGAGCTGCAAGAACTGAGATTTGCACAAGAAGGGAGTTTCACTTTCTGCTGATTCATAGAAAATAATAGGGATGAGGGTTGAGAGGTTATCTAGTCCGTCCTCCTAAATCAGTGTAAGCCCAATGTGTTTTGTGCAGCTGCTGTGGATTTGGGAGCAAATGAAGAGCATTTGCATACTCAGAGGCCGCTAACATGGCCCTTCTTCAGTGCTCTCCTTTCAGGCTGCTGCAGTGGTCTCTTCTACACCAGCCCTCCTAAGTTTTCCTTCTTCCTCTATAATGCTTATTTAGGGAGAAAAAGGTCTAAAAATACTTTCTGTCCCTGAAAAAAAAAAATCCACTGTTGACGTTTTCACTGAAAACTGATGCAAAATCTTAGATTTCTGCATCTTTAGTCAGTAAGTTTACACCTGGATATTGGACCAGTGCATTTATGGAATGTCACAACTCACTGCCCTTGCTAGTGGTCTTTAAGATTAGCTGTTTTTTGCTACAATAACTGGGTGGGGTTTTTTTTGTTTTTTTTTTTAATCTTCATTTGACACACAAGTTCTCAGTGTAGCTCAAGCTCATGCCTCACTAGTGTAAGAATAGAATAGTTCAGTTGGAAGGGACCTTCAGAGGTCATCTAGTCCAAATGCAAAATGCAAGGGTACCTTGTAAGCTTTAGGCCATATTAGAAAGGCCCACCTCCCAATGATATCAGTATGATGTGTTTGCTGATTGTCAGGAATGTTCTCTCTGGAAGAAAAGCTCCGAAGTATTAATGTTTGCAGCTTAATTTTAGAGAGATGTTTGAAGTATGTAGGTCAGGTGTAGATGAATAAGATGAGATGTTCTCTTGCATTTCTATCTGACTAGACACATTTTGTCTATTGTTTTTTCTGAAAGAAATTTTGCAAATCAGGCAACTGTAAAAAACTTAATCTTATTTACCAGGTAGCCGTATCCCTTCTAGACCTATTACTATTGTGCTGAATCAATTGAGTTGCTGTAATTAATAGTCTGAAATTACCCCAGGGTCATGATACTGCTCAGTTCTTTGCTTCACCTCTCATCTAGTCTCATATTGGAGTTATCTGTCTTGTCTGTGTAGGTATGACACCATCAGAAGCAGTTGTTCACCAACACAAAATGATTTATTTTGAACTGGAACTTCTAGGAAATTCTATGAAAACTAAAACCAGCTCTAGTAAATAACGGTAATATTTCCTTTTACACCTGTAGTCAAGGTCTCCTCTTACTCCTTACAAACCTCCTCTTGGAGCTCTTCTTCCAGTGGCCTTTGATCTCACAACCACTAGCAACCACTTTTGATCGTACTTTCTGTCCACTGAAAATGGAGTATCCTTCATTGACACAGAAGGATATGGTACAACCATTTTGGGGCTGCCCTGCTCTTATGTCTCCTCATTGTGAAGCTTAACTTTCTCAGAGACATCTCTTAAGGATTAGCCGGGATTCTCTGCTGGCAATAAAACTCTGGTTTCTGCTAGGCTTCTTTCTGAAACCACTTCAATTGTCACAAAAAAAAATCTCATTCAGATATCTAAAAGCCTTCTTGTCAGAATCCTAAAAGGCAAACAGTGATGTGGATCTCCAGAGCTCACCCACTGGTTGTTGGGTTGTTGCTCATCCACCCGACTATCTCGATGAGCTGTGCCTAACTGCAGATAGAACTGGTGACCTCTGTAGCACATGTAAAAATAATGATCTTTTCTTCTTCCTCAGAAGTACAAATAGCTTAGAAATGTAAACCTTATTTTAAAAGTCATTAAAAATATTGGGAATTAACCAACCTGGTTTTTCATTTAAAAAATAATGTTCTTTAAAAAAAAAAAGTTGGAGCAAATCTATCAGTCTCATGCTCCTGCTGTGCAACACTACACCATTACATTGTAGCATCTTATCACTTTCAACATCAACAGCAACCACCAAGTGTGTAATCCTTAATGGATATGAGGAACTTCTCCCCTTCAGAGTCCGAAATTTGCTTGCAAGGAACTGGAATTAATTCTCATCTACTAAGTGTTCTGTCTGTTAAAATAATTTGGTTTTCATCTAGTCTTAAGATTAACTTCTCAAGTATATCATCTTCAGGAGAGATAAGGCTTTGATGTCAAAGCAGTAAGTGATGAATCTCTCTTGCAAAGCTAATGTGTGTTTCCAGAGCTCTTTAGGTTTTCCTTAATTTTTAACAACATGTTTAATGTGTACCCTTTTATTTCTCTTCCCTAAAATTTTGTATGCCTTTGCTGGTGTTAATTTCTTTCTTGTCTTTTCTTCACTTTTTGTTTCTTTGAGGAAATCAATTCTCAAGTTTTTAATTAATTCTCCTAGCACTGTCATTATAATTGGCATGACCTTTGCGGTTTTACAGTTTTGGCTGATCTAATTGGCCAAGTGACACCCTCCTCATGTTTACTGAATTCCTCTCCTGACTGTAAAACCCCATTTGTTTTGTCTGGGTGACAGAGTTCTCTCAGCTGCAATCTTTGAAATTGTTTCAGAAGACCTTTTTCTTTCTTATCACTCTCCTCTTTATTTCAAAATAAATTCTATTAATTAGTTTTTAAATCAGAAGTTTAAGGATCTCTGTGTAGTCTCATTCTTATCTTTAAGTTCTTTACACTGAGGCTGTTCTCAATTAGGTTGTGATAGCTATTTATATCACTCCTGAATGTTCATCTCCAATTATGAATCTGTACAAAAGGCCAAGTCTGAATTTACATGGAACATACTTCAGCAGTTCTCATAATATAAATGACTGAAACATGATTAAAGAAACTAAAAGAGACCTGTGAAGGCAATTTAAGGTTCAGCTGAAGTCATTTAAGTTACTGACGCTCTATTAAAATGGGAAAATCAGAATTTGATGGCAGAGTGGGGATTTTATCTTAAATTTGGAATCGTTAACTATTGGTCTGTAGATATCTTTTCTGTAATACTGAAAAAGAAATAAAAGCAGATCTCAACATCGTTGCACCTAGTTAACAAAAATGGTTTGGTTCATATGTGCAATTGTAAATTTTACGGTTTGGCTTGGGAATGGATTTTCTCCAGTTACCTAAGCTGGAAAAATCCTGTCTGTCTTTTTTCTCCCAGCTAAGTACCCATAAACCTCAGGTGACCTTCACATAGTCAGTGTTTTTGTCATAAAACATTTATTTTTAGTTGAAAAGCTTGTTCGTAAATGTGGTGTAAATGAATGGCATGATATATCTGATGTAATAACTCTCTAGATAAAAGTTAGATTCAATCAATAGATTGAACACATGTGAAACCAAGGTAAATATGTAGATGGAATGGAGGATAGTAAACTGATCCTTGGATTTCACTGTTGTATAAAGTATTTATATGGTATCTTTTCTTTGGATTCTATAAATAGTGTGCATTTATGTGTTGGTGTGACACCCAAGGATGGCCTACAAAGCAGTGCTTCCTCTCTTCCATAAATGAACTGAAGATGGTTGATAGGTGTTCAAACCCTGTCATTGCTCTATGTGCTTAACCTACAGCTGCTCTTCCCTTGTCAATTAGTTTAATGGTGTGGAATATATATGTTTTCTTCAGTCAGATCCTGTGATGGACGTTGTTTTCAGGATTCCTATAGGAATCTGGAAATACCTACTGCACTGAGGGTTGTGGAGAAATTTAAGCCAAAACCTGCTAATTTTTGGACCCTGATTTCTCTTTGGCACAGTTTAGGATCTGATGCTCAGCTACATCAAATATGGGGGACCAGTGAAATACCTGTGGACATAATGTGCAGTAGTACCTGACTGCAAGCTCAGAGTTGTAATTTTAGCTATAACATCTAAATTGTGCTTCACTGTTCATTCAGCATTTTCTGATTTCTCTCCCTCTTTGAGAGCCGTGTGTGTGTGTTTCCTTGATTAGGCACAGGGTGAGGAAATGGATCTAACTGAAGTTGTAGTAACTGGGTATCCCCAACCTATATGGCTGCATTCCCATGCCTTGTGTCAGTGGGATTATGCCTGTGACAAATTGAATGCGAGTTTAACAAACATAACCCTACTATAGAGATGTCCTGTGTAAAGCTGGAAGTCTCTTCCCCTAGTTCATTAAACCACCTCCATGCTGACGAGTAGTTCAATGACAGTTTTTTCCATTTGTAAATGTTAGCTTCTTGCTTTAAAATTTCTTATCTCTAATACATCTAAACTGTAGGTCTAATCTGCAGCCCAGAGGGAATTGTACAATAACACCCTTTAAACACTGCAGTGCCTTCCCCCTAAGTGCTAGCGTTCTGGAGTGGTTCTCTTGTGCGGGCTTCTGCAAAGACTGGGATGTTTTCTCTAGCACTTTTCCGTAGGTCACAAAATCTCTCCACTGCTGTCCTGCTGAACGAGACCATGTCAGGGTCTGGGATCAAAGAGGAGCAGCCCAGGATCTTTACATTTACAGTCAGGATTGCAATTGAGCTTAATGCCCACCTTGCTGTGACTGATGTCCTGTCAGCAGTTAAATGTAGCTTTCCTCCTGGCTTGTATAAACACTTAGAAAGGAAGGCATCCCAAAAGCAGATGCACTAGCAAAAGGTTTGAGGAATCCTGCTTTGGAGTTTGTACACAAAACGAGACTGAGTTTCCTGAAAACGGGTCAAGTGCTCAGTATAAACTTGAAATCTCCAAATAGACTCATACAGATGAAGAATCTGATGTTAACTGTGAATTTATTGAAGTGGGTTAAAAATAAATCCGCAGGATCTGTCTGAAATATCCTGACTGCAAATGCCCATTCTGAAGGCACTACTCATATATTTTCCCTTTCCCTGTGAAGATCTACACTTGTTTTGATTTACTACGATTGGAGCAGCAGACTAGACCAGCACACTCTGAGTTCTCTTGCAAGCTTTTTTGGACTTTTCATTCTTTCACTAGCTTACAAGTCAAGCAGGAAGCTTTCATTAATAGTCATTATCAGTCTACCCTCTGCCCTTTGTTTTCCCTGCCATCAAACAGCACAGAGCTGAGGGAAAGAAATTAAGTGCAGGCCATGATTGTGTCTCTTTTCATTACCTTTCAATTATCTTTCATGTCTTCAGCATGAAAAGGAAAAGAGGGTTGTGAGACTGAGGGGAACTAGGAAGAGTTGTCCCCTTTTGCTTGGTGAAAGCAAGAGAAGCAGGTGAGATGTAACATGCATCCAGCACACCATTAGCAATTCCCATTTAGCAGCATCCTTGAGCTTGGAAGCCACTGTTTTCATTTTGTACTTACACCTGCAGTTGATTCACAACTCCTATCGACTGTCTTGAAAAATAAATCTTTTTCTATTCCTCTAGTGGTGCATTTGATTTCTTTTCTTTTATTTGGGCTGAGTTTATTTAAAGCTTTCTGAGCATTGAATCTCTAGTATGTGAGTAGCCTCGGGCAGTCCAACCTATCAGGAAGAGCGAGCACCTCCAGATAATTTATTGTGTTTCTCAGATGGCATATACGCAAAAGCAGGCTGTGAAAAATATCACTGCATAAAGAGATCATATAATTGTGTTTATCATAAAGAGGGCAGTGTGCTATGTACTCTTAATTGCCACTTCCACTGTAGTATCTTGGCACACAGATCTTTCTTTCAGCAGTACTACTTGTTTGCTAGAACAGAACCTCCCAGACAGGTAAATGGTGGTGTCACCATCACAGCAACCTCATAGGCATTTTGTAGGTGCAGGGTTGGGGCAGGATTTCAAGTTACTGCATTTAGCCACTTGTGTTTCCTGTGTTGTGAATAGCTGTGTTGCTGGAAATGGCTAATACACAGTGAGTGTATTTGTCTATAGTGCCTTTTTGCATGAAGCTCTCTTCAGATTTTTGGGGGTCTGCCTCTGTGCAGCTCAACGCAAACCAGAACATCAGGATTTGCAAAGTGTGTTGCAGCTGAAAGCTGTGTGTAGGTGTTAAGTATTAGTTATTCTGCATTTTCTGTAGTATCAGCATAGCGCGATCACTCCTCTGGCTCTCATCATTTATCTGAAGCAGGCAAAAAAAAAAAAAAAGCAATATATAAGAAAAGTAAGCTGAGAGCAAACCGTGCCACATGGGAGCCAATTTCAAACCATTTTCCTTTAGGAATAACTGCAGCAAAATTCTTCTTTCTGTATTTGCCTGAAACAGGAGGTGAGGCTGCACAGTGCTGAGCTTTCTGCTCTTTCACATCCAACTCCCTACTGGAAAAATAACACAAGTGTTTGGTGCAGTGTGATGACCTCGAGCAATGCCCCTTAACAGAAGAAAGCCACTATCTCCTAACAGCAACCGAGTTTCAGCTCACTTAGAGCTTCAAGGAACTCCTGGGAGCATTGATCCTGTGTTGTCTTCCCTCCCTGGACGTTGCCTTCACAGAGAGGTTTGGCTCTCTTTACCTACTTATTTCCTTTGGGGCACCTCATGCAACATATTGGGAGGACACCAGAAACAAAATATTTAATTAACTCATCTCCCTAGGACTGTTGAGAAGGTAAAGATTCTCTGAGTGGCATTTTGCTGAATGAGATCAGTCAGAAGCAGACACGTCCCCACCAAGGTAGCCAGGGCAACCCGTGCCATGTCCTTGTGTACAATATTGGTGACCTCCCCTCTTTCTCAGTTGCCACCAAGGCTCGGATCAGCTATGACCTCAGGAATCCCCCTAAACCTCTCTAAGTGGGATCCAAGTTAGCCAAACCCAAGAAGTCACTGTTCAGGGTAAGAGCTGCCCATCCTGTACCTCCTGTCTGCAATTGCTTCTTCTGGTAAGGAGCACTCCTACAGCTTCTTTCTTCGGGGTGCCTCATTGCAGGACTGCATCCTGTCCATGTCCCAAAAGGGCTCACTGAGGACAAGTGGCCTCTCAGAGTGGAGACCTTCCTGGTGGCTTTGAACCTGCAGCTGAATCCACAGGGGCCACTGTCCTCTGTTACAACTGAATAAATGAAGCTAATTAAACTTTAAGGTTTATTTTGTGAGTGATGAGAAATGGGGATACATTTTTGACTGCTGCCACAGCTGTTGTCCTTATTCAGTTGTTGACTCTTCCCTACAACTTACTTGAGATTTGCTCTTTATAATTTTTTTGGCACCACTGAATGTGAAAGCCTGAGATTTATTTTTTGTTTTGTGTTTGGTTTGGTTGTTGTTGCTGTTGTTTTGTTTTGTTTTAACTTGATAGTAGGTAGAGAAGGATTATTTTACCATTTGGTCATCTTAAACCAATTTCTTAAAGTTTCTCACTTTTAAAGCATTCCTTTTTAAAATTAAAAAAAAAAAAAAATTATTCCACTTGCTCTTGAATCTTAATTTATTCAGCTGGGATTAGATCTCATTAAAGTACCCCAAAGATATTGACTGTGCTTTTGTCCATAAAGAATAGTTCCCCTTCTCTTAAAATATAATCATGTAGTGCTTATTTGCAAAAGGAACTTAAATTGCTTATTGGGTGGATTCTTCTGGACTAACAGAGAAAGATTTTGGATTTCTGCAGATGAAATAACACTGCACCCAAGTATATATTTTAGCCTGAGAACACAAGCTGAGTAAGAATAATAGGTATTTTTTCACAGATAATGGGAATTCAACTTTAATTAGATAAAACCAAGAAAGAATTGCTAACTGTAATACACAACATTAAATTATGAACACGTCCGATAAGGATACATAATATTCTGGAGCATCCCTGCAATTTGCAACTATCTAAACAGTCATTTCATTATCAAGAGAGCTAAGCAAGGTAAAGAGAGGTGACGCAGGAGCAGAAAGCTTAAGGAGAAAAGAGTAAAGGTGAAAAGAGTGAGGAGAGGAAAGTGAGTTTGGCAGCAGCAAGACTGAGGCAGAGGGAAGGAGGTCTTGACTGATTCAGCAGCTCAAAAAACCCATGCTCAAGCTGTGAAAAGCAGCCTGGTGTTGGCATCAGCAGCACACTTCAAAGACAGAGGGCAGAAAACAGAGAAGCTGTGGTGGCACATCCCTTGCCAAGGCCAGGCTGAGGGGCTGCCCTTCCACTCACTGTAACACTGGTTCTCTTAAGTCTCACCAGGCTAATGCAGAATTTTATTTTTTATTTTCTTGAAACTTACAGTGAAAATAGGTCATTCCAGGAAGCACCTATTTTTTTCAGCTCTGAGACATTATTTTTGGATCCCAAAACTCTCAGAGTTTTCAAAGAGCAGCTGAGAGACAAACTGCAGTACGTGATCAGGTTTGACGTTGTCAGAGCTTTCTTCTTTATCAACATCTTTGAAAACCTTATTTACAAAGGAGTAGTAAAAGTTAATGTTCAATGCATGGCTTGAATTTCAGTGCTGTCAGAGTGCTCCTTTTTTTAGCGGGCTTGCAGCTACGTCTCAAGCATGAGCATCAAAGATTCCAGGCAAGTGCCAGAAAGCAGATAATCAAAACACTTATCAGGGTCTTCCGTGGGCTCTGCGGAGGCAGGCACAGCTCCTCCTCCCCTCTCGAGCCAGCGAGATCCTTCTCCCTCCCACCCCCTGTCCTGTCTGCTTTGGGGCAGTGGCTGTCCCTTATCGTGTCCGTCTGGTGTCCTGTGCCGTGGGACTGCTCAAGGGCTAAGGGTGATACTGCTAACTGTGGGCATCTGGAGCTTTGGAGGGAGTCAGGGCAAGTGAGCAAACTTCAGATATATAGCACTTTCATTTAGATGCATTATCACCTCTTATCTCTAAGCTATATTTAATCTAAAGGCCTCTCTGCCTTATCTGCTGCCAAATAAAAAAGGAGTCCAGATATTCTGGCAAGGTTTATAGATGGGATGTAGAATAAAATCCAAATAAATACAGGCAGAAAAGGCTAGAGACAGCATATTGCTAGCCCCTTTTTGATTAAGTTGTTTTACTGGAGAAAATGGTTTATTTTAGGTCATTCCATCTTTTCTCAGCCTGTTGGGGGGCAGAGCTGCAGGCAGGCAGTGCTACTCATAAATGCCATGCTCCTCCTTCCACTAAATTAGCCGAAAGGCAGTGTTTCTGTCGGGCAAGTTCAACAGAAGAACGTTAGTAATTTAGATGGTATCGAAACATCCAGCATGATTGCAGGACCCTTAGTACTGACTTCTTGGCTCACTCGCATAAATCTGTAGGCTTTGTTCTGCTCCTGCATACCATGGCCGTGACTGCCCCAGGTCTTCACTACCTGCTGCTACTGCTCGGTACAAGCAGCAGAGCAGTATCCTTTTGGTCAGAACTGGATTTCCGAATTGAAAACCATCCCTCAGGAAGATTCAGCCATCTGAAAGGGCCATGAGTACGTCCCTTAGTAGTCACGAGATGCTGCTGGGAAGAAATGCAATCCCCACAACTTAAATACTCAAAGCCCAGTGTTGGTCACCAGGGAGGGCAGCAGGTCTCTGTTAGCAGAAATTCAAGCAAGACAGGGAGAAACAACACTAAATTTTTACCACAGTTTCTCATTGTTTTTTTTTAATAGGTCTCCGTAGATTTGATGTAGTGTAGATGCTGGAATCACCCATGCCTTTAGCCAGTCCTGTAAACCTGCCCAAGGAAACAGAGCAGAGCAGATGTAACTCTTCATACATCTTGCACTTGGTTGCCTGATAGTAAATAGAATTTGCCACCTATTGTTATCTGATTACATAAAGCAAGGTTGGTAGTACTGCTAGGCACTGATTTAAGGCTGAGATATTCAAGGTCACTGATCTACCCCTTACTTACACAGCCTGTCAAGTGCTGAGGCATATTTATGGGGCAGTGGGGGAGGAAGTTTGTGCTTTTCCAGTGACTCTCTCAGACTGTCGGTCAAGGAGCTTTGAACACAAAAATAGTTTGATTTTATTTTTAATCTCATTCATTTCTGCTACTCCAGAAATGTTTATTTCTCAGATAAGCTTTTGAAACAAGCAATCAGACGGAGGGGGGGACCTGAGGGGTTTGCAGTGGTTTGAGGCCATGGACCTTGCAGGCTCCCTTCATTCACGCTGATCAAATGCTGGTTCAAACTTCTGTTGTACTTTGTAGCTTTTTATTTTTTTTTATTGAAATGAGACCTGAAAGTTGCTTTGCCAAACATCTTCATGTCCTGGGAAGAGCAAATGCACCTCTTTCCTAATCCTGGATAAAATGTTATGATAAGCGTTTCTGGAGGGTTGTTGTTGTTATTTTCAAGAAGAAAAAGATTGATAGGCAATTTCTAAATGGAAAAAGCTTGCTGAGTCAGACAAGTCCTGAAGCCAAGTTCTGTAATGGAAGTAGGAGATACAATAATTTCCAAAGTATTACTGTTTTATTCCATAATTGACAGTCCCATGGACATGGGTGAGACCTACCTCTCCCACTGGGACTATATAGTAAGAGTTAGGGGCTGGTTCTGTCGGGACAGGGGAGGAGGAGTTAGGGCAGCAAAATGCCTTTGTATACTTGAAGCAAGATGTAAATATCCAACTGACCTAAAGCAAAGAAGGTACCTTCTTATCTTGCAAAGCATGTTCACTCTGGGAAAAGAAACAAAGCATCACTGATTTAATTTTAACTAAAAATATTTAACTAATAGTTAAGTTCACTCCACTTAAAACATTGCAGAAGGCATTGGAATAAAATGGCATTTACCTGTACCTAGTACACAGTGATCTAATACAATATCCTTCAGCTTCATACAGTATCTAGCTGTATACTGGGATTAATTTCACCGTGCAATGCGGGAAGAGAAAAGTGGGTAACAATTCCGGCAATGCATTTTCTCTTTCATTATTTGGTCTTTTCCATATATTTTTTCTTCAGTTGCTCCCCTGTTCTGTCTTAAACACACATAAGCAAGTATTGGGATCAGCTCAAAAATGCCTCTCTGTAATTAGCGCTAATTTCGTAAGCCAGCCATCATTGATTTGGGAGCATCCGGCTATAATCAGCACCAGCGCTCCTGGGCACAGTTATGTGCACTGTCCTGCTAGAGCAGACAATTCAGCTCTGGCACCAGTTCTGACTTTGTTAAATTCAGCTGTGGGCTGTGACTGTGAAAAACCCCTCATTTCTGAGCACAAGTTTTAGCAGAGTGTCTATCCTGCAACGTTCATTTTACATCTTTTTTCTGGCTGTGGGAGTGGAACTGGGCCAACAACAACAGAACTCAGCTTTTTGTTGAAGAAGTTGCCGTAAGTGGAGGAGTAAAGTGCTGGGCATACAAACTTCTAACTAAGTAATGAAATGTGCTCGTATGATACGGTCTCAACAGCAGGTAAGGAGAGAATGGGGTCTCCTGCAACATGTTTGAGGCACAGGCAGAGCTCCAAGACTCGACTTCCTCGCTCTGCTGGAAAGGCAGGACAAGTCCTTGGTAGATGCAGAGTATTATTCTCCCTATGTGCCTCGACAGCTCCAAAGGGAAATTCAGCTTGTTGTACATGCAAGCTTCTGCCCAGATGACAGTGCTCTCTCCTACCTACGCAGACAGAAGATGGGCTGCTGTCAGCGTTATGTTGTGTAACTGGCACCGTGTTTTTCCCATACAGCTACTGTCAAGGCAAAATTGTTACTCATCTGTAGAGTAAAACTGTAACTCAGGGGTCTTCATCCCCTTAGACTGCCTAAGCTTCTTGCTGAAAACGAAGTATGCAGTCTGTATGGGCATGGGCATATGACTGCTGGTGATACCAAGTGTTCAGAGGTAAACACCAGACAGGCTTTTAGTTGGTAGCTGCCTCCAGTTGCCATTAACAAGCAGATGAAAGGACCAGCTGGAGTCTTACCAGTGCTCAAAAACCAAAGGCAGTCACACAGTGACATTTCCATGAGGTGCCCTGTTTCCAGCAAAATGATTTTTCATGTTGGTTCTGCCGTGCAGACTTCCAGCAAGGTGCCTCAGCCCAGCCTGCACAATGGAAAGATGAGGTCTTGCAGTAGGGGTTGATGCTGAGATGATCACTGACCATGAGCAGAAAAGTTGATTGCCATAGAGTCATATGAGAGAGAACAATCTAATTCAGGAATTAATTCTTAGTTAGGCATCCCACTTACTTACAACTCTGAAGTGACTCTACACTGAAATATGCAGTAGTTCAAAAGTAGCCAGCCCCTGTCTCATCCGATCCAAATTCTCCTAGTGTAGGATGTCTCTTTTTTCCAGACTGAAAGTTGAACAGCAGCCTGATTTCTTTGTAAGTTACTCAAGAGTCTCAAAATTTCTCTGATAGTTTAGCACGATTTGCAAATGGTTGTGCTGCACATGAATGGCTGTTTGTAATAGGAAAAAAAATACGTGGACAGTGGGATGGTTTGGAATTCGAGCAGACAGGTTATGGCAGTTCTATTTATTTTAAAAAGGGATTTCCTCCTTTTCATTTGGAAAGCCCCCTCTCTTCACCTAGCACCACGTATGCCAAGGCCAGCCTAGGAGTGAATCCCAGCCCCTTGCTGTTCTGCTCACAGCCCTCATGACTGCAAGCAGTACTTTGGCCTCTGCTAAGGACAGGTTTTTAAAGCACTACAATGGATCATTTTGGGAAATGGCCAGCAGAAGTTCCCGTGCATGCATGCAGGGGCTCGGAGCAGATGTCACCAGTTTGGGAATGCTGCTGGCATCCACCTGAGCACTGTGTGGGGAGCAGGCTTCTGCTCTGTCCTTTTGCAAGCCTTGGAGCAGGGGCTGAAGGAGCTCTGCTGCAGTGCTGTGCTCTCCCAGGCAGCCTCTCCCTGCACGTGCACAGCACCACTTGCATAACCAATGCCCAAGTGACCACCAGATGGCCTTCACGGAAGCAAGGAGATAAGGTCAAGGGTTTTCTTTCCAATTCGTGGGTAGACACTGCTTCCAGTCCTGTATAATCAGATTCCCTGCACACCAGCTGACTTCCTAAAGCATAATACAATTGACGAGTAGAAAATTGTTTATTATCCTCAGAGCACTCCAAAGGTAAGCAGCAGTCCCTGGTATTCTCATGGTACAGAGGCAGGACAGGGATGTGAATTGTTAAGCACATACGCTCGCTCTTCACGCTGCTCTGCAGGGCAGTGGTGTCCCCAGCTGGATCAGGTGGGCTTCGTTAGCCACAGAGCAGATAACGACCCAGCCATGATGTGCTGCAGAGCATGTCTGAAGAAGCTGGATGAGTTATGGAGTGGTGGCTTCAAGCTGGGATTCACGCTGCAGCAATAAAACCGCTGCAACGGGAGCTAACCTAAAGGGTTTCTACCTGAGGAGTGTCTGCACTCCTCTGTTGAGGCAGCGGTGCCTGCCCGAGTGGAGCAGTGATAAAAACCCAGCTCATCTGTCTTGTCAGGAGCTAACTATCGAGCTGTGCAACAGCCGGCACTGGTGGTGTTAAGTCCGGCCCTTCCTGTGGCGTCCCCTCAGGTCTGCAGAGTCTCAGCTTCTTCTCTGCTCCCACCTCACCTTCACTCTGCTGCAGCCCAGGGTCATCGGTCTGTGTGTGTGCAGACTTGGAAACACACAAGTGAATTCAGTCCATTTATTGACTTCAATTAGATGGCAGAAATAGTCCTCAGCTCCTCTTCCAGGTTTAGGGAAAAGCCAGACCAAAATACCTAAAGGATTTTTCCTTTCACCTTCAACAGAGACTTGGGAAATGCTCCTGTAAGTCTATAAGCGTGGGCCCTACCTTTCATTGAAGTAGATCACTACCAGTTTCCTGCCTTTGCCAGAAACATGCCACGTTACACACTGTGCAGATGAGTAGCAGCACTTCTGAGCACACACATGCACGTAAAACCACCACAGCACATCAGCGCTTGTTGATTACTGCATCATGCACACGCTTCTGTGCCTTTCATTCCTCCGTTTCCAGCCTCTACAGACTGCAATAATGCTGTTTGCTGAATTAAACACTGCTTTACCCAATCCCTTAATACATTTTAGAAAATGAATAACAAAAGCATTAAGTGCTTAGTTCAGAATTGGTTGGCATTTGTGATAGCTGTGGAAACTGCTCCTGATTCAGGAGAATGAAAGCACCAAGCCATGGGGACCAGCTGAAGCAGAGCTCTTCTCCTGGCTGGGGGAAGTTCACTGATCCACGCGAGGGAGGAGTTTTAGCTTCCCAGCAACAGGTTTAGGTTAAAGCATTAGACCCTATACCTTTGAGGAGCGGTGTTTTCTGCAAGCACAAGTCCTACAGGTCAAGCTCTGGCAAGGCAGTCGTGGGATGTGGCCCCATTGAATATTTCCCCCCAAAGAAAGTGGGGGCAGAGGGCTACAGGGGAGCAGCCAGTGGTCCCTGCAGAGCCTGGAAGAGAAATGGGGTAGGAAACGTGGGCATCCCACACCCAGAAAACCACCATCACAGCAAAGGAAAGGGTTGTTTGTCATGTGCTTCAGGAGACAAGGTGTTTCTACAATATTTCCTGCTACGTGGGTTGAGAATTCAAACCCAAATCTTGACTATTAAATGAATAAAGGTGGGGCTCCTAACAGGGACTTCGGACACAGCTGGATTCAGAGGTCAGATCTGCTTAATTCTGGGCCATCGCTGATTGCTGCCTCATAGGGTGCAATAAGGGTCTGGGTCAATAAAGCCTAGAACAGGGTCTTTAATTAAATGTTCCATTTTGCTAGGGGGCAGGTCAAAGCACTGTAGGTATTTGTACTCTTTTTCAGCCCAACCTAGAGCCCCATTTTGGCACAAAACCAATATTGTCATCCCAAGATGGGGCCAGTCTCTCAGATATTGGTTACAAGAGGACATCCCTCATTCAGTTCTTTGGCCAGCCAGGAAATTGCACTTTTGGTGTCTGACCTAGCCACAGCTCTCCCTCATTTCTTTTCCCTCTCCCAGCCAGGTTTCAACTAGTGCATCATGGGCAGAGACCCAGGGTGGAAAACACAAAGGGACTGCTGAATGCAGTGGTCCTTGGGAGCCAGCGCAGAAAGAACTGAGGAGAAGATGAGGAGGTTTTGCAGCTCGTGTTCACACAGGTGCACAGAAGCCTGTTCCTGCTTGCAGTAGCTGCAGTTGTTCCTGCTAACAAGTCTCAGCTGAAACGGCCTGGTTTTACAATTGACAAAGGCTGCTTGTGCAGTGTCTAATAGTTGAAATAGAACTAGTTTGGATAATTTTTTCTTCATTTTAGTGCACTATATATTTTGTGAAGACATTCCCTGTAAACCTCCATTATGTAAGACTGTTTTAAAACATGCTTAAGCTCCACGAAAAAAAAATCTGTTTTAGTTACATGATCAATGTCTTCCTTTAGTATGCCTTTTTTTTTTTGCATGCTACAGACCTCTCTTTCTACCCCATTATCTTCACAGGAGGGTAAAGAGTAGCGCTATTACTGCTCCAGGATTAGGGTTCTATAAATAAAGCATATAGTGAGAATTACCACGTCTAAATAGGATTAGCATTATTTTTCCACTTATTTTTTAGGTGGATTATTTTTGTATAATTTATTCTCACCCATAGAAGCAAAACAGCTTCAAGCTTCTCACCCTCTTCTCACCTTCCCCTGCCAGCTGAACATTGTCTTGACGCAAAAGTCCCTGGATAAGGCCAGAGGCCAGGTCATACATGAAATGGGATCTGGGTCTTTTATTTATTATTTTATTTTATTTTATTTTATTTTATTTTATTTTATTTTATTTTATTTTATTTTATTTTTACCACTGGCTAGGCCATCAGCAGAGGGAACAGGCTCCTTGCCTTGTACCCAGCTCTGCGGATGGATGTTTTATGTAGTGTGGCTGGAATCCTTCACTCATTTAAAATCCAGGCTGGTGGGAATCCATTTGGGATGCTCCTAACAGGAACCTCCCCTGGAGACAAGGACCACAACCAGGTCCTGTCTCACCACACAAGAGGAGCAGCCCCTTGGAGTGGGTGTCTCTGCCTTTCACACTGCAGGTCACTTCCCCAGGAAGGAGGTATGGGGGCTCTCTGCTTTGTGAAAGGCCCAAACCAAAGGGGATTTTGGAAGATGCCTGTCCCGTCCCTGTGGAGGACACCTGTGTGAGCTGCACTTGCCAGTATGTAGACAAGTGAAATGCTAGTTTGCTTGTTCTGAGGGGATTAGTCCCCAAAAGAGGATTGCAGATGCAGTGGGGATACTGCTGCTTCCAGGGGCAGGTGGCAGCTGGGGAAATCTTGAGGGCACCTGCCTGAAATGTACGGTACCACAGGTTCATTAGTGCCACTGTGTCCCCTGGCAGATCCGAGACATTTCAGAGAAAACTTTGTTAAACATTTCTGTTAAAGTGAGAGAAAGAAACTGCTGGGCTTTCTGAGGACCCAGGAGTTTTAAATGAGCTGGTTGAAGAGCTGGGTATTTCTAAGATGGATTTTAAATAGCTCTTTAGACAAAGGAGGAATCTCTGGAGCTGTGCCAATACTTACAAACAGAAGATGGCATGCCCCAGATGCTTTCAACTGCTTTTTCTCATTCTGACATTAATTCTGGGTAAAATATTTTCAATGAGATACAATAAAACAAATGGAGGGGGGAATTAATGGATTTATAATTATTACTTATTACTGTTTATTAAACAGCTTCAGTGGGTGCTCTCACATTTGAAACAGATTGCTAGAGAGACTATCAGCTGGGGTATCGCTGAGGATATATTGTGCTTAGACATCCGGTAAGGATTTGACTACATCTTACACAATGTTGTGAATAATAGATAAGAATGCTACAAAAATTCCCCTAGCACACGTTAAAAATAAGATAGCTAACAGCTCTTCAGTCGTGGCCATGGAGCAGGTAGCTCTGAGCAAGGGTCTGTGTCTCCAGCGTAGTCAGCTGGTGTCTGCTTCATGGACACTTGCACATGGGCTATAGATGTATGTCTATAATGGTATGTATTATTACAGATATAACGTCACCAACATGATTGGGATGGCAGCAGGGTTGGGCTTAAAAGTCATAAGGAGCAATGTGGTTCTCCGGATAAAGTAAGAATAAGCTAAACAATATAGTCATGAGCTGAAGTTTATTACACACATATATAATCTGGGTGCAATTTAGACAAAAATCGTGAGGGGAGGAAATCTTCCTGCTCCCCAGGCAGTGGTGTCTCTGTGAAGGACTGGAAGCAACAGTGGGTAGTCTCAGCTTGTCCTTGACAGGGCAGTCTGTAATGCAGCCCTTGGAGGTACAAACACCAGTAGCTCCAGCAGCGATGGCGTGAGGATATTGTCTGTGTGCCTGGCACTGGAGAGAGCATTAATGGGAAACTGCGTCCACTTCTCTCACCCACCATTCAAAAAGGATATTGGCAAGCTGAAACAGGTTCAGAGAAGAGCTATGAGGACAATTAGAAAGCTGGAAAATAATTATTATGGGCAGAAAATCCTGAATATAGGAGCTAGTATCTGTCTCATCAAATGAAAGCTAAAGGGTGAGTTATGGGCAGTTCATAAAAGCCTACTGGGGAGGAAAGCTTTGGTAATGGTTCTGTACTGCAGTCTTGAAGCCAGAAGAATGGGACTAGAAATAAGACACAGAATTTAACAGTGAAGTTAAAGTTTATGGCAGCAATTGGTAAAACAGTTTTATTTTTGTTGTTGTTGTTTTGTTTTTCTAATAGCCACACTTAAATGAGAATTAAGATGGGGGAGTGCTGCCCAGGAGTCATCCCTGCTGGCCTCAGGAGCTATGCATCTCAGAAAACTACCAGCAGTATCTCAAACAATATGTGAGTTAAAATTGCATGATCATTCGCACACTGATAAATACAGGCATTGGGTCAGGGTCTTACATAAAATCCGTTCTTTTCCCTGCTTTGAAAGTTGAGGAAATTGTTCTACGCTTCTCACATGTGTATAGAAAATAGGCACCTTTCCAGCACGCTGCCTGTTTTGTGGGATATAAGAAGGTTCAGGTGTCTGAGAACAACATGAAAAAGGAAGTGGAAAGGATTGGTTGGGCAAATAACATGGGTAAGGATTGGGGCAACAGAAGTAGCAGAGAAGCTGAGTAACTTCCTGCTACCCAGAGACGTCTGAGAGAAGTGAAGTTTTTCACAAAAACACAAAGGTGAAACAAATCCTAAAAGGAAAACAAATGAGGGAGGGATTTGTGTTAAACATCTTTTTACGCAGGTGTCCTCATTCATGAGAGAGTAAGGGAAACTGCAGATGATCTGAATGTATAAGAAGCTGCCATGGAGGCAATAGAAAAGAAGAGACAAAAAGGCTGTAGAGGATACAACATGCACATAGAATAACTGTGAGATTTGCAGAGAAAATATGTAAATTACCTCATTGAGGCAGAGGGAAAGATGGAAATAATCCAAAGGAAGGGAGAACTCTACAGAGCAGTTAGGCTGCAAGGTAAGTGACATGAGCCTGTGGTGTGATATAGAGGTTTTAATACTTGGCAATAGCTCGGGATTTCAGGTGTAGAAACACAAGCTGAGGGGCTAGGCTCTACCTCTAGGAGGTCTGCTGCACATTCCCAGGCACAGCATCTGCTTTTCTCTTCTGCTTTCCTGGGTACAGAGATACTTCTATCACGTCATCAGCCCTGTGAGCTGAAATAGCAGCAATACAAGGCACACTTGGAGAGACTGAAATGGGTCTCATAGGGCTACTCTCACCCAGACGTGGGTCAAAAGACATTTGGATCAGAATTTAGCTGGGGTATTCTGGTATTTCACTGGCTTTATCTGAGCTGACCTTTGAAGTGATTGTATGAAAACTGATGAGGATTTGTCTGAGACATGTTGCTAGAAGTTTGGGGCTGAAACTGGGGGAAAATGAGCCCAGAAGTGACCTGGAAACCTGGGTGTTGCTTGGCTGCCAGACAGGGGATTCCTCTAGAAAACTTCTAGTGATATTTGTACCAGCCTTGATGAAGCACCAGTAAAATGTGCAATAAAGGAAATCTTTCAGATGCAGGGAGATGGATTGGATGACCTACTAGGCTTATTCCATCTTTAACTTGTGATGACTTTATGAAAGCACTTTGTCAGCTCCTCACTAACTACTGTGTACTTAGCTCTGATCAGTCCTGTCAGATTGCTGTTTGGGAAGTTAGATTTAGCTATAAATTCCTGTCTGAGTCTCTCTGAAATCCAAAAATAGAATAGTTGAGAATGTATGAGCTGAGTTATGGATCAAATGTGTCACTGCAGGAACCAAGGACAAAATGTGTGACATTAAACTGATGTCAAAGAAAAAGCCTCTACTTGACTATTTCTCTGCTCGTGGAGTACATTTTTTCAAGCACAGATCTCTGTCAAGACATTAGCTAATTAATCCTCACAGGATGTCAGTAGATCATTATTTACACCTCCATTTTCAGACAGAAGAAGCAAGTTTAGAGAATTCTTCCATGTTAAAACTGGAACGAGGAGCACGAACATCTTGCCTGTTGCCCCATGCTGAAGTCTCCAGTCCATACTGCCACCTAATGCCTGCCGAATATATGTGAGGAAGTGCAGCAGGTGCTTTGTTAGGAAAATGAATGTAGATATCTTCTAACTATTCACAATGTTTAATAGTTTAAAAATATATGATATATAGAATGAAAAAGAAATTAAAAAAAAAAAAAGAAAGAAAGAAAAAGAACAAGAACAGGTGATATAAGTCTGATTGTATTTGCATGGGAGGAATTTCTCCTGTTGTGTTTGTAAGAGGTTGCAGACAGCCTTCCCGTGCTGGTCTGGTGCAGATGTGCCCCCGAGCAGCTCAGTGCACAGCCCAGGCTCTTCCCTGCCTTTATGAACATCGCTGATGTACCACCCTGATACCTGCTGGCTGGGGCTGACAAGGGTTTCCTCATCACTCAAGGGGCTGCATGACTGATGTTCCCCACCATGGCCAAGGTAAGCATCAGGGCATGAGCTCCTCCTTTCTGCCAGAGGGGGAAACAAGGCCAGCCTGTGAATCTCAAGTCGTTTTGGAGACCTCAGGAGCCCAGGCACCTCAAGCCATCACTTGTGATTACAACAGCTGCTTTGCCTGATGTGCTGATAAGGCCACAGACTTGTCATGGGACCGCAATGTTGAAATGCTGCTCCTTCCATAGCAGTAGCTTCTATCACATCATCAGTCACAATTTCATCAGTTTTCAAATCTGCCACACACAGTTATGGTCTCTGTTATTCACAGATTCAGCTGTAGCACAGCAAAAATGAGAGCTACACAGGCCCCCGTATTGCCTCTAAATTGCATGCAGCTGCTGAAGCAGCCGGATGCATCCACACTGGTGCTAGACCAGCAGCAGATAGCTCACACAGCCACCAACTGGACATCTGCAAGACACCAGTGTCCTTGAAATAAAGAGATGTGACATACTTGTTGCACTGAGTTACCGTTAGAGTTCACTCTCGTTACACACCTACGCTCTGCAATAGCTAAGGAAACATGCTTGTAACTACAGTATGCAATTAGGGGGTGCCCAGAGGCAGTAAAAAGCAATCATACCTCTTTTTTTCTCATGTTCTGTAGCGGCTAGAATATTCCATTAACAGTAATATTTGCATGTTCTTCTTATTCACTCAGCAATTTCCCCATGACTATTAGATTTTATTAGTATTAGTTTAATAAATCCTGGTAGTTTGTTGTCCAGGGAGCGCGAGCAGCTTTGCCACTGAAAGAAAGTAACAAGGAAAAATAAATCATTTCGTCATCTTGTTACCATTGTTATGGAGGTGAAATTCTATTTTCCTCTATTTGATTAACATTTAATGGTGGAAAAATCAAGACTATACAAGCAGTGTATGTTTTTAAATACAATATGCTAAATGTAGGGCTTTGCTGACAAGCAGGGAAGCCTTTCATAATGAAAGCCAAGCTTTTACCATCGGAGAATATTTCTGATTGCCTTTCTGGCCATCATTCATAAATCTCTTCCTAATGTAATTAGGGATTCATCCAAAATCAGAAATCTATGCAGAGAAATGCAATCCTATGCCGTTGAGGATTTGGAGATTTCACAGTTTGGTTTTGCCCTAATTCTCGAGGAAAGCCAAACCACTCTGAGTCCCCACTGTTGGCACTGAAGATATCCTTACCCTTGACTACCGTAGGCTGCATAGCACGTTCTGCTCGAGCCTTCAGCCGTGGAAGTCCCCAGAATTTTTGCCCACCTGTCAGGGATGTGTATGCCAGGCGGACTAGTTTCCCTGGCATCTTTTTCCCCAGAGAAGAGAGCTGCCAAGTGACTGGGAAGTGGGGCAGGCAGCAAACCTGCCTGAGAGATCTTGCTTTCCTCCTTCCTAAATTTCGCTGGCACAGACACACATTTGCAAAGCATTTCATGTTCAGTTAATTCAGCATTGTGTAGTGAAAAAAAAGGATTTTGTCTGCTCTGCCCTCCCCCCACTGGTTTTAATCTTACCAGAAAACAGCTGCAATTACTGATTACGAACTTTCATTAGAAAATGTCAAAGAAAAATTCGAAGCCTAATTTTTTAAAGGTAATGACTGCAAACTTTCCCACTGGAATGTTCTTACACCAAGAAATTAGGTTATTTTCCTGTTTCAGTGTCATTTGAAATAGGCCAAATCCAGCTCTGGAGGAAGTAACTGTATTTATTGCAGGATAACTCAGGCCTGTGATTGCCAGTCGTGTTTTTCCAGGACAGCTTTGTATGATGACGATGACAATAATAATTAACAATAACAATAATAACAATAATAATAAATCTTAACTCTGGATGGCAGTCCCATTATATTACCTTATATTACTATTTCTTAGTAATATAAGGGCACCTAAGAAAAAATAGTCCCTACCTCTGAAAACACAGAACAAAACAAAACTACAGCCCCCTCCAAAAAAAGGGCAGAGAGAGGGCAGGAAGGGAGATGGAAGTTCTTGCTTAGGATGATGTGTAAAGCCAGGTGACTGGTCATGGCCAGTAGCCACGTCCAGATTGTCTGTATCCCGTGTCAGGCTTTGTTGGCAGGATGTCGCTCTAGGGGCAGTAAGCACACCACAGAGGTAGGGAAGAGTGGTTTAAAATCCTTTACCCTGACCCTCACTACCACACCGAAATGGAAATGAGCACAGGCACCACTGTCTTCTCCTTATCTGTTGCCTTCAGCCTTGTCCCCACTGCCACCTGAGTTTGAGAAGTCCCTGCTTATTGCCAGCACCCAGTCGTGCCTCAGAGAGCCGTGCTGATGGAGACGGCGTGCTGCTCTTCTGCTGCTGCCTTTCCGAGTGCACTCCCAACGAGCCAATTAAAGCAGACAAGATGGGTACCAAAGGAAAAAATTAATATTATTCTTCAGCCGCCACTTCGTTAAGGAACCCCAGCGCCTCTCTTCTGTCAGAACCACTGAGAGGTTTTTGCAAATGTGGCAGTGCGTAAATTGTGTCTGCGCAACTGCAGCTACCTTTGCTCCCGGAGCAGCACAGAGCCTGCTGCTAGCTCGCTTGGTAAGTGTAACACAGGCATAAGTGAGGGTCACAATAAATTCAGAGATGCTGAAATTAGAGCACGGACATTTTACAATCTTAGTGGTGCTGCCATCCTCCACACTTTCTTGGCTGACATCCTCCTTTGCCAATTATTCCCATTCAGTTGTTCACTGCTAAACCCGAGGCAGGCTGAATTCACGAAGAAGCGAAATGCTGTCCTTGCCTAAGAGCACAGACCCGATTTCTTGCTTGCATAATCAGGTAGCTACAGGAGTCGCTAATATGGTGCGACTTCACTATGCTAAAAGTCACAGATATATTCCTCAGAAGAATATCCTTTACCTATAAGACAGTTTACTTATGTGTCCAGGATCAGTTGGCACAAGGGTTACATGCTGGGCTTGATCATTTTATCACCAGATTTATGTTGATGCTGTATTTGTATAAAGGCATTACTACACTTTTTTGCTTTGTTTCTAAAAAACAGTCCGTAATAGTGTGATTTATGGAAATGGCAACGTTGGTGTGTAGCCCCTTCCTCTCCCCACTGAGCAGAAGGTGGGGCAGAAGGTATTTGGGGCTGTAATTTCTACCAAGGTCTGTAATTGCTTCTGTTTTTTGCTTATGGGTAGATTAGAAAGAACATGTACTTCTACACCTGACAAAAGAAACTGAGATCAAATGATTGATCTCCTTTTTAGTGACATTGCTGCAACTATGTTACCTAGGAATGCAAAGGTAGTAGACACAGAAAATGGATCAGAACTTTTCCCAGGATGCCTTAATGAAATTGGGAACAAAATAGGCACAGAAAATAGGCACAAAAAAAAAACACACTGATTGTCCCTTGCAAAGCCACTCACAACGATCAGAGCACAGTGCAAAGTGCAGGAGAAGGGAGGGCTCGTGACAGCGACAAGCTGATGAGCCTCGATCACATCAGTGAAGTTTCTTGTGATGCGCAGGTCATTTTAGAGTAAAGCAACAGGGAAAACGTTTCCATTATAGGTCATTGGTTTAAATGTATATAATCGCAAACCCTGGTGACCAAAACACATCACTGCCTGTCACACACTACCAAAAACTGGCAAGAGCTGGCAGCCCAGCTCTGATGATGAGATGAATGCCCAGATCCCAGACATCCGTGACTGGACTTCATTGCAGCGTCAAGCAAGCATTTGTAATTGGAAACTGAACTGAAGTAGAGGCCAGCACGATGGTGCACATTACTTTTGCTACTTCTTTTCTGGAGATAGAGGACTAGCCTTCGGTCCTGAAGTCAGAAGTTCTCAAGGACACCTCACCATCTCGTTGAATGGGAACTGCGGGTGCAATAGGAGTGGAAGAAAGAAGTCCATTTCATTTGCAAGAGTGCAAGAAATCTGGCTGTTAAGAATAACACTAACAGACTTTTACAAAATGAGTAAAAACACACTTTCTGTTCCAATATTCAAAAGCCAGTCTGGGTTTTGTCTGAAGTGTTGAAATTCAGGATATACTGACCAATTCCATCAGGGTCCAGCTATGAATGAAATGGAAAATGCACTCGCTTCCATCAGCATTTAATGGAATTTGGGTGCCCACTAAAGCTATTCCTTGCTTAAGCTCCTATGTTCAGTGGAGAACAAGGTGGTTTCTCCCACAAGCTGGCACCTCCACCAGCAACACCCTGCTCTGGAAATTTGGCTTTCTGCTCTTCAGGCAGAGACAAGGAAGCTGTCTGTGGCGGAGCTGCACGGGAGGGCGCTGTATTGCTCAGCTAGTCAAGTAAGGTGGTGGGATCATTGCTGGCATGCTCCAGTGCACACCTCACAAATTGCAGCTGTGCCTGCACACAGGTTTAATTAGGTGCGTACAGGACAGCCCAATTATCTCAGCGCTGGCTCTGCCAGTACCTATTCCCAGCACTCTGACATGGAGAGAAAGAGTAAGAGGGTTCATTTTCATAAGAGGGAGCAGATGAGCCAGAAAGGCCAGCAACAGCTAAAGCTGGTCAGTGCTTCCCATGTTAATATCTGCAGTGCAGCTTGAACGCTTCAAGGTAATAGCAGGGACTGGAGCCACGCACAGGTGGTAGGGAAGACAGGAGAGGGGAGCCAGCAATGGCACAGGGAGCCCAGGACAGGCACTGGGAGCAGAGCCAGGGAATGGCTGGGTGACCCAGAGGAGAACAGCTGGGGGCTTCCTCCCCTATCAAAAGGCTGGCAGGGTGACTGAGTTTTCAGTTCAGGGGCAAATCAGGAAATAAAGACTGAAATGAGCTTGAAGCTGATCTACAACAGTCTTTCGTTCCTTTCTTCTTCCTTCTTTTTTTTTTCTATAAAAAAAAAGAATGAAAAAAAGAAAGAAAAAAGAAAGAAAAAGAAAACACTTTTCAAAATGAAAACGCAAACCTTTATGTTTCAAAAGTGCTGAGATGAAATGTTGGATTTCCCTAAAATATGTTAATGGGGGCAGACGGGAGCATGGGATCCAACCTAATAACTGAATTCAGCTGGACGCATGTGGCTCAGACTGTCTCGGACTGAATGCTCTATTACATTTAGCTGCATTTGCTAACAAAATTTCATCCAGGCTTGCTCTTTTTTTTTGTTTAATAATTGAAGTTTATGGTACAAGTGTGCTCATAATGTAGTCTAGACAGGTCCCACATATTTTTGCCTGCCTTTAATGCTACTTCTATAATTCCATAAATTTGCATGCCTTTTATTTTTTATTCCTTACTACTGAAAAAAAAAAAAAAAAAAGAAAAAAAAAAGATTTCTGATCTGAAATAATTTTTGCTTTTTAAGAAAACAAGTTATGAAAATGACAAATTGCATGTTTAAAGACTTGATTTTGGTAAAGACAGATGGCTTTTAAAAATGTTAGTACTGGCCTTGGTCAAATTAGACAAGTCAAAATCACCTGGGCTTTTGGTACCAGAAGATCACTGAAATACTCTACCTAAGGAGTAGAAGGGTGCTTATAATCTATAAAGCAGGATTTGACCTTGAAGTGTCTTCTGCAGGTATGCCACTTCTGTTTATGTAGTATTTGAATAAAAGAGATATCAACCAACAGATGACGGCTTCAGCTCCCTAACATCTGACTCAGGTCATCATTTGCCAGCCAGGTTCTGGAAACGTGAGGAGAGTGAAGTAACAGATGCTGGATCAAGGTGGTGATTATTATGGCCAGCAGGAGGACACAGGCTAAAGATATGCTATGAAAGTCAGAAACCTCCATTTCTGTAATCATCGTGTACTTTTATTCAGTCTTCCCTGCAGCTTGAGCTACTGCACAGGTTTTTGTAGAGAGGGTTTGTCCTGCTAGAAAAACAGGGTGATGACCTTCCAGGCTGAAATTGCAGGTGAATGCCTTCCGAAAATCAGTAGCAAAACTGTTGTTAGTTTCAGCTGTCAAAAATGAAAGGCATGTCTATGGTAAATTCTGATTTATATACGTAAATACATCACTGAATTCATCTCTGGAACTCATTTATCTCAGTGTTATAAACAGGTTACAATATACAAAATATTATTTTATCGCACACTACACTGTATTTAACAAAATAACTCGGAAATGCATTATATTAAAGATAAGTGTTGTTTACCTTTAATAAGGTGTATCATAAAGTAAGATGCATGTTTGTTTATCACACAGGTATAGAAAAGAAATTGATCTCTTCCCTTAAGTATTTCTATACATCAATGCTGACATAGCTGAATGAATATAGTTGTTTAAACAGTCTCCCAGGAATAATTCCACTTTTCCTTTGGTCTCCTTTCTCTCCTCTCTTCATGGATCTTTAGTAGTTGCTGCTGCTGGTCTTTGCTTTCAAACCCTGAGCATAGGTTCCTCTGTGAAGAAGACACAGGCGAGGAGTTTTGCCATAGATTTCACAAGGGGGTTGATTTCATTCCAGATCTTCTTTCTGGCCACCGCAACACAAGAGTGAGGGTTGGACAACAAAGCCTGGGGGCTTCTGTAGAAATTCAGGTCTTTACTGTAAATGCACTTAGGTAGAGTGTTTCACAGGATATTTCCAAAGGTCCACCCAGGCGATACAAGCCACAAGTAGTCTCACAGCCAATTGGACCACTTTGCCTGAAACTGAGAATGATGAAGATCTCCTCTGAGCAGTGCTGATCCCAGCAAGTGCATTAAACCTTTGAGGTTTAATGTAGCCCTTGTGAAAGCCAGGCATTAATGTCACTGGAGTTACATCAAGAATGTATTTAGCCCAATGTACTCACAAAAATTTGTGGTGCAGAAGTACAAAATGCCAAGCGTGTTTGAAAGGTTCTGGGGCATGTGTGTGCAGATGGGTAGAAAGATGTGATTTCTTTCTGCTCTGTTTGGTATTTGTTGTGTTGGTTTTGTTGTTGCTGTTTGTTTTTAATTTGGAGTAATAATTTAATCTAGAGTGTGTAGTTCTGTTTGTCATCTTCATTTCCCACCTATTCCAATATCAAGGCTTGCTAGTTTGGAGTGAATTGAAAGTTGACAGGTGTCAGATCAACAAATCAGGAAATGGAATGAAATGGGAAGGGAAGGGATCCTAGAATACTGTCACTATCTGAGAACTGAAGAACAAATAAGGAAAATATATTTCTGTTTCCTATTTTTCTGAGTGAATCTTATCAACTGGGACCTATGTAAGCTGTGGGACTGATAAGCTTTCAAGTCTGTTTATCTAGGCAGCATCCACAGCATAGACACGTGTAGCACTAGCCTCAGGGCTCCAGAGGGGACACTTTAGACTGTCCATAGAAAGTTGGTCTGGAAACTTTCACTTATGCTAGGATGCTATTAATGCTATTAATATGGGAGGATTTTCCAGTATCAGCCTGCAATTAGATCAAAATCTGTCCCATCGCTGTGCATGGATCCTATAAATTGTGAGTGTGCATGAGTATTAACTGCTATGGAGCAGCTTTTCTGTAATGAAAAGTCTCCTCTCGGAAATGCTAAACTATTCTGAGATAAATTCAAGGTGATCCACACCCCTTCTTGTGAGAGCAGAAGCTATCCCCAATTGCACATTATGTGCGTCAATAAAGGCAACTCAGAGAGAGAAAGCCAGTAACATGTTTTATTATTCATTGTGGTCCCTAGGAGGTCTTTGCAAAACTATCTAATGAAAACATGACTTGGCATGCTTGCACTGGATGTGAAGTTGAAATCCTTCCTTAGAGCCCTTCCCAACATTGCTGTCAGCAGAGGAAAAGACTTTCGGGGGTCACAACAGAGGGGCTCAGCTGGAGGAAAATGCCCATCTCTGCCGCCCTCCACACAGCTGCAGCGCTTGCACCAAAGTAAAAGCCAACCCTGGTGACTCCGGCCCTTAACCCGAATCTGTCTCTCACGAGCAAACTGGCTTCGTGAAGGACATCTCTTGGCCTACCACCATGCTCCCAGCCCACCATTTTCTATGGCTGGGCCTAGGCCTGCTTCGGTGCCTGGCCCTTCCTCTGCTCCCTCTTCAGCTCCGCGGGTTCCAGCAGGGGGCACAGCCGCCCAGCTCAGCGGCTGGGGCTGCCTGGTTCCCAACCCACCTCAGGGATTTCTGTTTTTCACTGAGAAAAATTAAAAACCTCAGTTTTGACCTCGGTGGCTCAGCCACCACCCCAGCTCCCAGAAGGGCACACGGGTTCTGCCCCTTTCACCCTCCATCAGTCCCTGTGGCACTTCAGAGGGGCTCAAGCAGAAGGGGACACCTTTTGAAACAGTGTGTGCAGGGACATTGGCACACAACCTTCGTACAGGCAAAGATCAGGAGACGTGCCTTCCTTACTCAGGGAGCCATTCCTCCTGCAGTGCCTCCCAACGCTCACTTTGTCGTCCCCCCCAGCAGGGCTCTGCCTCTGCAGCATGATTAAAAGCCTTGAGTTTTCTCTGTGTGTCTCAGTAGATAATAATGGTAAGCACAACACTGACATTATGCAACATGGTAGTAATTAACACCTTGCTGCAGGGCCTTGGCATCTAGATCTTTCTTCACTGATGACCGCAACCACAGACAAGCATATAGACTATTAACAATACGTGTATGACACTTCGTAATTTTGTGGACAATGCATGTAGCAGGTAGGCAACATTATAGTTATGCTTTGTACCTCCATACCAAAAGGAAACATAACAATTGCCTTTTGAGGCTTTCCAAACTTTTAAAACTCGATAATGAATTTAGTCTCACTATATCTGTTGGTAGTTTTGGTTTTCAGAGAAAAACTGAAGCAGAGAAATACCAGAAGTGTCCCAGAAACTTTACCATCAACCCATTTAGGGTCAATGAATGCAAATCTTCATTTCTCAGTTTTGTGGAATAATCATATATTGTACTTGTACTTGTCTGAAGTCTGACTGAAGTCCAACAAATATTCCGATGATTTCAGTAATTAAGAACTCTGACCTTTGGAGCTTGGGCCATGGTCTTCTAGTGACAAAATTCATGCTCATGAAGCAAGTGATAAAGTCATTTTCCTTTCTGTGTGGTGTTGGTTTGAACAGGTGAGATGCTCAGATAAGAAATGTGTGTATTCGCCATCCTTTCCTCAGGGAGCTAGTGAAGAACCCTGGGCAGAAATTGAAAGACTCTTCCTTTCTCAGCTCCTCTTGGTGATCAGTGGTCATGCCTGACCTTTGCATGTTCAAACCTTCCTTTGACAATCATGATGATTATCAGAGTGATAATCTGATAATTGTGATTATGCTGGCAAACTCTTCTCTCATTTTTGTATTGTCCTGGAAAGGGGAGAAGGAAATGACTGGAAAAATGAGTACAGGGTACAAGACAGTGATATATTTCTATGCCTTTCTGTAGGAAGGTAGTTCTTATCCCTGGAAAGATTTTTTCCCACTATCTACACCTAGATAGGTGGGGAAAAAACTAGATTGCTGAGGAAAAAATAAATAAATAAATAAATAAAAACAGCAGTTGCACATTTTATCATCCTTTCTTCATATTCAATAATATTTAAACAGTTGTATTCACATCCCACCTTATGCCCATAGGACAATTTATGGCTTAATCCGTAATGCTAGAACTCTGAAAACCCTGATTTCCAAATCAGGATCACTTGCAACAGGGCCCTCTCTCACACTAAGTGCAGGTCAATCAAGCCAAGCAAACCCAATCTTACCTCCTAGTTGGAATAGTTGCCCCAGGGCTAATCTGCTTCAAGCACCCTGCTCTTACTAGTGGGAAGTTGTTTCTGCTATAAGTTTATGCTACTGCAGACTTGTCCTTGGGCAACACCAGGCTGGTGCAATTCACTTCACAAGCTGTTTACTTAATTTTTTTAGGTGACTTATCCCCTTTAATGAGCTGAATCAGCTCATGGAGGTACCAGGGGAGTGCCAGAGGTGGGGGAGCAGGGCCGGTGCGTGACCAACAGGAGAGCAGGCAGCAGAAACTCCCCTTCTGTGGCAACAAGGCTGGCTCAGCCCTTCCACCCAGGCAGTCTTCTCCTACTGGTGTGGCAATCCATTGGGGTGCAGAGAGCAGGATGACCTGTTATTTCGGAACACTCCCCAGGTAGCATTCATCCTTCACATGACCGGCAGCCTCCAGAAGAGTCATTCCTGTGGCACCTCTGGTGGAATTCGAACCACTTTTGGTAGGCAGGCATTGCTCTTGTACCCAAATGTAGAGGTCTGCTTCCAGAGGTTGGTGTGCTAGGGCAGCCAGCACACCCCTGGGGCTGGCAGAATGCAAGGATCAGAGGAACAGCTGCAGGAGGCCAGGTGGGATGCTGGAGGACATCTCAAAGGGTGCTATGAGACACCCATGTCTCTGAAAGTGCCTTAAGCCCAAAGTGACTAATATGAGAGCTCTGACACAGCACAGCTCCATCTACACTGATAAAACTGCCTGGGAGATCGGGCAGTACCGCGCTGGAGTAGAAGTGGCAGTGCCTACCCACAGACTTCCCTGTGCCTCTGAAATAGTAACAATAGAGTGAATGTGCAACTGGGTACAAACGCTTCCCCTTGACCCCACTGACTTTCCACAAAAATTCTGGCAGTTATCATCTTAATTTGCTCTTATTTCTTCTTGTCTAATGCTAACACATCTTTTTTTTTTCTCTTTTTTTTTCCAATGCTAACAAAAAGTACTTCTGAGGCCAAAAAATACCTGTATGGTTCAGAAGATGTTCAAAGATATATTTAAAAATTAAAGGCAGACCTTTGAAATGAGATTCTCTGAGCAAATACTTTTCTATACAACTACTTTTCTCTGTGACTTTTCTTTCCTGTACTCTAAAGAGCACATAACTCTAAATTGCAAAGTAAAGTTCTTTTATAGACTATTTTTGCACAGATTCCAGATGGCACAGAGCAAGTGACTTTGCTATGTAAAGCTAAAGATTTTAAAGGAGGTGACTATAAAGATATACTCAGTTTTTGTACCCCCTTCATCACTGACTGTAGGATTAGGCTAACCGATGAAGCAGAAGAACAAGAGAAAAGCTTAGCAATCACTTCTCATTTTCAGTTTTAGAGCAGCAGCCTAGGCATCTTTTTTTTTTTTTTTTTTTTTTTACTTTTTTTTTGGGGGGGGGATCACTAAAATGGAATATAATCAATATTTGTACTGTTAAACATTACATTGTTATATAGAAGTGCAAGACCTTCTTTCAAATCAGTGAGCCTTTGTATGCTCTCATCAGCCCCATCAGAGAGACTATGCAGCATAACTGATGGCTGAGTCCTGTCCTTCATTGTAATGGTCTCTGCATGGGATTTGTGTAGCACATACACATTTGATTTAATAACAAGTAAGTAATAGTAATATTAACCATAACAGTTAAGTAGTAATTAACAGGAATTAATCCTGTTATTGCTTTCCTGCTGAGGGATTCCAGGTGATGGCTCTCATCTTTTAATGGACAGCAAGTGGGCTGAGCACTATTTCCAGCTGCCATTACTGCCTCCGTTGCCTCAGACAGCAAGCACTGCAACGCATTCTGGCCCTGTCGAGGTCAGCAGGACTTTCTGGGACCACTGCGAGATACAGCACAAAAACCCATAGCAGAATCAAGTTCTCTATGTACTACAAGCTGTGATAGTTGGGATAGAGCCTGTGAGCAGTTTGGCAATACCACTGTTGCGTTTTTTTTTTTTTTTTTTTTTTTATGGAAGGGAGTGTAGAGAACTGATTTATTCAGGAGAGATAGCAATATCAGTTGTGCTGGCTCTGGGAGCAGATAAACCTGTACAGAGCAGAAGTAGGTGAAGAGTCCAAGCCTGCTCGATGACACCTTCCTAATCACTGTTGGCAGACAAGCTCTGTGCTAGAGACTGAAACCATGAAAAGAAAAACCCAACCACAACATTTTCAGGATGCCCTGCATTTTGATATGCAGCCTCTCCATCCAAACACCAGGCAGCCTTTTTTGATCTCTTTCGAAAATTGTGCAAGACGCAGAAAAAAAGCTTTCAAGAAGTTTAGAGTGTGAGAAAGTATGGGAAGTTAAGGCTGAGGTACACACACTCATCGGTGCCTTTGTATCTCTCCTCACTCATCACCCAAAATATGCACATGCCTACCCATAAATACACACATACAATAACAGCACCGATCACTTGAAGCAGTCCCTTCTGCTTCTGTGACTTTATTGTACTGCTGTGTAAGAATGAATTAGTCTTTAGAGCATGGTGGCACAGAGCCCACTATTTCAACCACCCTTCCCATTTTTAACCTAATACAATTAAAAAGTAATATGTAGGAATGTCAAGCAAACACGTCTATTGCCATCCAGCACCAAGCACCATAAAACCTGATTCCTCTTCCAACCTTTTCTGTAGACTCAGCATGCAGACTTAGGTGGTACAGCATAGGTATCTAGCTACAGGCTTGTGTGCTCACGTCCTTTTTGCCTTTCACTGCTCTATCTCGCCTCCTTCCCTTAAAAAATAGATCATTTTTGTTGACCTCTTAGCAAGGAAGAGGAATTTATTTTCTCTAAAATCTACTGGTAGCATCAAACCCAGGAGTCCAGAGAAGAAAGTAAGCTTTCGGTGGTGTTCTCTCCCTGGCTTGTAGAGATGAAACACTACAGATATATTTCCAGAAAATATAGACAAAAAAAAAAAGAATCATGCCTTTTGCCTATGAATGAATACCATCTGGGGCATCCTCAGAACTGCTACTAGTGTATGGAAAGATGGGAAATACAAATTTTGTGATTTAAATGAAAATGGCTGTAATGTGGGAGGTCTTGCCGTTGGACTGCATTTTATGCACAAGACTTTGCACGCTTTGTAACCACAAAAGGTTTTCCACTTCTTGCCACAGAACCGTGGCCCATAGCTTAAGCACGAATTGAAAAATGCTTCTGCTGCTTGTGACTGAAGAAAATACTGAGGGTGGGGACTGAGAATGTGAACTGTGTGAAGACGCTGCTATAATTGCCCTGCTTGTAACCACAGAGAGATGCTATCTGGCCCAGCTAAGCCATTGCCATGGCCATCAGGAGGGGCAGATTTCTGTCTGAGCCACCCAAGAGAGCTGCACCCTGGAGTTGCTGCCTGGCCCTTAAGCTGCAGTTTACCCCTGTCTGTCTTCATTTCTCTTGTAACTGGCACGAGCTGCATTAATATTAAAAATATTGCAGGTGAGATTAGAGGTTGGTGGTTTCAGAGCAGTCAGGTGGTTTTTAAGTATGTGATCAAGCTGTTGTCTTTGACGACTGTAGTACAACAGAACAGGAGTATGTTGGGACATGGGTTATTTTATAGATCTGAAGGATGACGCAATAATTCTGCTTTAAATTCCTTTACGACATTTTAATTCTGATTGGGGCTAACTAATGATTTATTACGAGCTGATGCTGCCCAAGTGCAGCAGTTTATTCACAAGATTTGCTCAGCCTCACCACAGCCTCCATCCAAGCAACTTCCCAGCTGTCAGTGGCTGAGTCCAGGCGTAATGCAGTGGCACAACACTAACCTGATTTGCAGGCCTGCTTTGACAGAGAGACTTGGGCTGACGATAAACAGCCCTTGGCCATTCTTTTGTTTATTCCCTGGCACTTGATGAAAGCTTTCATTTTGTTTCGTAGGACCGGTCAGGACTGGCTAGTAGTCCTAGGGAGGCCTCCCTTCTTCGTTCTTGATACCAGCTGCCACTACCTTCATCCAAGAGCACCACTGATTTTTTTTTCTAGATTATGGGGTACGCAGGAACCCCCAGTTTTCCATGGCTTCCATTATTTGCACGTTGTTTTGCTTTCAAGTGGAAAAGAATTAAATCCTTTAATTGATGCAGCTGGAAAAAAGCTTTAAACACACAGGCCTCCTTCAAGTTTTTGTTTGTTTTAGTAATTGATGCTATGCTTAAATCACGATGCCATCTCTCATTGCCACTTACTATACCTTATGTTGACTTGTCAGCAATATAGCACCTCATTTCCCAGCAGCTGCTAAGAGTTTAGTCCAGACTTAGCTATACATCGGTACGGCAAACTATTCAAAATTGCTCCTTACAGCAACAGAAGCCTAATGGTTTCTGTAATAATTTAACACTGTGACAGGGAGGAAAAAGTATTTGCTTAGTAATGGGAATGATGATGGTAAGGTGCCCAACCTGATTAGACAGTTCTTTGTAAATCCTGAATGAACCTGCTTGCATTATTCAACCAAAGGGTCTTGGGCAAAATGGAAATGGCATTAATGTCTATCCGGTATAAAACGCAGCATTTATCTGCTACGCATTTTGTACAGCCTTAGGAGAGACACTGAATGAGGGGAATAAAAAGTCATTCTTGATAACTGGCCATTTACTAAAGGAGACAAGGAATCCATAGAAAAAAAAAAATACAAGTATGTACACGAATGTGTGCAGAAGGACTGACTAAGGTTGTGTGTTGTCTGTCTTTTGAACATTTCATTTTGAAACTTTATATTCTCTCCACATCCCTTCTCATGCAAGGTATTTACAAGTTTCACTTCAAGGTACTGCTTTCATGTGAGAAGTAATTAAATTACTTTTAAAAATGGTACGTAAAAGTTATATTCCCCTAAAATAGACTATATATTTTTTTTACTGTTTTCAAATACAACTGATATAAGCAACTAGAAGCAGGGCTTACAAACTCCTCAAGGCCATGGAGGTTTTTATACCTTCTTCCAGTATCCGTGAATATTTGTAAATGCTGGTGAGCTGAGGTGTTAACTTCCAGATAGCCATGTGGTAGGAGGATCTCTCAGGTAGCCCATATGGGACTGGGACAGCAAGGGAAGAAGGATTCACTGCAGATTGCTTGACCTAAGTAGAAGTCCTGTGAGCTATGGCAAACCTGGAGAAATCCCTGCTGTGCTTTTGAGACTCTTCTGAATCTCAGTGGAGTTTGGCATTTTGTGGCTCTGTTTCCTGAAATGGCAGCAGCTGATTTTCCAGCACTGCTGGGACTTGAATGTCAGCACCCCCGAACAAGCCCCAAACACCACACAGATCCTCTGCCAAGCCTGGACAGCAGCTGGTGTCCTGGAGATGCTCCTTCCAGGCAGAAATTGCAGGCGCATTACAGCCTTCAGCTTAGCTCTGTTACATCTTGCCAGCTCTTACATGGACTTTGGGAAACCTTTGGCAAGGGAGAAGGTCTCACTCAAAGCTTCTGGCTAATCTTACACTTTGGGGTTGCTGAAGTCCTTCGATGCACTCTGGAAACTTTGCATACAGGGTACTTCTGTTCTGAACAACTGTTTTCTTGGGGGAGAAACCCCTAACCATCAACTTCAACCCAACGGATACTCATGTAATAATCAGATGGGATAAGCCATTAAGCCACTCAAGTTTCTAAAGCAAGATATTTGGGACTTGCAAAAAGGGGATGTTGATATTTTTTTTCTCAAATTAAAATTTCTGGTAACTCCAGAAATTCAGTCCTGTTTAATCACTTTTTCAGAATAAGCCCTTCTGCTGTAAATGTGGAAATATATTTTCCTTGTAAACAACTAAAAGGACCTGTATGGGGGTTTATTTTGGGCAAAAAGTAGAAGCGTGGCACTGCTGCTGTCTCACAAAGTAAACAAAACAAACAAACACACAAACAAAAAAACTAATAAATAGGCTTGACTCAAGAATTATTGGACAAGGTTTTGTAAGAAATCAGGAGGGTTTATTACATCCTTTGGATCTATTCATCAAGATTGCCTGCCTGATTATAAAATGTGAGTTTAAGCTTGCTAAAAGAAAGGGTATGGATTTGCTGTAACAACTCTATTTTTAGACAAAAGAAACGTATTTTGCTGCTCATAGGAATAAGTTTACATAATACCCAAATATTCTCTCAAAGCTGGGGTCCAGATTTGCTTGTTTAAGAGTCACTCCATCTAAGGAACCTGAAGGTGCACAAGTCCATGGGACCTGATGAGATGAATCCGTGGGTCCTGAGGGAACTGGAAGGTGAAGTTGCTAAGACACTGTCCATCATATTTAAGAAGTTGTGGCAGTCTGGTGAAGTTCCCACTGACTGGAAGAGGGGGAAGCATAACCCCTATTTTTAAACAGGGGAAAAAAAAGGAAGACCTGGGGAGCTACAGGCCAGTCAGTCTCACCTCTGTGCCTGGCAAGATGATGGAGCAGATCCTCCTGGAAACTACACTAAGGCACATGGAAAACAAAGAGGTGATTGGTGATAGCCAGCATGGCTTCACAAAAGGCCAATCAGGCCTGACAAATCTGGTGGCCTTCTACAACAGGGTTACAGCATTGGTGGATAGGGGAAGTGAAACTGACATCAGCTACCTGGACTTGTGCAAAGTCCAGGTATTGCGCACTGTCCTGCACAATATCCTTGTCTCTAAATTGAAGGCACATGGTTTTGATGGATGGACCTCTTGGTGGGTAAGGAATCGGCTGGATGGTTACACTCAAATTTTTGCGGTTAATGGCTCAATGTCCAAGTGGAGACTGGTGATGAGTGGTGTTCCTCAGAGGTCAGTTTTGGGACTGGTGCTGTTTAACATCTTTGTTGGTGACATGGGCAGTGGGATCAAGTGTACCCTCAACAAGTTGGCCGATGACACCAAGCTGTATGGTGAAGTCAACATGCTGGAGGGAAGGGATGCCAGCCAGAGGGAACTGGGCAGGCTTGAGAGGTTGGCCTGTGCAAACCTCACGAGGTTCAACAAGGCCAACGGCGAGGTCCTGCATCTGGGCTGGAGCAATCCCAAGCACAAGTACAGGCTGAGCATGGTTTGAGAGCAGCTCTGAGAAAGACTTGGGGGTGTTGCTTGACAAGAAGCTCAACAACGTGTGCTTGCAGCCCAGAAAGCCTGGTCTGATGTAAGGTGCTCCTGCCCAAGGCAGGGGGTTGCAACTAGGTGATCCTTAAGGTCCCCTCCAACCCAAAGCATTCTGTGATTCCATGATTCCATGATTCTTGACAAAAGAGAGTTAACGTACACCAGCATTTGTTGTATCGCAAATGAACTTCTACACATATCTCTATTAAAAATATTATTCAGACGTCTGAGTAATATCACCTGCAGCCTTTCGTGGTGCCCGCCCTTGGAGTAAGCACAGGCACACACTGTGATGAGGGCGCTGCCACCCCACTGGTCAGCTGGAGGTGGCATTTCTCCTCCACCATGATGGCAAGGAGCAGTCCCATGTCTCAGAGCCCAAGCATTGCAACTGTAGGAGTGCTTCACCCTGTGCTTCCAAACATCCACGAAATGTTGTCCATGGCTGCCCTGGAGATGTCTCTCTCCTTCTTCCCTCCCCGTCCACCGAAGCTGCCTGCTGGTGCACATCTGGAAGACCAATGTGGTCCTTTAGGGGCAGGTCTTTTGGAGCAGGCGTGCAAACGAATGCAGCTTTACCCAAACCCTGCTCCAACAGCCAGTTCGGTGGCTGTGGAAAGCTGATGTGAAGCTGTCCTGAAAACTCCTCCAGCTCTCTGAGCTTCCCTTCTCTGTCTGGAAAACATTCCCCCTTCGTTGTGTCTATACAGACAGTAATCTCTCTGAGGACAGGACTGCTGGACCTTGGTTCATTGAGGGCCTCTGGGTGCAGTAGTAATAAATAATAATTTAACACCGCCTTGCTGTTTCAGTATGAGCTGTGTGTTTTGTTTAAAACCCAAGTCAGATGATGTGAAAAACGCAGTCCACATTAGGAAAGAAGAGTTCTAATTGTCAGGGGAAAAAAAAGAAAAAAAAGTCAAAAAACATGACTGACAAGCATGATAGTCAAGATGCAAACATCTTGAACATCAAACCGGCTAGCTGTTGATATCCCACAACTTGAGGGCTCCAACTCATTTTTTGTCTCAGTGCTTGGGCAATGTTACACACCTGCATGTCAATGAGAAGTGAAGTCTACGAGACTCAGGAGTGTGCTGAGCTGTGCTGGCTCTGCACATTTATGGCTGGCTTTCTGGGCACAAAGGCTGCAATCCTTCTGCCTTCGGACTGCAAGCCCGGTGGGGTCGCAGTGGGGACCGCTATTTTAGCCCAACTCTTGCAGTAAAATATGCCCAGGGTGCTGGAGGAGCTCAGCTGGAGACACCAGCATGTGGCAGATGAGGCAGGAAAGACAAAATTAAGGACACATTGTGTGCCCTATGAGGAAAATTAAGGACACATAAACACATTGCATGCCCTACGAGGAGCTGAGTGAGAGATGACTCTGCACTTAGGGTCTCCCTGAGGCGAGGGTCCACGCTCCACAGGCCCCATTGACCTGATGGCATCCAAAAGCAGGGCTGGGGGCCCGCAGGACGTCGCCCACCCCAGGGGCAACCCCTTCCCTTGCAGAGCAGGTGCATGATGAATGGAGACGCAAGAAGGGCAGGGGGCTGGATTTTATTTTGTGGAGTTTTATTATTATTTTGGGGGTTGGGGGGGGGGGCACGTGCTGCTTAACCTCATCCCGTGCTTTTTGATTTCAGGGTGGGGTGGGGGGGTGAGGGGGTGTCTCGCGGTTTGGGTAGGGCGGTAAGGGGGTGTCTCGCTGTTTGGGTGGGGGTGTGAGGGGGTGTCTCGCTGTCTCCCCGGCTCTTTGGGCCGGGGGTGCGGGGGGTGCTGGTGGCAGGGGGCGGGCGTCCCGGGCGGTGTCTGTGGTGGCGGCGGGCGGGCACTAAGACCGCGCCGCCCCCGGGCGCTGCGCGGCGGCTGCAGAAGAGGAGGAGACCGGCGGGCCCGGGCAGAGAGGCGCGGAGCCGTGCCGAGCCGAGCCGTGCCGAGCCGTGCCATGCCAAAGCCGGGGTACCGCTGAGGCGGGGCGGGCCAGGCCAGAGGCGGGGGCTCCCCGGCGGGGGCCCGGCTCCCGAGGAGGAGGCAGGAGGAGGCAGCATTTCGGCGCGGGGAGCGGCTGCGCAGCCACCGGGCCAATGAACATGTCCGTGTTGACTTTGCAGGAATACGAATTCGAGAAGCAGTTCAACGAGCATGAGGCCATCCAGTGGATGCAGGAGAACTGGTGAGTGGGGAGCGGGCGCGCCGCGCGGCCCCGAGGCGCCGTGCGCGGCCCCGCGGCCGCCGCTAACCTGCCCCGACCCTGCCGGGCACGCGGTGGCGGTGTGCCGGCCTCCCCCTGCCTCCTCATCCTCACCCTCCTCCTCCTCCTCGTCCCCTCTCCCCCTCCTTTTCATCCCCTCTCTTTCTCCACCTCCTCCTCCTCCTCTCCATCCCCTCTCCTCCTCTACCTCCTCTCCATCCCCTCTCCTCCTCCTCCTCGTCATCCCCTCTCCTCCTCTACCTCCTCTCCAACCCCTCTCCCCCCAGCCCCTCGTCAAACTTCATTTGCAGCCAGCCCCCATTAACTTTCCCTGCGGGGGGAGCCCCGGGGTGGCAGACGGACTGACGGACGCTTGCAGATGGACACAGCCCTGCCTCGCTATCCTGCTGTCACGCCCCGCACTGGGGACCTGGCACCCCACCGTGGGCACAGGTGGTGCCAAAGGGTCCCAGGAGGGGACTTGAGGGCATCCTGCCCTTATTTCACTAAGGTGGTTTGGATTTTTTGAGGGTAGGCTAAAGGGAACAGCCACCAAAGTGCTCCATTGGCCCGCAGGTGAGCTCAGTAGGTGGTGAGGGGTACCCAGCCTCGCTGGTGTTTCGGGAGGAATGAGGGCACATAGATGTGCATGGGCTGGGAGTGTTGGATGCTTCCCAGTTTGTCCGTGTTCCGGGAGAAAACTGGTTTCAGAATAGGGCAAACGGGTAAAAGAGGATGGAGGGGGTGATATCTGAGCGTGTGTATTAGCTGGGTAATAACCCACAAGAGATGCAGTTTAGATTAAAGAACACGACTAGGAACCAGGACTCCCATGTTATCTTTGGGCTCTCCTGCACCTCATTATCTGACCTTGAGAAAATTACATAACCTCTCCTGGGCCTCAGTTCCCCCAGCTGGGGGAGACCATGGGGGTAATAATGCTGAAATGCCCTCCTGGGGCACTTCAATGACTTAGGTAGTGTTTGCGGAGTGTTTGCGGAGGGCCTGGAGGACATCGAGCACTATATAAATGCTAAGCAGTGCTATTAAGGCCTCCCTCACTGTCTCATTTGCTGCAGAGGTTAGCCAGCTGGGACTCCAATAACGTGAGGCTCCCACTTTCCAGGTTCAAAGGAGGAGACCATTAGCTTTGCGCTTCTGCTGTACAGCTAAAGAGACATGACGGTCTGTGCACACATGCTTTGCAGTCTAGTTTTGCCTTCTGTAAGGGAACCAGTGAATTAGTATGTTTCATTCACCTGAAAGTCAAGAAGAGCAACCTGCCTGTGGCCCAGGAACGTTTCTGCAAGTGATGTGGTGCTGTGCCCATTGAGGTCTCTGTCATAGCACTCTTTTCCTGAAAATGCAGGTGAAGCTTCTTCCGAGTTTCAAGTTAAATCGTGCGTTTTTATCTTAAGGAAACTTACTCTCTCAATGGAACAGGTCCTGTTCCAGCAGCTGATATTATAGGGGAAAACTAACTGGTAACATGCAGTGGCTAAGGGCCTTGCAAGAAGGCTTTTCTGCATTGTCTCAGGATGATACTGTACGTTTGCCTGCACTGACGTCAATGGCAGTCCTTGGCTTCTTGGCTTTGTAGGCATAACTTTAATGTATGCATCATTAACATAAGATGAGGTTCCTAAGTAGTAATTTATAGGGATAAACACAGTTGTTTGCTCTTTGGACTGGAAGATGGACTAGGTGGTCTAGCTTCAAAGAATACTGTGGCAAGATTTTGTACTGTAATAGTCATTTAAATTAGAATGCAATGCATCACCCTAACATGGAGGTAAACAAACTCTATAGGTGTGGCATTTGTTACTTTGTTTCTGTCGTAGAAAAATTTCTTGATATCTTACAAAGCCCCCCAGAAAAAGGTCTGTAGCACGGTAGGGGTGACAAAGTGGCCCTAGGTGTTGAACGTGTCTTCTGAATTTTGAGGAGCATCTTCAGAGCCTGACTACATCATGTATGAAGACATAGCCCAGATTTAGGTAGGACATGAATCCCTTTATGTACCGTCTGGGTTCTGGGCTGCTTAAATACTCACAAGCCCTTTTAATTATATCTGAGCGAGCCAAGAGCTGGAAAAGCTTGAATGCGAAGCCCAAGGGTAGCAGCGTGCCCCTAGGTACCAGCGGAGTTGGTCTGGGTGGATTATGGTGCAAGGAATGAAATGGCTGCTTCTCATCGGCCAAGGCTGAACCTCCTCTGCCTCCATCCAGCCTGCTCTGATCTCCTTGGCTCCCTGGGGCAAATGAACATCCTGCATACCAGATATGCCACCGATGGCTGGTACGTGAGCTTTCCTCAGCACGCCTTCATGCCAGGGTTGGTTTCCTCACTCCCACATCTTCCTCTGGAAATGTTCTCTCTGAAGCCGGCATGAATGTGGCCCCTCTGATGGCAGAGAGGTCTTGTAGCAGTAAATGAGGTCCTCCTTGCTTGGAACCACATGTTCTCCTTCCACTTCATGGAGGCTCTCATCCTGCAGCGTGTATTGCGCAGGGACCTCTTTAGGGCTTGGGCCTAAATCAGCAGGCTGCTGTTCTGGCACTGAGGGAAAAGGGACAGCCCATGCCCCAGTGCTTAGAAGCAGATGGCTTTTGTGCCTCCCTCAGTGCTCACCTTGACATGTGCGTGTCCCCCTGCCTGTCCCTGGTGCGGAGGCAGGAGTTGCGGAGCGATGCCAGAGGCTGCAGGGGCGACCCTGCCGCTTGCTGCTCTCTCAGGGTAGGCACCACGAGTCGCTTCTCTTCCCCAAGCGAGTGGTGACCGGTTTTGAGGAGGCTAAAGATCTAATGGGTCCGTTTACTCCCATCGAGCTCCTTACATGTCATGTTGTGGGGAGGCTGTTTACCTGCGTCTGCCTGCAGAGCCATCAGATAGATAGCTCTTAGTGGAAGGTACAGCACCTTGCTGATCTTATCGCGCTCGCCTTGTGGGTGTTGTGATTTCAGTAAGATCAGGATTAAGTCAGGCATTTATTAAAATAATTGTTTAAAACGAATTCTCAGATCAAACTCTCCCAGCACCTCCTCCCAAACTTCTTCAAAGACGGATGAAGCAAATCATCTGCAGATGGATTTTTATTTATTTTTTCGTCGAACTACCGCATGAGGGGGAATGCAGCTCCAGCCCCTTGCTTCTTGGGAATAAATTATTATTTTTGCAGGAAATTCACAGCTCCGGCGGGCATACAGCGAGCCGGCTGGCAGCGCCGCAGTCCCAGCTCCCAGCTGCAGGCCATGAGGTGGCAAAAAGTGGCCGGCGGTGACAGAAAGCGGGTGGCGGGAGCCGTGAGCGCCGGGGTCCTCCCGCGCCGCGCCGCAGAGCACCAGGTCGGGGTATGGGCACCGGGTGACAGTTGTTCCTGTTATAATTGTCTGGCCAATAATAATTATCTTCAGATGTCTGCTGACGAGGGGCTCGCCAATGGGGAGGCAGGAGGCCTGTGCTGACTGCGCCGAGATTATCTGGCCGAGGTGACGTCACGCGAGGGCTTGCCGAAAATCGCAGAAACTTTTCCTCTGCTGCTGCTCTGCCGGCTGCGGCAGAGCCCCGGGGATGCTGTCCCGAGCGCTTGGTGCCCTCGGGATGCCGGGTGCTCCCTTTCCCTTTTCTCTCCTCTTCCTTTAACCCTTGGCAGCCAGCAGCGTGCTCTCAGGTGGCAGCAGGAGCAGAAGAGCGAGAGCAGGATGAAAGCCCTGCTTGGCTGTTCCCCAAGGATGTCGTGAGGCTGAGCTACGGAAAGTGCCTGTTTTTGTTAATGAACCTTTGGGAAAGAGTGAAGCACTGTGAAAAGCCAGTAGTTGTTTTTTTATATTATTGTTATTTTTTAAAAGCACTGGCAACTCAAACAGGACTGTGAAATTAACTCTGTGAGTCTTAGATTAGTATAAATATTTTCGTGTTTAAAAAACCCCACACCCTAGTGCAGTAAGTTGTTTTTAACCTCTTGTTGTCTGAAACTTTCATTTGGCAAGAGTCAGTGAGTGCCTCTGATTCTGGGAGAAATTCATGTGTTGTTGTAATTCTCTTTCCAGTCAAGACTGAAAATAGATGTGGAAGAGCAGAGGGTCAGCTAATTTGGATTTGAAGATGTGCTTGCCTTTTAGTAATTCACGTAGGCACCGTCGTTCTGGACAGGTTTGTTTCCTAAATGCAGAACAAGCTTCTCTCATCCACTTAAGCTACTCATGCAAAAATCAAGAATGAGAGGCTGTGCCTGTCTCTCTCTCCAGGCATACGTGTGTGGCAGCCAAAAACTGATGTAAATTACTTTTTTTTTTTTCTTTCCCTGAGTGCTTTCTAAATGCCAGGGGAGGATACAGAGGGATGCTGCAGTCACCCTGTCCTTCTCTTGTGTGCCACAGCAAGGACGCAAAGGGCAGATGATTAGCTGCTCCTGACCATGGAGGCTGTTTAACTTGAGCAAATGCAGTCAGCCTGAGAACGTAGCCCACCTTTACGTTTATTGCACTGCCCAAAGGGGCTTTTTGCTGTTCTTACGTGCAAACTGGCTATAAAGCTGACAGGCTGAAGGATTTCTAAGGGTCCTCCTTGCAGTACAGAGCAGCATGGGTGCCACAGGAATTAGAGAATACCTGCTTCTTCATGTTTCCTCCATCCCTTCCTGAGCAAAAGGCCAATGTACTGCAGTATCACAGCAATCTGCCGCCCTGAAAGCACAAGGACAGAGCCAGTGGGGAGTAGCAGTACATGTCATTTCAGAGTTCAGATGATCCAGTATTTTCTGTGTTTGCTTGGAGAGAGGAAAAAAAAAAAAAGCAGAAGGGATGGCGGCACAAAAATGTCATCCTCAAGATAAATACGTTGGTGTCTTCTGGATTCAGTCTGCCACTGAAATGTAGGCGGTGGCCCTTCACTCACTCACCCTGTCCCTAGAGTTTGAGCACGTCTCTCGTCATGCGGCTTCATGAAATTTTAAGCCTCTGGGAGTGAAGACATCTCTTCTACTTTGTGTGTGAAACGCTGTGTGCTCGTGGGAATAACAAACTTGTAAGAATGGCCAGCATAAAGTAATTTAGGAGATTGTCATCATTTTCAAAAGTGAATATGAACATTTAGGAACACTTTCATTAAGGAAGAGATGTAGGATGCTGAATTACTTTGGCGTTTTTGAAAATGCAACTGGCATCCTCAACTAGGCACACGTTTTGGCAGCAGAGACAGCAAGTGGTGTCAAGAGTCCCGGGAGTGAGGGTGCTTTTTGTGTGTGGGCAAAGGAGCAGCAGGAAGAAGCTGATCTCCCCTGGGACTGAGATGCAGAGTCCTCCATATCTCCTCTAAATGTCTTAGTCCTGATGTAATGTGGAGAATCTCTCCCTGTGGAAGAGACTGTTTGCACCTTTATGGATATATCTGTTGGCTTGCATATACAGGCACACTTGTGGAGACAGACAGACGGACCGACCAACCTTTGGCCAGCCAGACAGAAAGAACCAGCCTTTGGCCTTTGCTGTTAAAATCTGTGCAGAGTTGGAGGAGGAGGCACCCTGCACACTGGTGCGAGACTCTCCCAAGGCGTAGCTTCACAAGGATGGGCAAAGGCACAAGCTGATGTCAGCTTCCAAGGGTCCTTCTGTGCCCCAGGCAAATGCAGTGGGAGCACACAGCCCTTGCTTAGCCCCGGTTGTCCTTCCACTTTGAGAAGACAGCAGTTCACGTGAATGCAGGTGACCTGCTGTTGGCAGTTCTGCTCTTATGTTGTATGTGCATGCCTTTGGGCTCTTCCCAGACATTGCAACAGCATCCCTTTCCTGACTTTCCTTTTCCAGTCATACGTTGGTCATGTGCTGCTGTTGTTTAGGTTGGTACGTGCTTTTCTACTGTTAGTTTTTATGAGACAAAAACTACCTTGCAGCCTAGAAATCTTCAGAAAATGTCGTCTCTAGCAGCAGTGAATAAAATGTACTTGGGGGCAGCTCCATACTTACCTTTCCTAGCTGGCACAGCGAGGTTTAACTGTAGGCTGGTAAGAGAAGCACCTCAGGCAGGCTACAGTAATTCGTTAGATCCTGGTCTTCTAATGAACTCTGTACTGGTAGACATTGCCTTCTAACATCTGGGGCTCGGGTTAAGCAGGAGGTCGCTGTGTGTAACTCATTGCATGGCTAGGGCTCTTGATTGCTCCATTTGCTGCTGCACCTAATATAACTGGCCTTCTCCCAGACTGAAGCGTTGAAAACACAGTCAGCTTCATGTCCAGGGCATCTGTTGCTCCTTAAAAACTAAAGCCTGGTCACGTGCCTGCTGGTCTCAGCAGAGTGAGGTCTGGCCAGTTACTGAACTCACAAATGGATGCTCTGCCTTTGGAGTCTTCTCCACGGCAGCCTGTAGTAGTACCGGGGATAAAGGGATGCTTTGCACCTGTTCATGCTTTAAGTCCGTAGTTTCTGCCCCTTGCTCAAGTGTCTCTCCCAAGCCCTTCTCAGCTGACTTTGATCTGCTGACTCTTCGCAATAAGTACAGAGATTAAAAAGGGGCGGTGGAAGTTTTATAAGGGAAGAGCTGTAGTGCTTCTCTTTTTGTGAGTGTGTTAGCACCGGCAGGCTGGTTCCCCTGCTGCCTTAGGAGTGCGGGTAAGTGGGACAGACTGGCAGTGAACGCAGAGACCCCTCTGCTTCAGGCTTGGTTAGTGTGCAGGAGGTGCAGAGCTGGGATTTCTCGTTTTGCTGCGGGGGTAAACTTTATGAGTGCGTATGGAAGTTTCTGCAGCTTTCAGAGTGATTTTGTAGTACAGGGTCCGCTGGGGGCCCACGAGGCAAGATGACAGAAAACACTATTTTTGAAAGCTGAATCAAGAGAGAGTTTAGATGCTTTTTTAATGGAAATTAGCAGAGGTTAAAATACATTATTATTTTAAAATGTAAATTGGCATTGGCTGAAGTGTAAAATAAACTCTTTAATGACTCGGGCTATCAACATGCAAGCTATTAGAGCAACCACATTACCCATGTACTGCTACCCAATGCTTTTTTTCTTGCAAACAGTTTTGTCAGCCCAACTGAGACTTGTCTCGAGCCAGAGCAGAAAGATTTTGCGTTTATTCTGTAACAACGCAGTGCCTAGCGCACATCCGTGACCAAAGCCTCCCGGCACTGCTGGTGCTGCAAGTCCTGCTGTCCCCACTCTCATACGTTCGTGTAACAGTGTAGCATGCCCTGGGCTTGCCGCGGGACACCAGTGCAGGGACAGGCAGGTTAGTGGCATCCCAGCCAGCAGCAGGATGGGTGGTGGCATGGGTGATCGCACCCAGGCTAATTCAAGGAAGAAAGTATCACTCCACTCGGGAGCTTGGCCAAAGTGGTAACGCGCATTGCTTTCTGATCCCAAGTAGCAGTGCCACATGACACTGCCTTTCCCTGTGCCTCTTGTAGTGTGCCCCCATTGCAAATCTTCAATTTCAGCCCTTGTTGACTCTTGTGCGGGCAGCAATCTTACCTTTTGATTGCCATAAGGCTTAGTTATGGACCAGGAGCATGGTGAAAGGACTCCAAAAGCAGTCTGACGTCAATCTGGCCGCAGAGGTGGCCAAGGTGTTGCAGAGCAGACTGCCGTGAAGTGATGAAATAATGGGCAGATCTTGGACGTGCCAAGCAATCTTTGACCTTCTGTGGGGAGGGCTGCTGTTTGGAGTGGGGAAGAGGAGGAGATAACACGAGTCAGCAGTTTGCCTTACGCCAGGGATCTTGGGGCTTTGCAGAGGACATGTCGTGGTTTGTGCACAAAGCAGCATGCAGGGCAGTGTGGCATGTTCAGTGCATCTCTGAGGACACAGAGAAGCTGGCTTCAAACTGAGCATAGCTGTAGTCATCTTGCACAAGCCAGGCATCCCTTACCCAGGAATAGTGCTTCGGAAAGTGCCTCAGTCCTGTGGTTTCAGTGGAAGTCAGGCACTTCTGTCATCTCTTTGCTCTTTGTGCCTCAGCTCCTCAGCTGTAAAATGGGGAGCAATTCCTTTCTGGGGATGTTCAAAATTATTATTTTTTTTTTCTTAACCATCTCACAAGGAGGTCCTGAGGTGGTAAGACCCATATGAGTAATTACATGACAAGAATTCAGAAACCATGACTGTTTTACGCTGATACTATGCAGCTTTACACTTGTCCTAGCACTGAAGAATGCTCCGTTCTTGGCAGGGCTGTGGGGCAAAGTTTGTCTGCTTGATCATGGTAACCAAGGAGTAAGAAGAGCTGAGCTAATATTGGAGGGAAGGCAGTTTATTGTTACCGTGGGATTAAACTGCAAAAGTGCAGGCCATTCTTTATTGCAAATTTGTGGAAGGAATTGTCCTTCAGATAGTCCTATAAAACTTCAGACTATTCAACATCCTCTGATGGTAACTTTTAAATAGAATTTTAAAAATTCTTGCTAGTAATTAGTTCCAGCCTATGAAACCTGCAGATGGAGTGAAAAATGAATTGACCATCATCCACGATCATGAGCTCCTCAAATTGAATGCATTGATTATGATATCTGGTGGCCTCAGTTACCCCTGGACATGAAATCTGTAGTCAGTCCTGAGCATTATTAAGGACGAATATTTGCCCTGTATGTATTGAGCCTTCAGTCAAATAAATACACCTAGAAAGAACAATCCTAGGGGGTTCCAATTAACATTTTAAGAGAGAGAAACAATGGGCCAAATTCATGTCAGTAAAAACACCAGGATGGTATTACTGAGGAGTCTGATCCTCTGGGTAATAAAAATGTCTGGTTTTCTTTTTTCTTTTTCTTTTTTTCTTTTTCATTTACAGCTGTTAAGAGGTACTTAAGATGGTAATAAAATCCCCTCGGTATAAACAAAAGCGCGATGCCAAAGTTGTTGCACTGTCCCATTCAGATAGCGGTTTTATTAACAAATCTTTACAAAGTCTGGCTTCTTTCTTCTGTAGTTTTCCTTTTAGCTTTAATTGGGAATTTTCCCTCTAGGTCTCCTGTTCCCTCGTGCGTCTGCTGCATGCAGGACTTCTGTAAACATTAATGGGAGTCTTGTGGTTTTGAGTGTACAACATACCCAGGCGGCTGAAAGCCTTGGATTTTCTTCCTTTTTGCTCTCCCTGCAGGGGCTGGCTATCCAGCTCTTTTTTCACATCTTTGCAGGTCACAACCAAGAGAGGCGTTGTTGTTAGCTGAGAGATCTGTGGACACCTTAGGTTCAGATTCCTCGCTTTGTGTTTCTTCATTGCCCCTTGGATTGACAGCTGGTGATTTCACCGCGTTTCCTAGTTAGAAGCTGAAATCACACGGTCGTGTTAAGCAAACCACCGATTTGGGTACACAACATTGATTGTGGACCCCTGATGAAACAAGTTATTCAAGAGGCAGTTATTTTGTGAGAGCATTGCCCCGTTACACTTTTTCATGAGGTACAGCTGTTGTCCACCATCTAAAGCAGGATACTGACCCAGTTCAACCTTTTGTCTCTTGGTCACCTCTGTGCTTAAATACCCTTTTTTGACCTCATGCATGAGAAAAAAAAAAAAAAAAAAAAAAACAAAACTATTTTTGGTACCACTCACGCCAGAACTGTCTGGGAGTGACATTCCCTTTTGCAATGGCTCTGTGTACACAAATCATCAGTTTGTTTTGTTAAATCATTATTTGTTGCTTCAGAGCTCTGTAAATACCGTGGAATTAAATATATTATTATTTTTTTTTAATCTTGCTTGTGTTGGCAGTTGATGCCAATCATACTGCCTTTATGCTGCCACATTTCTAGGTATCTGATGCTAACTGAGATGCCCATTGTCCAAGGCAGTGCCCAGGCAGTGCCCAGGTTTGCTACCTTCTGATGGAGTTGCTTGGTCCTTGACTTCTGGAATAGATCAATACCAAAAGAAGAAGCTTGCTTGTTTGTGGCTTTGCTCAGCCTGCCTCATATTTCATTATGAAAGGCACCTCTCTTTTACAAGCCACACTCCAGCAACTAGCTGGAAAAGTCCTGAATAAAGTCTGTAGTAAAACTTCTGTTTGCTTCAATGTAAGAGAGAGAGAGATCCTAAACTCGTGTGTGTTGGATAAGTGTAATATAGCATCTGGTATGTAAAATTATCGTGACAATGTACATATGTTTAAATAGTCATTACTGTAAGTGGAATAATTGGAAGAGATGCTAGAAGAACTTGAAGAGAAAAGAGTTTGTGTCTACATTTAGTAAAAATGCACACCAGGCTGATAATGGGGTGGACATGCAAGGTACACAAGTTACTGAGGGTGGTCCTTGGCTTTATCGTGGTGAACTCTTGTCAGTAAGGTGAACAGTTTTGAATTGCATCAGTTTAAGTGGCATATGTGGTTGAGGGAGGCTCATGACAGACCTCAAATATCTTACCTACACTTTTCTTTTACAATTATGTTCCAGCCTTTTGGCTTGACAGGCCTTGTCTTGATGACCTTATTAGTTACAACCCGAATTTATGACAGGCGAATAGTAGGTCCGGTTCCATTAAACTAGTTCATCTGTTTAGAGAGGACATGAATTTGGCTTCAGACTTCTTTAGCCCATTTGCCTTGCTTACATTTTCAAGGATGAGTCTTGGTGGAATTTCAGGTCGATCCTGCGCTGTTAAAATAGCGAGACTTGTTGTATTCATTGTGTTACTGTGGAGAGTTACTGTATTTTAGTATCCTTTTGCCCTTTACTAAGGTCTAGACTGTATCCTGCAGTCACATCCTAGGTGAGTTAGAAGCCTTAATGACAGACAGCTAGGTAACATCTCTAATGATAGGAGTGGTGTTTCGGCACCACTCCCGGTGCTGCTTTGAGGGCTGCTCAAAGCCATTGCAACTTGAAATCTCACCAGGCGAGGTAGACCAGTTCCATTGACTTTCAGCTGAGGTGTCTCTTCTTAGCTCCGAAGTCCTATGTGACATTAAAGGAAAGCAAGGCTTTGATTTCCAGCACTTTGGAGAGCCCCCCCGTGGCGTGTACAGTAGGCTGAAGCACTTCATACAAACTTTGGTGTGTTTTCCTTGGCCGCTGGATCAAATTCTGCCCCTTGAATGTCAGCCAGCCTGTGAGGCAACAGTGACAGCCTCCCTGTCACGCATCTTGCGCAAGGAGCTGGTGTCAAGGTGGGTTGCCTTGGCAGTGTTTGCTGACGCTGGAGGAGCTTCCTGGGGCTGTACTCTTGCCCCACTAATCATGCCACGCAATTGTGGCTGCAATCGGGTGGCCAGGGCCACCTGACATGACCTCTCCTGGGGCTGTGACTTACTGTGGAGCAGCGAAAAGGACTGATGGAGGCAGTAAACCATCCAACTGCTCCAGCTGGCTTTCCTGGAGGCTGCCATTACAGCCTTCACAAAAGAAGCCCCACAGAGAGCATGGTGTGGAGATGTCCTCTGGTGCTTAGTACCATGGAAGCACGCATGTGGCTCATGCACCCAAAGTGTTGCACACACACAGTCTGGGCAGTCTCTAGCTGCCCACATTGGGACAAAAGCGCTAAGTTGTGAGTGAGGAGAACATCCTCTCTAGCTGGCTCTTGCAGTCTGCCATGATGATGCCCTGCGGCCTGCTCCCCAGACTGACCCACTTGGCCTGGTTCATTCGTGGAGGGGGGAATGCACCCCCTCAGAGAGCTGCAGGCTTGGAAGGACCCTCACTATTAGAATTGGCGTTTGGGATTCATTCAAGTCAGTGGGGGCTCACGTTGTAGTGTTGGCATTAGCTTTGAAGTCCCACGGGCTTCCTGCAGGACTAGGGATGAAGAGGAGGGACAGCGATGAGTATGGTGTAGGTGGAGATACATGGAGGATCACTGGAAATCCACAAAGATTAAACTGCTGAGGGCTTGTTTCCCAGGGACACGGGCGAGAGCTGGCTTGTGTACAATCCTCCATGCATGAGTGCTCCTCTTCCAGAGTCAACCAACCCCTCTCCGTGTTGAACCACTTGGTGATTGCACAGGGACCCAGGTTGCCTCCGGCCACGCTCAGGAGTCACGGCCACAGGCTACGCAAAGCCTTTGAGAGCAGAAAGAGGAAAGAGATCCAAGTCTGGGTGTTGGCTCAGAGGAGGCATTTCAAAGCTTATGGATATGTGCTAAGCAGGTATTAAATAGTTCATGCCTTATAAATATCGTTTACGAAAGCAAGTATCCTCTTCAGGGTATCAGAAAATACACAAATGTGAGTTAATTAGAGTCAAAGTGCCAGAAAACCACTATTTAGATTGGAAAAACTGGCGATAAGTTTGCTGGTGAGTTGAAACCCAGTGACTTTTGCAAAACTTCCTGGCCTCGTCCTCGCCATCTCTTCCCACTCGCTGCCTTCGGCAGCTGCAGCCAGCGAGCACGGTGCTGAGGAGGGGAGAGGGCCGGGCTGGGGGCCCGAGTGACTTGTTCTGCAGGGACACACAGAAGATGAGCGAGAGCACAGGCTCGTTTGTAAACAGGCTCAGCAGAGCATTTTATGGCCCGCAAAGCCAAGGGGCTAATTCTGAAAACAGGCAGTCTTTGTGGTGACGAGTGACACAGTGGCACGGCCATCGTCCTCTGCGTTACCCCATCTCCTCACTCGCCTTCCCATCTCTGAACACGGTGTAGATTTCTTTTTTCCTAGACCATGGGAGGTGATGGAAGAAATCTGCAGCAAAGCCTTCCCCAAAGCAGGAGGAAGATACACAGCAGAAGGGGGGACGCGTCGCTGGGATTATCGGGGCACTACGGCGCTGTGACTGCACGCACCGACTGTGTCTGCAGTGCCTTCAGAAGAGGCTCACTTGCCCGCCTGCTGACTCACGCTCGTGCTGCCTTTTTCCCTCTTGTTCCCTGATGTGTTGATTTTTATCGCTGCTACCAGGGCTGTGCCCCAGACACTGTGTGATCAGGGTGTTTGTGTTTGCGTCTGACTGTGGTGGGAGGTACGAGCGTTTGGAGACGAATGTTAATATCGCTCACCCGCAAGCGAGTAACAGCGACAAAATGAAGGGGCTGAAGCCCCTGCATCGGGGGGATGGCTGGGAAATTGTCCCCTGCTGTGATGCTGTCCCCATCTGAAAGCAATTCCAGACTGAGCAGTGCAGGAGCTGTCCCAGGGCATGGCTGAGGAGCACGATGGAGATGTGGGGATGGCAGGGCCCTGCTGTCCTGCTTCTGCCATCGCTGTGCAGGGAGTCAAAGGCAGGTAGGATGCTCCTAGAGGAGCTTCATCTGGCTCCTGGAGCCTTGTGCCCTCGCAGCCCTGTGTGTTTTTCTGCTTTGATCTTCCACACGGAGCCATCGAACGATGCCACTTCAAAGGGTGTCTGCTCTTGATGTGCAATGCTCCAGTACCTCTCAAGGTACAGCTCTTTTCCTGCATATCTGCCCAAATACCATCAGTACCAGTCATAAGCAACACCCCTAAAATCTATGAGGATCCAGGTTAACATGCAAGGACAGTTACACCTTCAGGTTTTTTACCCTTTACAGCCCAGGCTCCTAAATCTTGTCTATGGGTATCCCAGATGGTCGTGTCCATCTTGTCTTCTCAATCTCTTCTGATCAGGCCACTGTTTATTTTTCTCATCCACCTGTAGGTTTTTAGTCCAACTTGTTTAAGGCCAGTTTGAAGCCCATCTCATTAAGTTACTATCCCATAACTCTCTTTTATCTTTTTTTTGGTCAGATGATGTCCAGTGTTTTCCCAGCAGTCCTCATTCAAGGAATGACATTGCATGGCCAATTACCAGCAAGCTAATTAGCAGACAACTTCTCCCCTCATGGCTCACAAAGTGTTACATGCCTGTTTGCAAGGGCTTGTACCGCACGGGGTCACCTTGCAGCAGCATTGCTGCAGATGAAGTGTGTTTTTCCCCCGTTTCCCTTTCCTGCTCATCAGCTGTGTGTCACACCAGGAGGGGACAGCCAGCACTCCCCAATGTCACCGAGTGTAATCCAGTGCTAGCGGTTCCTTTGAAACCCTCCCTGTGTTGAAGCAACGGCCTCTGCGCACCAGTTCTTCTTCCTAAACCGTATTTATGTACTGTTAAACTGTATTTACGGTACTGCTTATTGCAGGTGTCAGCATTGCAGGTTTAGTCGCAGCGGGGATATTTGGCATTTGCAAACAGAAATTCACGATTTGGAAATCTTAGCGCTTTTCACTTCGGACTTTTGCAAGTGCTGGAGGGCGTTAAACTCACAGTTCCTCTGGTGTTTTCTCCTTTTAAATGTTTCCTCATAGCAGAAGTGACTGGTGGCTTCTTGAACCAGGCACTGAAAGGCCTCCAGGCATTTTGGTGGCAACACTAAGGACTTGAGACCAGCTTTACTCGCTTTGGGATTTACTTTTTGTCACTGATTCTGAATGAGTATTGGGGCCAAATATGTTTGCAAGCAATATCAGGAGGGTGTGTGCTTGTACTCCCTCTACTTTTACTTACTGGTTCTCAAAAGCAGTGCCTGATACCATGGACCCATGCAGCGATGACTAAATGATGACCAAAGCTGCAAGTTCTCCATCAGATTAGTCCATCTTTTCTATCCCAGCTTCCTCTGTGTTTCTGTTGTATTTACCGGCAAAGAACATTTGGCACCACCTATATGTAAATGATAAATTTGGATTCATTTTACCCAACCAAACAGAAACCAGCCCCAAAACAGACTTTAAATGAGAGCTTTAATGAGAGCTTTAAAAAAGGTGCGTCGTCTTTATCAGCAGGTGCTATCACTACTCTGTAGAGATCTCCTCTAGTAAAATAATTCTTTGTTTCTCTCACCTAAGTTAAACAGTAAGCTTCGTCTTCAGTGTGGCACTCTGTCCCGGGAAGGGGGATCTCTCCTCCACCCCAGACGTTTGGTTTAAGATACACGGAAGTGATAGGTACCTCTTGAAGATGCTTGGGGCTATGGGCAGAGTCAGGGAAACATCCATCTATTAGTCATATCTTAGGCCAGATTTTCCAGCTTTTTTATTTTACAAGCATGTAGAGACGTCTTAATGCATTTAGATGTTATTAAGTCTAAGCTGTTAAGTTAATTTTAATGACTTTAATAGACCTTTAGCATTCATGTTTAATCCAGTACTATTTACTGGCCTGCATGGTATGTTGATACTTTCTAAAGCTTCAGACTTGGCAGCTCTCTGAAAGAGCACTTGTATTTCTCAGCTACTTGGATGAATTTCTTTCTGCTGTCGTTAGCCAATGTAGGGTTCAGCTCGGCATTTGGACTACAGTTTAAAACCATATGCACAAGGCTTCCTGACGTTGTAGCTGTAAGCAGCATCGCTGGCTGACTTTGGGAAGGGTGCCTGGACGTGTCTGCCCGGCACAGACACTTAGTGGGCGTACGAAGCCTGATGGGGAGAGAGAGGGAAACAGATTTGGGCTGGTTCAAATGAGGCATAAAACAGCATGCCAGCCAAGGAAGCCTAAGAAGCTGTCCAGAAGACTGTACAGCCTCGTTCACTGAGATGAAACCGAGCTCTGGGTGATTCCAGTCCTCTTCGGGTTCCCAGGGAGAAACATCCTGCTGGTTACAGCACGACGGAGTAATTACTGGCCTCTACTTTTCTCTGGTTTATTGGAACATCTTTTCTTTTGGCATTAACCTGCTACTCCAGCAGTTCAATTGTAAGTTCCAGAGTTTCTGGACTGCACTGAAATTTAATCTGCCCACTAGTAGTTGACAGTTTCCATCCCGATTTGCAGTGATTAAGAATGAATCTAGCTCGGATTTGGTGGTACTCCAGGATTCTGATATTTTGATCTTTTAAATCAGCTTTTAAACTGAATACACTTTACATATACATCTGCTTCAATTAAAAAAATAGAGTCAGTGTATCAACTTCAAAGGTAAAATTAGTAATGATTTCCCGGGTTATTGAGAATTACTGCTATATCACTGTAGCTAAGCTTTCAGAGAGCATTTTCCATTTGATTGTTCATCTCTTTTGAGGGATACCTTTAGTGGTTGGTATTGGAAACATGTTCAGAAGAACCTTTTATGTGTGTACGTGTGGCTGCTATGCTTCTGCTACCGTGTTTGAGTTAGCAAACTCAGCCCTGCCACACTTGGCTGAGCCAAAGCTTCCACGACTGGCATAGGACAAGTTTTCTTCTGTACCAGGAACAGCCCTAAGAGCATGCTAACTTGAAAAGACAAGAGATGCAAATCTGTATCAAGGCTTGATTCTCTCACAAAGGTAATCCTCTTATGATTTTCCTAAATGTTTTGTCAGGCTTTTCTGTGTCTTGTTTTCTTAAAAGTATATTGGCATTAAGTGCCTGCTGACCTTCCTTGGATTAGCTTTCATTGCCTAATAACTGGAGGTAATGTGTGCAAATCCTGGGGTTTACATATTTGACTGATTTATGAGTAAATACCTTCCAGTCTTTGTTCAAATCTTTGCTTGAGTCTAAAGAGATGCTGATGTATTGCAGTCATGTTGCTGTTACTTGCATCTGACAGATTTCTCCATTGACTCTTCCCCAAACATGACAAATACTTTTGCACCCAGTGGAAGCACCAGCTGAGGTATTTTCCTTCAAATCCTTACAGTTTTTTTTTTTTTTTTGTGGAAGTTGCACTAAACCAGTTCTGCAAGTATTGACACAATTTGCTTTTTCTACTAGTCAACCATAATTCAGTACGCCTCCAGATTCCTCCTGGCAGTTTATTAGTTCATGATGGGCTGCAGCGTTTTCACTGGTTAAATTCAGCAGCTAAATTGTGTATGATGAAACCCATCTGACTGAATCTGAAGTATTCGGGACCTGCTGCCACTCTTGCATCCATATGATGTTCATTGCTTGCTCATCGCCTTTATCAGGTTATGATCTGTTCAGCTTAATACAGCTTTTGATGTTTAGCTTGTAAACAAAACCAAAAAACATTTCTGTAATGTGTCCAGTGCTTTGTGGAGAGAGGTGTCCAGTTGTACCATTCCATAACTGCCGTGTGAAACAGCTTGTCCCAGCAGGCATTTAAGTGTACTTAAACGGTAATCATATTTCTAACCCAAGCCAGGTAAATAACTACGTATTTGGACTCCTCACCAAAAGTGTGAGCTACATCTCACGTCCCAGCTTACCATGCATTTTGAAGTTCTTAAAAGTTCATTTCACTGAATTCAGAGGTGGTTTCAAACCTGACAGGGTTATTTTTTCCAAGTGAAAGGTAGAACAACTACATTTTCTGCTCTTTTCTATGTAACTTAATTCTGTAACTTCTATAGCAATGCATTACGACAGTCATTTTTGATGTCGCTTGAGTAACCATACAAGATCTGATAAGAGGTTAATTTGGGAGAACTAAAACATTTCTTAAAGCTCTGCCATTGTAGCAATGTGGGCTGCATTGTACTAGCAAAGTTTTAAGCTTTTCACTTTCATGCTTTTCTGCAGGTAGATTTAAAAGTCAGGACCAGGTTCTAAGTCAAATAAGTAGGAAATGAAGCATAAAGTACAGGCTTCCAGAAGCAAAAAGCACAAGACCATTTCAGGTTTTAATGAGATGTGAAATGTTCTCACCTTGCAGAAAAAGCTCTCCAAAGATCACAGTTGTCTTTAGGTTGTTCTGTGTACATAGTTGTACTGTCTCTACTACCAGTAGACAATACAATTACTCTTTGGTTATAAAATAATCATTTTACTGGAGACACCAGCACTTTCTGCCCTTATTTAGTGCTTCTCCTTTTGCTCTCCACAGATGTGACCGTGAAAGCTAACCATACAAGAGGCATAACAGAGTAAATATAGGTGCAATAGTCTTTCCCAAGGCGAAGGCTTTACAATAGACAGAATAAGGTGAAATCAGATAGCCAAGTCCCTGAGAGCATGGCAGCTTCAGCACATGGTGCGTGGGAATCTGGATGCTTTGCACAGGACTTTGCACAAGAATCGAGCATAGAGGCAGACTTAGCTCTGTATTTAAACGGAAACCTTTTAGCAGGTGATAAAGTCATATGTCAGCATTTACACAAGCTATCCTTCAGCAACAACAAATTGTCATGCCCAGATTAGTGGGCCTGGAGTGCCCAATACAGAATTACAATAACGCTGTTCTTTGCTATCTATCAGTACAAGAGTGGTGGACAACTCCGGCTGTAAAGTCACGTGGACTCCGATCATCCTTTCCCAAAGCCTGCGGAACTGCAGAGAGATCAATCTGTTCTTCCCAGCGCTTCAGTGCCTGCCTAGGGAGAGAAAAAACACAGGTTTGTGATGTTTTTAGAGGCAGTTTCCATTTTCACAAGCGTCAAATTTTGTACTTGTTTTATAAGATCATAACGAATGGATTGGCTAGCTCTGCAGTTTCTAATTGTTGTCAGAATGATTACATATTTCTTTATTGAAGTTAGTTCAATCCAGCATAGTTTAGGCAGATTAAATAGCTGAGAAACAAGCAGGAAGACCGGAGGATGAGTCCAGGGGGAAAAACAATCACCAAACCCACCTGGTCAACATCTCATAAGTTGAGAAAATTAGCTCTATTGCAAGGGACTCGAGACTGCTATTTTCGGCAAGGCCAGGAAAAATTTACCGTTTTCTGTCTAGTCTTTTTGGATCTCTCTTCAAAAGTCTTCCCAAGTATAAAGACTGCTGACCTAAGTGTGCCTAAGGGTCAGTATAGGAAGGGGTGCGTATTGAAGCCTCTTCCTTCTAGTCAAGGACAGAGGGAATTTGGAAGAGGAGAGGACAGCCTTTGAAGCATGGCCTGAACTTCTCTTCGCAAAACATAATTAACCAGTGCAGTGCTTAGCTACTATGGTGCTTGCTGTGATTGGATCCCTTCAATGCTGGGTTTCGTGTAAACAGGAAACAATTAGAGAAGAAATGTGGTGCTGTACTTCCATTGCATTTCCTGTGCAAAACTGTGGGTTGAGCCGTTTGGGAATTTTCCCCTTAATAGCAGCCTTGGTTGTGTGAGGTGTGTTAATCACCTTTGTGTGGTGCCCCCACACACCTGCTTGGAGCTGATTCAGGCAAGCCGCCTCACGTAATGAAAGGTGTTTCGGCACAGTTTGCCATCTAAAAATACTGAGGGCTGAATTCAGTCTCAGGTGGTGACGCAAGAGGAGTTGCAGAGAGATTTGCACCGGTGGCGCCGGCCGCAGGAGGGAGGTGGGACACCACAGGCTTGGCACCATCCTCCTTGCAGGCATCCCCAGAGCAGGATCTGCATGGTTAGGGCTTGTGCAGGCTGTAGGTGGTTGCAGCGGGTGGTTGGGGATCCCCTGCTGCCCACCGCAGTCCTTTGGTGGCACAGGATGTGGTGTGTGCGTTGCACAGAGGAAGAGCTCCACGTGTCATCCTGCGAGCTCTGCGGGAGGAGCTGCTCTGCTCGCCTCGGGGCTCCTGTTCGCTGCGGCGCTGCAGTGGTAACGACACAGCTCCAAATCAGAAGAAGAAGAGACCACCTGAGGCAGGCAAGTCTTTGAAACTTTAATAAGGGGCAACGAAATGAAACCAGGACATCAAGACATCCATAAACCCTTGAAAGTGGAAGGAATTTGTGGATAATTAATAGCAGTAACCAAAGCAGAGCAGCAGCTGGGCATCAGTCTTGCTTGGCTTTCTTCTGGCAACTGCTTGGTATGTCCATTTTATTGACTGAGGAGTAGAGAGAGAAGAGGCAGGGTTAAATGCTGTCAAACTCTTCTTGAGATGCCAACGGTAAGTATTTTCCCTGGTGAAGATCTCAGAATTGTATTGGACTTTAAGTTGGCCTCAGAGATGCATTAGCTCAGAGAGGAGAATTTGTGACTACGTATACACAAGCCAGAAAACTCCTCTTTCCGTAAGTGTGTAGTGTTGATTCAAAGTGAAGGTTCTTGAAGTCCCTCTGTGCATCTGCAAATAAAAGCTGTAGGTTTTCTTAATATCTTCTGGATGAATAATCTCAATTATTCAACATACATAGCTGTGATGTATGGATGGATACATAAATGCAAACTTCTGAGTGACAGTTTACATGGAGAAAAAATGAAATAACACAGAATAACACAGTAGGGGAAATACTGCCAAAGTGTGCTCTGGAAGCCACAGAAAGGGAAAGAACAAAAACTACCATATTCTAACTTAATTATCCATGTCTTTTTTTTTTTTTCTTTGGCTGGTGCTATGTGCACTTTTCTGCAAGATGATTCTTCTCAATATTACTGATGTACATGTGTGAAGATATAGTGGTAGGGCTTAGACATTCCCATGTGAAGTGCCACTGTGCTCCTGCCCTATAAATTTTAATTAAATAGCATTTTATGAACATCCAATTGACATATGAGACTGAATAGCTAATATATCCATAGCTATTTGAAAGGATGCCTTTCAAATCTATGTGCTCAGTGGAGAACTCATCTTTTATACATAGTTGTATTGGAGGGATGGTATTTAAATTACAGCCTGAAATAATTACAGGAAAGCAAATGATTACATTTATGCATCTAACATTTTAGAAGTTCAGTCTCTTACATATATTTGCTGAATAAATGTCACCTTGCCAGATCTTGCACAATCAGGTGATGTATTCACTTGCACAATCAAGAGAAATCCAAACATGCAAGAGGACGAAGGTAAAATTGGTTTTGTAATGATAAAGCCAAAGGCCTTTATTTTTGTGCAATTAAAATTTCACCTTGAAGTTGCGTGGCAAGTTGTTTGCGCAGCATTTCCTTTGATTCGTCTTACCCTGAGAAGCACACACAAAAGATGCGGTAAACATGTGCTGAGCTGCAGGGTGCTTGAACTGTTCTGGGCCTTGCTTTTTCCTTCTGATGAGGCAGGAGTTAAGGCCTTATACTGTGCTTTTAATTTTTGCCATCTTTTTTCTTCTTTGATATTTCTTCCCAAGGGCTAAGAATGTCCTCCTGTGAAATATTTTGGGTAGTCACCCACTTTGCAGTTTGTCTTGTGTCACCGAGCTGGTGAGTGCTTTGGTCTTTGTTTTTTATAGCCAATAAGGAAGAAATCCCAGCTTTTCTTTATGTTTTTCATCTTCGGTGAAGTGCCCAGTAGAGAAAACGAGCAGGTCCAGCTTGCGTTTATGGTCTCCGATTACACATAAAGGAGTTCTTGGAGGTCCTATGATTTCAAACAGCTTTTTGGGGGGATGATACTATTTTAGGCAGGTCAGGTTTTTCCTTCCACAGAAATGGAAGATTGGAGAAGGTGTAAAAGAGTCTGCAAAGGAACTGCTGAGGATGCCCTCTGAGGAAAAAAAAAATTAAGCATTTATCTGGTGATTTTATCCAAAATCAGCACGTCAGCAGCAGAAAGGAAAGAAAATACTGAGCAGTAAGAGCTCTTCTACCTTGAAAAGGCATGCTGAGCAAGGGCCGCTGCCTGAAGTAAAATACTGTGCGCAGCACTTGTGAGTAGTGATGAGTGTGGTTATGCATTGGAGCAAATTATTATGGGAATTGGTGCATTCCTGTTGCTGGATTTCTTCCTCTCAAGAGCAGATGTCTGCCTGGAAGATACGCCTTAGCCAAGCCTAACTTCTTGGTCTCAGTGTAGGAGTTACTGGATTAAATCTAAGGACTTGCGATGTTCGGAAAGTCAGATTAGATTGTGGTCCCCCCTGGCCCTTAGGCTGGTTTGAATTTGAACCCGAAGTAACCCAGTCCTAGTAAAATCCTGATGATTCCAATATAAACACACACCAGGCAGTTTAGTAGAAGTGTGGAATGGTGAGTAGTGAGAGCAGTGGAAAAAAATGGGGCACCTTGGAAGATTTTGCCCTTTTCAGCAGTATTTCCTGTCAGCTCTTCTCAAGAGGGTCAGATCTTTACAAAAAGCATGTACTCTTACAAACGCCTACCTAGAAGCCTCTAACAGTGTGTTTCTGTATTTTTTTGAATGAAACTAGGTTAAAAAAAAAAACGTAATCTACCTGCCATACACAGCTTTTCATTTCATGTGTTGTGGGTGCTGATGGTGGCACACAGGGAGGTGAGACTCAATTCCATGTAAGCAGCTGCTGGATTCCATCCGCATCTCTTCCTTTGCTCTAACTCACCGTAGTTCATGGGAGCAGCTCAAGTGTTTGTTTAGTCTGATACCTGCACAGTTTTATTACTTGCTGTGAGTGAAGCAATGCTTGCAGATACCATTGCCTTGCGGTTCCCATTGCATTGTCAGGCTAGTTCACTTCAACCTTTGCCTGAATGAATCAGCCAGAAGGTGAAGCTCTGAGAAGGAGAAACTGAAAAATACTGTGGCCGTGTGCTTTGGTTATGGGTGGCAAGGTGGGCAAAGCCAAAGAATGGCATGCTTTTGGTCAAATACTGCTCCTCAGGGCTGCCACCGGGGCTTCACAAACCACATTTTCAGCTAAACTAACTCCTTGAAAAGAAAATGACTAAACCACTGTGAAGTCAGTTTCCATCAACATGCAGTTTTCTACCTGATAGGCTGATCTGAATTAAGTGTTGCCTGTTTTGTTTTGTTTTCCAACAAGGCACCAGTTCAGAAGTTTAATTGTACCAATTTAAAGGCATTTTTGCTGATTCCTTTAGGAGCTGGGCTGGGGGCATCACGTCTGAATGCTGCCTGCCGTTATGGAAGTGATGAACGGAGGTTGAGAAAATTGTCTTTTCATTTCCAGTTAAATGCCCTTTCCTCCAAATAGTTCCCAATATCAATATATACACAGCGTGGAGGCATTAAAGCCTTGCCTCTTTCCCTTTTGCACAGTGCCATAGACGTTGATAGTCCGGATAGTAAATTCCACGAGCTTATCTCTCCTAAATATGTCTGTTAATAAAAAGACGGTTGTTGGCCTCTTCTGGAGCAAACACAGGCAAGTTTATGGCAGGCAGGCGACAGCAGGCTGCCTCTCGTGTGCGAGACATTGCCATGGTCCGGCTCAGCTCAAGCAGGCTCTGCTGGTGCTCAGATCCAGCCGCCAGCGACCTGATGCTCTCTGCGGGGACGCGGGGACGCAGTAGCAGACACATCCTGTATAAACACCGTTGTGCTGATTGGCGAGCAGTCAAGCACAGCAGCCAGCGGGGATTTGAACACAGTGTCTGCTCTTCACAAAACGAATCGGAGGCGAAGAAAAAAAACACCCTGAATTATTGGATATTAAAAATAAAGCAACCAACGCACAACCTTAGCACAACATTGATATGCTGCTTAAGATGAAGGCTGTCGCTCTCAACATGAGAGGTTTCTTATAATCTGATCCACTGTTATTTGATAAGTCTGACTTTGACTTTTTGAAAGACTAGGATTTTTTTTTTAATAAGGAAAACCAAAATCGCTATGTTAATTAGCAGGTTGTTTTGGAAGCAGCCTGTTTATTTTAGTTTATTGTAGGAGTGAAATGTGCAGTTAGGTCAGCAGAGACTAGCTAAGCCTTGTAAAGCTGCTTACGTTGTATTAGAGAACCTGTAAAGTAACGGGAGGCTCATTATTTCTTCTTCAAAGTTATTTCAGGAACGTCACCGTGAAGTGCAGAAGATCCCACTTTAGATGAAGCCCAAATACTAAAAATAAAGGAATTATCACCGCAAACAAAAAAAAAAATCTGTCAATAGGAAAATAGTGCCATAGCTTGCTCTTTGAGGAAATTATAAATACCAAATAAAACGGCCCATTTCTGGAGAATCAAAGCATAGCATTCCAGCAGTGCGCAGTGCGATTGAAGCAGCGCTTTTTCCTGCAGAGTCTCTGAATTAAGACAAATAGAGTTTTACTCCGTCGAGGTAATCCTTCTGATACCCTTGGCTGGTAATATCAATATGTGTGCAGGCTATTTGGATTAAGTATTAAAGTTGACAAACAAACCATTTGAATGCGGTTGTGCTTAAAAAAGACAACACTGGCTGGCAGTGTGGCTTCCTGGCTATAAGGACTAGCCTGCCACCACGATGCAGTACCTAGTGGTGGGGTTTCTCGTTTGAGCCTTTAGTAGTATCGAGGGCTTTCCCAGAGCCAGCCAGTCCCAGGCTCAGCGCAACCAGGAGTTTATCCAAGGAGCATGGGCGTTATCCAAGGATAACGTGGGGTAAAGTGCAGTTGTGCACATTGGTGTGGGGTGTGGAGGTTTCTTAATGAATTAGTGAGTTGTTTTTTTGGCTCTTACGTGTAAGGCTCACCCATTTGTAGGAAAGCTGGAAATGGAAGGAAAATACTGCTTCTGAATGGACAAAAAGCTGGAGTTAAGGCTGCTGGATGTAATGTGAAGGTCTGCCTTTGAAAGGTGCATGGAGTGAGACATTAACCCTACTGCTGTCTCAATGTTTTGAAGGTGACTAGTGGTTATACCTCCCCAGTGGGTTCCTACAAAGATACACTTTATAAGAACCTGGTTGCAAAAGGTGTAGAGCAGCTCCACTCTAAAAACCAGACTCGCTACGGGGAGGTTGGCATCTGAAAAATGCAGGCATGTACAGTCCCTGCCCCCTGTGAAACCTAAGATAATTCTGCTCAATAAATTCTTCTTGGCTCTTTGAGGTATTGTATATTGCTAAGGAAACCCCAATCACAGGCATACACGTATGCATTTGTAAATAAATGACAGTGCCCAGTTAGATCAGTGACTGATTTTTATCTAAGCTGTGACTCTCCTTCAAAGAAAAAAAATAGCTGTCTTATATAACGTGACTTTTTTGGGGAAAAAAAAGAAAGTGCAAAACTGAAACCTGTCTTGATCATTATTTTAAAAATTCATGGAATACCAGCCCCTTACAAGCATTTCATTTATCTTCCATCTGCACACACAGGCATTCGAAGACTGTAGGTCATAACTACATTTGGAAGAGCACTTCTGTCATAGTGTCAAATCCGTCCAGGCTTGAGGCGACATTCGGCAGTTTTCATTTCATTTTCCATGGCTGAGATGAATGGTGAGGATTTGTGAGATCTCTCGCCAGTGATCTCTTTTAGAAGATAATCCAGTCCTAGTAAAAGTATATTCTTAGGAGCCTACAGACAGAAAGGGAAAGATAAGGGAAAGGTAAGCTAGGGAACTGCATTTGGGTTCTAATCAGCAAAATGACAATATTCCTCATCTGCCTGAAAATCAGTGCTTCGGGGACTTGTTCAGGGTTCATTACATGGCCACATTTTGAGTCCATATAGAGGCAGCCGTGAGCTGGCAATGCAAGGGAATATGGTGCTGGAGGTATCATACCGTTAGTGAGACACATAACCTGGGTCGAGACCATGTAGGGTCCTAAGAGAAGGGTTTCCAGCCTGGGTATAGTGCTAGGAGCTCTGTTTGTGTTATTATGTTGTGCGTACCCTACCTAAAGCTCCCCAGGAAAATGGAACGTGTCCCAGTTCTGTAAGTCCTTGAGCAAATCATTTTGCTGCGAGTCTGTGAGGAGGTAGTGGTCATTCTCAAGGCTTACACCCATCTGCCGTCAGGGTGAATTTGTTCCTTTTGGGATGTGCTTATTTATGGGGTAACTTGTATCACTACCCGAACAGAAAAACATCATTTTTTGAAAGCCTGTGGATGCAGTATGTGCTGGCCACTATTGAACACCCCATGTAACCGTTTGGTTTGCTTTAGTGGTGACAGTGAACAATATACCAGGAGCATAGGAATAACACATTTTGCCTCTTAACTGTTTGAACCTAATGAGTGACTGGCTAAAACTTAGAAACATCAAGCATGATCTTTTATGAGTTTCACTGTTTATCCAGGAAGACCTTATAGCGGCCTTCCAGTGCCTACAGGGGCCTACAGGAAAGCTGGGGAGGGACTCTGTCATGGAGTGGAGTGACAGGATAAGGGGGAATGGCTTTAAACTAAAAGAACGTGGATTTAGATTAGATCTCAGGAAGAAATTCTTGACTATGAGGGTGGTGAGGCACTGGAAGAGGTTGCCCAGAGAAGCTGTGGATGCCCCATCCCTGGAAGTGTTCAAAGTCAGGCCAGATGGGGCCTTGCGCAACTTGGTCTGGTGGGAGGTGTCCCTGCCCATGGCAGGGGAGTTCAAATTAGATAATCTTTAAGGTCCCTTCCAACCCAAACCATTCTGTGACTCTATGAGTTATTTTCCAGTTTTTCTTTAGGAGCATGCTAAAAGGAAACAATCTGCAGCAGTGAGTCAGAGAGGCTAATTGTATCTTGCACAAAAAATCCACAAGCTTTTTCAGTTCAGATTATTTTTCTTCTGCCTTCGTTGAATTCATTGCTGGTGAAAGGTTCTGGGTAAACAGTCGTAAGGACTGAATTTTTTCTGACCACAGCTATATAAAAGTAGCACACTACAGTGACCTTTCTCTGATTTGCTTTTCTGCTGAGAGCAAATTGTAGGACTGTTCCTGGCTGAACATGGGCTTAATGCTACCAGCTCGTCTCATGCAGATTATCAAATAGTCTTCAGGTAATAACGACCTTTGGTCACTGTGGACATGGGCCAGATCTGAACTAACAAGCTGTGGAGGTAAAAGGATCTATATCCCATTACAAAACCTCTCTCTGGTCTTACTCATTAACATTTTAGTGGCAAAAGGTCAAATGAGTTATTTCATTAGTAGTCATGAAACTAATTACATTGAAGTGCATCTGTCAGTAGTAAAGGCAACTGACTTCTGTGCTTCTGAATAAATTCAGTCTGCATTAGGAAATGTTATTCTGCCTCTGAATGAGAGAAATACATGGCAAATCATGAAGAGGTATTAAAAGGGAGAATGCAGATGTGTCCTAAATGTGATGTGCTTGATGCTGCAGTTCCCTAATGCAATCAATTAGTGAAATGAATAATCAGAAGTGTGTTTGAGTAGGGGAGGAGGGTCTTGGGTGATACTTTGTGCCTTATCTCCTACCTCAGACACTGGAAAGTCAGCAAGATAAAAAAGGCTGGGGGACAGGGTTGTCATTGACCTGGATAAAGTCAAACTCAACCCAGCACCAGAACTAGTCCAGATATGTAGAAATGAGACATTGATATATTGCAGAGATCTGACCAGAGCCCAACAGGTATTTATTCAAGTTGCTTCCATGGGATTATGACATCTGATTATGTCTGAAGACATGGTTAGATTTTCTTTGCTCAAGATCACAGGAAGCTTACGATGGAGCAGCTCAGGTTTCCTGAGTGCTAATCCCACAGTCCAACGCTGCAGTGACTCCGGCTTGCTGAGAGCATGTGAACGTGTCCACCACATTACTCCCATACCCAGTATAGCACGTCAGATCAGGTCTGGTCCCAGTGCCACCACAAGGACCGCTGTTTACTGTTGCTGTCATCATGTAATGCTAGGTCTCTTCCTTTTCTGTGTCTTCCTGAACATGCATGCACTCCACGGGCAGTGGTGGAGGCACACACAGGGAGGTGCCTGCTGCCTGTAAGAATGGAAAACAAAGTCATCTGCATTGCGTGGTCAGTTATGGTCCAAGAAGTGTTCAGTGGGATCAGGGAGATGGCCTGTCCCTCCATGTGTGTGTGCAGGTAGTTGGAAGAGCAGCTCCATGTGAGGCCCAGGACTAAGTGGAGGGTGAAAGCGGTATGAAAACAATTCCAAGCCATTAACTTGTTCCCTTGCACTTAGAGGCTGAGGTTTGGCTGAATTTACCTCAAAGAAACAGTTCTTAGCTAAGGATCATCAGAGGTCACTGTATTTATGATCCTAGACCCTGTGAGAAATTATTTGCTTTACAGATCGAGTCAGTTATGTTTATCTGTTTCCTGGAGTAAGCAAGTAAAAGATGACAGAGAGAAGGGGGAAGAAGCCATAAATCAGCTTCTGCTAATTCTTGCCACTGGACAGCATTCTCCCACAGAAGGAACTCAAAAGCAAAGATGGGAATGTGGCCAGCTCTATGTTTGTATCACTGTCTCCTGTCTCTCCAAATGCACTGTCCTTTCTGCAGGTAGGCAAAAAAACCATTAAAGAGTGTGAGCAGTAACAAGGTTACACAGGTATTTAAGGTAGATGAACCAGTTTGTAAAGTAATCATGGCATGAAGTCAGCTGCATTTGCAAACAACCCACTGTTGTTAGGAAAAGTACTCCATATGAGTGTACAGTACATGTGTATGAGTATACAGTAAAAGTAACTGCTAGTTATGACTGTAAATCTGTCCGGATTTAAATGTCTTCATGTGTCTTATGATGCTGGCTTAGAATTCTGCACAGGTGTGAGAAGTTAGGGGAAAAAGCAGATTTCCCCCTTGGCTTTGCTGTGTGCTGTTTTTGTATTGTCAACAGGCTCTAGCCAAACACATTTTTGTTACAGACATGTTGCAGGAGACTACGTCTCCCAAGTTTAAGAAGACTAGGCAGATGTTGAAAGTCTCAGCATGTATTTATTGTACATCTGGGCAACTCAACTGAGATACTTCAAGAGACCTACAGTGAAGTTAATGAGGTGGTACATACGTTATGTAACGTGCATACTATATCCAATGAGCTATTGTTGGAAACCAAAGATGAAGCTCAGTCATCTTTGCTCCCAGTAAGTTCTGCGTCTTCAGACATCCTCTAGAGCCTTGTTGCAAGATAAACCTGTGCTAGACTAACTGTAATGAAGGAGTTGCTCAATGCATATTCACAACACCGGAAACCTGGCACCAGTGCAAATATGGTCTTGTACCACTGCCAGTGAAACGCACTGTAACAGGTTCAGCTGGATTGGACAGGCCAAAAATGAATAGAAAGAGACAATTTTTTGTTGTTGTTATTGTTGTTTGTTTTTCCTTAGTAGAGAGCACCTTGCTCTTGCTTCACTTGGAACATTTCTTAGCAGGCTTGGGTCTCTTCAGCTCATCTGGAGCTGTAGGCAGGACTTGTGGACACCACCTGTGTGCAGGCAGTGGGAGTGATGCAGCATGATTTCCAGCGAGCAGGAAGGCAAGCAGCAGTCATACCCCTTCTTTCTCCCTGCTAATGACTGTCATGAGAATACCGTTTGTGAATGGCTTGCATTGACTCCTCCAGGTTACCAAAGCCGGAATGTGGTCAGATGCTTAGTTCGCCTCTTGAGACACCTTTGTTTAACTGACCCTTGCAAAAAGGAATTTTTAGATGAGGGACAACTTTTTCAAATGTTTCTTTTTCACTTAATAAGCGATAGTAGATACAGTGAACACATCCACACAGGGAAGGGCAGTCTCGCCAACCAAATCAGCAAAGAACAATATTGAACATATAAAGAGAGATTTCAAGGAACCTCAGGGAAGGGGAACAGATGTTTTCGGCTGATGTCTGCCCATGAAGAGGTCACAGAGAAAGAGAGATCACTGCAAGTTAATCCCTTAGGAAGGGTTGTTTAATCAAGGAGAGGTACTAGGAGAGAGACCTGGGGGAGCAGGAAATCAAGTCACATTGTTAAAGCTATCGAGTTTTGCTGTCTGAGTTAGGTGTGGCGAACGACAAAAGCAACATCCACCAGCTAACACACAGCTTTCCTGAAGTGCTCTGAACTGGAAGGGAATTTTCCATTAATGCCTCTGAGTGCTGGACCAGACCTAAGCACTTCTCTGGCAATGGGAGAAGGGTGTGAACTCCCAGCTTCTCTGCAGTTTCACCATGTATTTTGGCAGCCTTTGGCCTCCTCACTCTGTTATTTCCCACTTGGCCTATGCAGATAAAGAAGACAGGATACACATTTGGTTGTTATTTGATAGGCAGCAGAGCTGCTTTGCCTGCAGCATTTAGGTTTGGCTTGGAGCTGCCAAGCTGTATTTCCCAGCTGTAGAAATAGATCTTTATGCCCTGAGCAAGGGTTGTTCCCACTTTCCCCACCCAATAAGTTGCAGCAACCTATGCTACTGCAATTTTTTCTTGATGTATTTACTGCCACAGATGGAGGACTCTGCAAAAGCACGGAGTGTGCTTTTTCTATGTGTGAATTTATGGGAACGGACAACGGCTTGACAGCCCCACTGCCTGGGCAGTGCAGGTTTCTCCTCAGCATCTCGGCGCTGACCTGGGCTGACCTGACCCAGAGTGACAGAGCAACACTGCTTGTTCCCCTCTGCTCCTCTTGATGGCCACTGTGGAGGTGACCGAGGTTGCCATGTGCCATCAGGGCAGTACTGTCCTCTGTGAGGTCCCTTGGGAAGCGAGATGGCCAAAGACTTGTCGGCATCGAGTGGTCAAAACTTGTGGTTGCCAAGACTTCCAGCCCAGCTCAGGCTGTTAAAGATGGATGTCTGTAATGTCCGTAATAGCCAGGCTCCCTTCTCACTCCGCTCTGCACACACAGTGTAGGACCAAACCCTGAACTCTTTGCTCTGGCCATGTTCTGCGGCAGTGCATAACCGCTGATGCAAACCGAGACAAAAACCGAACACCTGCTCTAATTACAAATGACATATTTACTTGCAACGAGCTAGCAAATAGTTTATTATTTCGTTACCAGAAACACGGTGTTGTCAGCCAAGTCAGTGCACTGATGCAGCAAAGCGTTTCAGAGAAAGAAAATAAAAGCCGAGGAATCCAGGCACGGGCACAGCTCAGGCAGGTTTCCCAAGCGAGACGTTTCAACACTGCATTTGTGCAACTAAGCTGATGCGGAGCACTGAGCAAAGTTGCCCTTAGCTCGGGGCGGCGCGGGGAGGCTGCTCCTGGGCAAACCCCAGTGCTTCGCTGTGCCACCAAGGGACATGAACCAGCAGGGAGAGGGAGGCACAGCCCCACAGAAAGAATGTGCTGCTTTTATGAGTCAGACCCACAGGAACGTGGCTCTAACTTTATTTGTGTTTGGCTGTATTTATCTGTGCAGACCCCTAGCTGGTGGCAGGCCAAACTGAGTTTGGTGTCAGGCTCTTCTCTCAGGTGAGAAGTGATAGGAGGAGAGGAAATTGTCTCAGGTGGCACCAGGAGAGGTTTAGAGCGGATATCGGGAAGAATTTCTTCCTGGAGAGGATGGTCAAGCTCTGGAGCGGGCTTCCCAGGGAAATGGCATACCCCATCCCTGGAGGTGTTTAAGAGATGTGTGGACGTGGTGCTAGGGGACACGGTTTAGTAACGGGACTCAGTAGGTCAGGTTGACGGTTGGACTGGGTGATCTGGAGGGCCTTTTCCAGCCTCGATGGCTCTGTGGTGCTGTGATCTTGCTCAGCAAGTCCCAGCCCTGCAGCCTGGTGGGGGGTTTGCATTGGCACAGCTCGCTCGGCAGTGAAGGAACTGCCAGAAGGCGAAGGAGAAACTTTTGCAAAGTAAAGCTGCTGGGTTTGTGTGCTTTGGGCCTGTGACAGGAGAGAGGTGAAACTTCACTACCATCCCATGCACCAGGGGGCCTTTCCTCTCCTGGTCTGCTCTCCCAGAGACCGTTTTCAGCACAGTCATCCTGGACATGAGACTCGCTTGCAGGCCCAGGCCCTGGACCAGCAGCATTGGGTAAGTGACCTGCAGGGTCCCGCAGCCCCGCGGCTGGTCCATAACCTTTTTCACAAGCTTCCCAAGACCCATCTTTGATGCAGGCAAACACTTTAGCACTTACAAAGCAGAGTCTCCGTGAGCTCAGGTGTCCCTATGGCTGGGAATCGCCTTCCAGCCTACAGGCAGTCCTGGCTGGTGTCTGTGGGTTTGTGCTGGTGCCAGGGAATGCAAGCTTTCCTCGCCTTCCTCACCTTCCCCTTGCACGGGAGCGAGCTCAACCTGCCAGGCTTTGCTAATAGACATGTTGCAGGGACGTGTTGCGAGAGCCTAGGCATCGAGGGATCCTTATTTATTTATTTATTTATTTTTATTTAAAGCCTATGCAGTTCGTGCATGGTGAGGGTCGGGGTAGTCCTTCAGATCAGCCACCCGTTGTGTTTGTCGTGATAGCTTTGTCCCAGCCTGCGTGCTAGAGACTGTCTCGCTGCTGCTTTGTTAGTTTATCATTTAATATGAATGCAAAAATCCTCAATCATGTAGAACACTCACTCTCTCCCCCTCTCCCTCCCAAATTAACCAAGGCTGAAAAATAACACCGTATTTAAGCAGAGGCAGCAAAGCCTTTTTCCAGTCTTAGAAATGGAAATGACTTGTGTAAGGCAGCTGTGGTATTTTATTTTTTTTTAATGCAGGGAAGCATGTTTCCCTTTCATTTGTTAATTGTAAAAGCAAATTCGCCAAGGAGAGCCTAGTTAAACAAGTCTGGCATTGACTAGAGAGAAGAAAAGGCCCTGCCTTTGCTCTGTAGCTGGCTGACCTGACTCACAGCCACGACACGGTGTGTGTGTTTCCTAGGGCTGTCTCCAACGCAGTCCCCTTGGGTTTGGGGAGCCCTGGACAGAGGAGAGTTTCCAGGAGAGTTCACGCTGCCCAGAATGGGCCAGCATACAAGGATAAATTATGCCAGCATCTCTTGGGACATCAAGCCTGTATTCTGGCACCTTTCAGTTAGACATTCTCATTTTGGCTGCAGGACGTATGCCACCCCTAAAATGGTTTAAAATGTCTCTGTATACCATGGCGGGAAAGAGAAACAGCTGCCTGAGAATATTTTCTCCACTGGATAATTACAGTCACAAAATTCAGATAGGCCCATCATTGCTGGCTGTTTATGTTATTAATTAAGGTAGAAATTCCTTGGTCCCTGGGAGCTCCCGGCTCTCACTGACTGACACCTCCTGTCATCTGCAGATTTTAGCAGGGCTGACAGAAACAATTCTTGAGCCTTCTCAGAAGGGTTTAAGCCTAGCCCACTGTGTGAGCTCCAAATTTAGCCAAATCATTTGAATATAGTTTTACTCAAAAAAAAAAAAAACCAACAAAAAAAACAGAAGTTTGCAGTCTTCCTTTGAATGCAAAGTTAGCATTGGTTGGTTGAATCTAGTTGGTTGAATCTACTACCTAGGGCCAGATTGTAGCATGCTTACCTATTTGGTTAGTGAATCGATTTTCTTTATTATTTAACAGGATCACTTGGTGCATTACCGGTTGTATTATCATCAGTATTATTTGGTTACTATCAGTACTATAGGTAGTGTTTAACAGGAGCGAGTGGGAAGACAAAGTGGGACTTATCCTTCCTGCCATCCAAGCAAACAAGAGCACTGTGGAGGAGTTAGCAGCGTGTCACAGTGCTATGGAGAGCGTGGCGTATACCGGCACACTATTTAAATACGCCTCCAAAGGAGTAGGAAACATGGGTTTAAGTAGTAAGAGCTGGTACAGCTGTGACTGGAGTCAAAGTCATCCATTGCCTGGCTGGTGGCCACGTAACACCCTTGTTTTATGTAGGGCAAAAGCTACCGGGGTGGGGCGGGATTGGAAGTGGAGGCCGCAGCGTGCACCCGGCACTCTTCAGAAGTGTGGAGGAGAAGCTCAGCCACCTGAACGTTTAGTGCTAAGAGGCCTTTCTCTTCCACACCTCCCTCTGCATGGCCAGCCACATCGGCGATGCTGGCTAGCGAGAAGCAGCTTTTGCATTTCCAGGGGTAGCCGTGAGGCGCAGGGACGCCCATCTATGTTTGTCAGTTGTTGTTGATCCAGAAGCCAGGCAAATTAAAATAAATGGACAAAATAAAAACTGCGATGGGAAGGAAAGGTAGTCACTGTCACGGGCTCTTAGAGTGGGAATAAAACCTTTCCCCTTGGCGGTTTGCGTTTGAGACTGGCTGCCTTTTGGAAAACATGTTGTAGTGAAATCTTGGTGCGAACATAGAGTAATTGTGAAACTCTCTGCTCTGCATTTATACTGCTCTTAGACCTGTTAATCTCAAAGCAGGCTACCGGTGAAGGGAATGAAATAGAAAGGAAAGCAGTAAGCATTAGCAAACTGCTCTAGGGTGTCAGGGAAGTGGAAAAACTTGTTGAATACACATTGCTGCACATTTTTCTCTGGGCGCTTGTGGCAGGCATGCAGTTGCATTGATCATTGCCACCCTCAGAGACAGCATTTGCCTTTCCCAAGGAGAGAAACTTGAAAAGCACGCTGCTGTTAATGTGTACGGAGCACACGTGCACAGAACCAGAGCACCCGGCCTCTGGAGGCAAGAGGCACCGGTTTGCTGGTGCTCTTGTAAAAGCCATGTGAAAGAACAGGGTAAGGCTACAATGAGAACAAAAGGGCATTGTGCTATACCCTCTTTGTGACATAAACATTAATTTAGGAGTACCCTGGCTCTTTACTAGAACAGATTTTTTTTTTTTTTTTTTAACCTCTTTAAAGACCAGCCATAAGTTAGCAAACCTGCCTTGGAGGGAAGTTTGAGAAAAACCCAACAGTTACAGGGGGAATCGATGGTGGACTATCCGATTAACAAAAGGGATTGCAAAAGGAATATGTTTGGAGATGTAAAACAAATTTTGGTTATGTGACCTTTGGGAAAACACAAAGGTCGGATCATTTATTTAATTTCCCTACCTTCTTGGGAGACCACTTTTTGTTTTAAAAAATCTGAAGTGGTATCACTGACATGCTAACAGGTTTTTCTATCATTTACAGTAATTGTTGTGGTTTTTTTCGCCTTAATGACCATGGTCATTAAATTCTGACTGTTATGTTTAAATTGTTTAAAAACAGTTTTATTTCCTTCCTTTCGTTCATTTGTCTGTGTGCCCTGAGGAGCTGAATGTCAATTACTGCTCCCTCCTGGCCAGGCCCTTTTTCCTTCTTAGACTATTGTGTGTGCAGCCACTTCCATCCTAGCCCAGGTTCACATCCACGCGTTCTCTCCTTTGGGCACATCCCGTTTTAACAGGTCTTCTCTGACCAGGATGTGCGCCTCTTCATGTGTACATAACACTTTAACGTTACACTTGCTAATCCCCTAGTAACCTGGGTTCTTTATGCTGCGATGGAAAGTGAAATACTGCTAAGCAGTTTAGCATCCCGTCTAATTAGGTGAGGTGGTGACTAAGGGCAGGGAACAGCCGAGCCCTTGAGGGTGGAAGCAAAAGGAAAGACGCAAGCTCTTTGGCTGGGCAGAGCTGGCAGGTCCCATCACCTCTAATGAGGTGCCTGCGCCAAGTGTGAAGTTTTAGGCAGGGGTGGAAAGCCAGAACAAGCCGTCATAACCATATTGCTGACAGGATATAGATAAGCCATATTAATACCGTGTACTTTGTACTGCCTTGTGCCACTCCTGCTGCTTTATGCCTATCGTTGCAGGCTGGCTCAGGACTGCAAATAGGATGTTTGCAGTAAAAGCCTGGAAAACAGCCTGGCTATGGGGTTAATTGAGGAAGGGGTGCTGGGGATTGCATGGCGTTTGTCGTGTCCCTGCCCCATCGCCATTTCCACCACAGGTTTTGACAATGTCATCCTGACACTTGCATTTCATCTAAATTGGGTCCTGAGAGCTGTGACCATAATGAGAAAATTACTTCTGGTTTTCCATTGGCAGTATTTGTCAGGGTGTTTTACATTTACTTCTCAACTAAGCTTATCTGGGTTCAGACCAGCTTCCCCTTTCCTTTATCTTTTCAACGGCTTGTTTTAAAGGTACTGATTTTACTGATCTCAAGTAGGCCGATTCTGGATTTAACGGGGAAGCTACAGGTCATGGCCAATGACATGGGAATGGTGATGAACTGAAAGTACTAGGAAATTTGTTAATGTATTACTCCGGGGGCAGAAGCCTCCACTGGGAATAAAAAGCGTGAAATTCTTACATAAGTAGCGGTGGAGTTTAGTTCATGAAAATGTCACTCAGTAATGATTACTTAGCCCTCTGATGCGTTCCCTGCTGGTGGATGTGTGGCACCAGTGGCAGCCCGTGGTGTCGTAAGGAGGCAGTGACATGTAAACCTGCCTCGTGGCTACCCCAAACTTCTCTCTGTTGCAAGTTTTGAGCACTGCTGAAACACCCTTATGTTTTCTCCGACCTGCTACCCAGTTGGTAAAGAGGAGGAAAAACTATTAGGAAGCGTTCTGTGTTTTAGAGAGGTGGCTGAAAAGATTTTGGCAAGATTGCACCGTTTTTTCTGGTCTTTGCTAGTTTCCTGTCAGTCAAGAGTTAGGTCTGCACCTTCTCCATCAGTGTCCTTTGTCCTTGATCTCTCAGCAGTAGACGAAGGTCAGATATCCTGAGATTTTATTAGATACATCAAGCAGTCCTTGACATCATGCATCAAAAGGTACTGCAGGACTGCTCAGAGCAGGTAGATGTTCTCCAGGTGACCTGATTTTTCTTCACTGATAGATAATGGAAAATATTCCTTCATTTCTTTCTCAGCCCAAAATGTACTTTTTTTGTGGGCTCCATTCTCTCCCGCCTCCCCCACGGGTCAATAAGTATTTACAAGGTTTGAAAGCAAGACACTTTACTCTGCAGCTCCATTGCTGGGATGTCACTGGTACCAATATCCCCTTTTAATCAGACCTAGGCCACAAAATAGCATCTCTGGCTTGCTCAGATCCCTCTCTCTGGGTCTAGGTCTTCAGATGGGGAGGAGTAGGCTGGAGAGTGTATATTCTATTTTTCTGTGCTTTTCAGGCATCCCCTCAGTTTGGCTTCCTCGAGGACAATTTAAATTTTGCCAGCACTGAAAGAGTTATGAAGTGATCCTGTCCAAAGGTGGTCATCGAGCCAGAGATATAAGGGCTCATTTGTACAGGACTCGTGGCTGCCCTGTTTCTACGGTTACACACTGCTCCAGAGGAGAATCTTGCACATCTCTTCTGGCTGGGAACCCTCTCAGGAAAATCAAAACGTTTTTTGTTTGTTTGTGTTGTGCAATCCACTGGCAGTTGTAGCAACATCATTTTGAGGTAGTGTTGCAGAAGGCTGGAAGGGAGCAACGTTTGCTGGAATGTCTTTTAGGACAGACAGAAAAACAACACGCTGCTTGCTTGCAATCACCTCATTTTTCCTGTTTCATTTTGAACTACTTTTTTCTTTTTTTCGGTATCTTTTGAGATCCAACAGTTGCTATTTCCACAACTATTGCATTTGCAATGATAGCGAGACCTGACCCCACTGCGGTGCACAGGCATTCCTGCGGATGCAGGGGCAAAGGTAGTGTTAGTAAAGTATTCTTGCTGATGCGTTATTTCTAGTGTTGTGTTGGGTCCTGTTAAATAAATAAATATCTGCCCCCAGAGTGGTGACTCAAGCAGCAGTTGCCTGTACAAATAACCTTCATGACTTGCTTAAGGGGTCTTCCTGCATCTGAAGGCCTTACGTTGATGTACTACTTAAAGTATAAATGTATTAAATATCATAGCCATTGATTCATTTGATCAGATAAAAAGATCAAATGAGTAAGGCGATATGGAAATCTTGTTATTTTCAGGCCGTGTCTCTATGACATACCTCTGCGTGCATCATCCTTAACTGCTTCCAGGTGAGACCTGTGTACAGCGTGGCTTTAACTGGGAGAGATGTAGGTTAGTAGTCCCCGAGTTCACTTGTAGTTGAGTTTGTTTACTAGCTCCAGGTTTTTACTGTAGAGGCCAGAGTTAAAATTACATTGACGAAATTAGGAGTGAAAGTACTGTAGCTTTTCATCAGAGCTGCAGTGCCTGTGACCTACATTAGTGTCCCTGCTCTCTGCCATCGCTTCAGCAATTGCCTGAAAGCCCAAGCAAAGCCTGTAGAAACCCACGGTGGGCCCAACAGGACACTCTGCTGCTACTACCTCTGGTAACCACAGGTCTCTGCATTAATTTCCATTGCTGGGTAGTTTCTATTCCATTTCTGTGCTAGGTAAAAGCACACAGGTGACCACCATCACCCACCATCTCCACCAGGTGGGTCCCCATTCAAAACACAGTGTAGAAGTGGAGGAAATCTGGGACAGAGCCAGAGATTAAGCTGCTTTGCCTTCAGTGATAACAAACTTTTCCAAACCCACAGTTTTGAAACTGTCTGGTTTCAAAACCCTCAGTTTGGGGAATTGTTTTCTGAAGTGCTTTCCATTTGAGGTGTAATTTTCTCTCATGACCATGCTGATACGGCAATGGGCACAGGACCCCAGTGGGAAGGCAGCTGTGGGAGAATAACAGCCCCTTCCCAGGCTTTGTTCCCCGACTCCCCTTCCTTTTGCTGCTGGCAGAGGGGGTGCCTGGAGAGCTGCCCCAGCCGCAGGGGGAGCACAGCCCAGCAGGGCCCGTCACAAGGAGGCAGAAGGCCCACATGCTCCTTGAGAGGCAGGTTTTGGAGATCAGGGGACCAGCTGATCATGCTGAGATGCGTCCCTGTTCACTCTCATAGCCTGTTACGTCAAAGAGCATCATCGGTGAGTCACCTACCCGTGTGTCTGACTGTCGTCCGTGCTGCTCTAAATATAAACGTCAAAGGAAGTTTAGCTGTGGGAGTAAATCAGACCACCTTGGCATGTGCCTATTGGACTGGTCTTCCTCTTCTACATTCCCCACTTGCTCCATTATGAGGGCTGGCATGGTCGATAGGAAGCGAGGGCAGAAGTGCAAATCAAGCCCAGGAGCACGGGTTGTGTTTCCATACACAGATCTGACACATCCACACGTTGCATCTCTTTGTGCTGTTCTGTCAGAGTTGAATTTAGGAAGAGGGAGAGAAAGGTTTGCTTTGACAGCGTTTCTGAAGTAGACACCCCGAGAGACTGTGAAGCGTTTTCGCACCCTTTTTTTGTACATACAGAAGGTGTGATATTTAAACAAGCATCAGAGAGAAAGCAGCTTTGCCAAGGCTACCAGGCGCTGCTGGTGGACTGCAGACGTGGATGTGCTGTGTGATTTACACTGGTTTCGGCTGAAGCACTGCAATTAGGCTCTCAAGTTTGGAGTTTCAGTAATAAACACGGTTGGTTGTAATTGTTTTTTGTTGAAAGCTGTGAGAAACAGGTAAGAAAAGCATCCTATCTGTCATCTTACAAAGCATCCTGCATTTTTCTTATCCTTTTTTTTTTAGTAAAATCTATTATTTTACAAATGCAAATGAAATGCTGATGAAGAATGTCAAAAGAAAAACATCAGAAGCCTGAAATTGCCTGTTTCCTTGCCAGAAGCACTCTGCTCTGGCAACTGCAGTGTTTTTTGTTTTTTTTTTTACCTGTTGTGCTCCCTTAACAGCCTATGATGCAGAAGTGGTAATGGATTTAAGAATGAGCTCTGCCGGTGCAAAGTACATACGTCTTGATAAAAAATGTTTCTAAAAACCTATAGAAAGTAAATAGAGGTGGATAACACTGCTTCACTTTACTGTGCCCCCGCTGAATGCTGTTATGGGGATAATCCTGTGTTATGTTATAGATCATTATGTTAAAAGATCAGCAAAGGTTGTCCTTTGAGTGTTCTTACAAGGTTTTTCCTTAACCATTAAAGAAAATGCTTTGGAAATATTGTATTTTATAGTATATATCTATGTCAGTTTACTCATTAGCATCAGAGAACGCTACAATAATGACTCAGGCTGCTATTTTCAGGATAAATAAATGTCAACAGTGCAGCTGGGCTGCAGCCCCTCGTCAGAGGCACGGCAATATTCAGGGCTATCTCACTTCGTGTCAGAGGTGCCAGGATGGCTCGTGCTGCTGTGCACAATGCTCAACGCAAGGCCTTGGTCTGTCATTTTTGAATGCTGTGGTATTTTTAATACGTACAGTATATCATAAATCATCTACTTCTGCCTCCCTCTTCTCAATTAGGTTTCTTTTCCTTTTCTTCTTTCCTGTCTCCATTGCCCTTCTAATGAAGGATTTGAGCTTCTAAAAAGCACATCAGTGCACAAATCTCCGTCCGTCAGGATGCAATAAAACACAAAACCTCTCTTCAGTGTTCACTGTAAAGGGAGAATCAGACACGGTGGCCTGTGGCCCCGATGATGACAATACTGCCTGTCCCAGCTGTGGGATTTTTGGAAGACATGACCGAGGCTCTGTGCAGTGTGGGCAGCCCAAGTCCTCCGTCAGTGTGCCCCTGGGTGCAAGAAGCATCCCTCACATTTTCAGCCTGTAGCTCCAAAATCTGCGTTCCCCTTTTTGCAGTGATCCCCAGACCGAGCAGAGCATCCTACAGCTTCTCTAGAAAATTCCCCTGCCTCCCTTTTGGGGGAACAAGCTGGCACCTTTAACTGCAAAACATGGAGTTGTATTCAGTATAGATAGTACTTAGTCCCCGAAGTCTGAAAATGTAGGAAGGTGGGAGACAACTGTGAGAAACAGAAATGCCAGGAAAATGTGGAGGATTTGGCAGTCTTGTCTTTATGTCTACCCTGCAGCACAGCGTTGACGACAAACACATGAATGTGCTAGCGTTGAAGCTACTGGATGCGAGTCTCACTGAATTACTTTGGGGGATTTTTTTTTTTCTTTGAAGTTTCAAGGTTTAGTTTTTTTGCTGGTGTTCCGCTCTGTTTAGTTTCTCTAAACTGTAGTAATGTAGTAACTGTAGATAGTAGTAATGACATGTCACAGTGAAGCCCACTCCCCGCATGCAGTCGAACCTCGTGGCTGGCACCACCAGCACAGCGCTGTTTGCTGGGGGAATGCCTTTTACCACCGCTGCAAACGGCGCTGAACTTGTTAGAAAGCTGGTAAAAGTGACCTGAAGTTTATCTGTTCTAATTAAATGAGCTGTAGCTGTTGTAGCTGTGTAGCTGTTGACCTCATTCAACTGACTGAACGCCGGGAGTCTCCTCCTGTCCCGTAGCCCTTAAGTTTTGTCTTAGCAGCTGGGCAGTTCAGTATGAGCAAGTTTGGAGCGGTTCATCGCTACCCAACCTGGTTAGCAAACATTTACTCACCTCCAGCCGCACCAAACTGCAGTTGTGCTATCAGATTAATGAATTCTTGAGAGTGTTTGTGTCTTTCTTTCGGGGATGCAGAAAGAACCAGCACCTCCTGGTGCAAAGCCATAGTCTGCTGATATTTGTGTATATAATTACAGCTTTTGTAGAGAAAAATGTGTTCCTAAATATATAGCCACCCAGTCAGGGCAGGCCACCTACCTTAGAGCTGTGCATTAATGGTGTATTAAGTATTACTCAGTATAATATAGTGATGTGTGGGAAGGAATCCCAGACTGAATCTATTTTTGGCCTCTAATCTACAATGAGTTACAGCACCAGAGTTCAAATGCTTGCTGATTATTGCTGAGCTGGGCTACTAGCAGGCAGTTTTAAAAATAAGGCTTGCAATTTTACCAGTATCACTGAAGTTCCTCTGCAGAGCCCTGCTTGATCTTTCAGCATATTCACTGGATTTCTTGAACTGACCATTGCAAGAGGGCAACTCCACTCAGCATCGTCGCAGCTTAATGGGGCTGTTGACCTCTCGCTGGTGATGCTCCACTTCTCGTGGGTCTTTTCTTATTGGGTTGCGATGCTCAAGGTCTTTAAGTGTCTTCTTGGAGGAAACAATGGAAAAGAAAGTTGCCAGGTAGCACAAAATATGATATGACAATAGTGAATGAGCCACAAAAAAACAGTCAGTTGGTACAAGTATTGACCATGTTGTGTTTGTGGAGGTGTGTCTGGGCAAAGGACCCACACGGGCTATGCTGTGTCTATAGTCTTCACAGAAGAACAGTCTACACAAACTGGGACAGATGAGGAACCAAATTTGGCTCTCCTTTTCCAGAACTACAATTTTGCTTGCAGTAGTACCTAGACCTATGTGCAGGCGTGTAGGTTGGTGCAGTAATAGGTGTCTCTACTGGGCTGCAGGAATGTCCTCAATAGTTTCCTTTCACAGAAATGCACGAGCACGCAGCAGTTATCTTCTATCTGTCTGGTACTAATGCAACACTTGACAGGTGTTTTTTTGTTTTTGTTTTGCAGGAAGAAATCATTCCTATTTTCAGCACTGTATGCTGCCTTTATATTTGGTGGTCGGCACCTAATGAACAAGCGAGCAAAATTTGAACTGAGGAAACCACTAGTGCTCTGGTCCCTGAGCCTTGCCGTCTTCAGGTAGGCGTCTCTTCACACCCACTGCTTTTGACAGTAGTCCCTGAAAAAAGTTTTGGTTTCTTCAGATGCAACGGTAGTGCCAGTAAGGCAACAAGCTCACCCAGAAATGGACTTTTTTTAGTTCTGCTGTCCAAGGCTATGTCCTGATCCACTCCTCACCATTGAAATGGTCCTCCTTGGCTTGCTGGATCATACAGCATTAGAGAGGAGAGAAATCAATAATGTTGTTGAAGAATAAAGTTTGGGAAAAAAAAAGTGAGGACAGGAGAAAAAGCACATATCATTGCAGTAAATTTACCACGCAAACTACAAATGGAAATAAACACATTAAGATGCTAGTCTTGTTCTCACGTGCTAGTTGGTATTAGGTTTATATGGGTGTATTTATGGAATATTTAGTCAAGGCTCTGATCTCCATTACAATGAGGTAAACCTAGACCTCCCTGACTGAGATCAAAATCTGGCTTCTGGGTATTCCATCAGAAGCAAAGAGCTTATGAATATAGCAAAATGGTGGCTCAACAGGGAAAAGGCTGTGTTTTATTGCTGCACATCTCTCTAGTTCTGTGTTGCCCCTGTACCATCAGGTTCGCATTCTTCTTAGTTCCTAAAGTCAGGAATAAAACCGACCAACCCAAATTCCATTTTATCTGCTTAATATATTAATTTTTAACAAAACAGAACATCAACAAACAAATGAACAAATACTTTTAAAAATAACCTTTACAAACACACAAACTATTGATAAAATTTACAGTACACACAAGACCTGAAGATTATCATTCATTTCAATGCCTGTTGGGAGTGTAAGTTATAGTTCACTCTACAGTATAGAAACCATTTGGAAACCATTATCAAACACTGATACCCAGATCATTTTCTAATACCTTTATAATAATTACTGACTATATTAGTTCACAGGTGCATAATGCAGATTTGCTTACTGAGCAGCTGTGAATGTTGAATGAGTTTTTGCAGGAAGGGAACAGTTTGAGCTGAGAGTTGCTACAGAGCAAAATGAGGAATGGAGAAATTTGTTTCCTTTGCCTTGTTGTATTTATTTCCTTTCATGTCCAAAATTGTTCTGTCACACTGGCTCTTCCTAAAACTCGAACAAGGGAAAATAAAATGTATTTTTAACTTGTCTCATTCAGCTAGGACATGCTACCAGTAGAATTTTAGACTATGTTGGCTTGATTTTAATAGTTCATAGATTCCTAAATATATATATATATATATATATATATATATATATAATAGTGCCGACAAAACTTTGAGCATTCTGGATAACTTTGAGAGCAAGTTCTAATACTGAAAAAATGTATAATTTTTGTTTAGTGGCATTTGGTGCTGTGCTTCTGGCTTTGTGTCTAGTATAGTTGTGCTGTTAGTGTCCTGTACACAGTTGCCATCTTTCGCTGAATTTCAGCAAGTGTTGAATTGCTTCCCAGGTGGCACATCATTTGTGTATCACTTTGCAGAGTGATTTGTAGCCAGCTGGATTCCAAAGTATATATTCCAATTACACTTTCCTGTTGAGCATAACCACTAGAAAGCAGCTGACGTTTGCAAAGCAGTTGTAGTTTAATTCCCGATCTACAGGCAGGAAGCATGATTTCAGAACTGTCCTTTGCAGAGGGTCACTAGCATGATTTTTAAAACCACACTACTTTGGGGTGGCTCTGTGGCTGACGTGCACGGTGTGGGGCTTTTAAGCAATTTCACTAATTAGTTACCTACCAAAGTCAAAGCAATGCGCTCATCAACAAACAGCAGCAATATACACTACATTGTGAAAGTGCTGTGTAGGTGGACTGAAAACATTCAGACTGAATCAACACGTTCATTACTTGCAAACTGGAGTTTCCCATCATAATCAAATGAAATATCCATCGCACGGCCTGCAGTAGCTACTGAGGGAGTCTGGCTAAGATCTAAGATCTAAAACGTGGACATCATCTTTGTGAAGCTGCAAGCTGCCAGCATGAACCAACCACAGAAACCACCTTCTCCTGGCAGCACAGGCACCTGTACTGAGCTCTGCTTCTGAAGGTGAGAAGCACTTACCAGGAGGGTGCAGCCTGGGAGAGATTCACCCCTGTGGGATTTGCTTCCTACATCAATTCAAGTTGTACTGCTCCAGGGATGTCCCTGAGCACTGCAGAGCTTTCACCCTTCCTTCTGCACATCAGAAAATGAGATGGCAGGGGTGGAAAGGAGATGGAGGAACCCTAAGTGTGAGACATTCAGACTACATGGAGCATTTAAGCTGCTGGATTTGTTTTTGGGGACCAGTGGATTATACGAATGGTGCATCTGCACCTATAAAGTTGTGCTCTTCTGAGGGCATGGTGTTTACAGCAAGGCAGAGCACGAAACCTCCTTAGCTTCTGCAGTAACATGCAATCCCATACAAAACCAATGCAAACACAAGACCCCTTCACATCTTAACTGGAAAAAAGAGGAAATGCACTTCCATTAAATTTTCAGAGAGAATTCAAAGAGAATTTTCATTAAAACCTGACATGGAAAGTTGCTATAAGAAGTGTTAATTGGAACATCTATCTCCTGGCGTTTCACCATGGCTGTCCTTGCTAGGGCCAGCAGTCACTCCCAGCCTTACAGACTCTGGTAGCCAGCTCTACTAGACTTTGAATGCCGTCAAATTTCCGTGTAATTTGGGTGTTACTTTCCAAATAACCCTTTTTTTTCTGGCTCCTCACATGACTAGGTCTTTCATTTACATATACTTAGTCTGAAAGACATTTCTGCTTCCTTTGAAGGTCCATTTGGATAGATTTATACGCTATTGTTCCACCTTCAGACTCACTAGAGATCCAGGAAAATACTCCTCAGTTTTAAGTCTTCCCTGCTAGCTTTTGAAATTCTATGACTTTTACAATACCTTTCAGAAATTGTAAGTATTGTGTCTGCCATGAATGGTTGTAATGAGGAAGAAAAACCTGCCTGGAGAGCCCTCAGTGTTCTGTTTCAAGGTCAGAGTGAGTCTTTTTTTCAGAGTCCTTGTTTATCTCTCTTCTAACACTCTTACGTTTTTACCTACTTCAGAAATCATCAGAAATAGTAACATTTAGCAGAGGCTGGAAAAATGTGTTCTGGACTTTAAAAAAAAGGGAAATTGCCTGCCAGGCAATGACCTGGCCCTCCTTCACAATGCATCCTGCCCGCCTTGCTTTTGCCAAGATCATTTAAATGTGGTAGCAGCTCTGGTAGGAAACTTGCCACGCCTGTACACAAACAAAACAACTACACCACCCTACCAAGCTTGCTGAGCATTCAGAGTGAGTTTTGTGTCAACACTGGCAGCCAGCAGGATTTGTGAGACAGAAAAGCAGCTTTATTTCCCTTTGGAAGCTATCAGCTAGTTTTGAACATTTTGTCTCTGGGATAAGGTTACTGCTGCTCCATGAATACCTCTGTAAAGGCAGCAACACTAAAGCTTGCTTTTCCCATTGAAACCACTGTGAAAACATGATCTTTTAAGTCTTTTGTTGAGAAATTAGTTTGGGATATTTTTGGGGGGGTTGTTCTTTTTCCTGCTGGCAGGTTTGTTGAGCTTGTTCAGGCACTGAAGATTCGTTGTGTGACATGACGTGGCTTTGTTTTTGTTTTTCCATTTTATACAATTTAATTAAGTGTTTGCACCCATCCTGTTGTGCACTGAGGTTCTGCTGGAGCAGCTCTGTGCTGTCCCATGTCAATGGGAGCCCCTTGTTAGGGAGTTGACACAAATGTTCCCTTCTCAGATTCGTAAGACCCCAAGGAAACTGTTGCTGATCCATCTACACATCAAAGTGACTGTCAGCTCTGTATTTCTGAATATTTCCAGCGGTTAAAAACCTGCAAAAACACAATGAATTTGAATTGCCAGTTCTATGTACGTGCCACTTTGAGCATAAAGTTAGGGTCATTCATTGACACCAAAGAATTTCTTAGTTAGAGCATATCAAAAGTGTCATGCTGGCATCTCTAGGAATCAGCAGAGCTGCAATCAGGACTCTCGCAGGAGGATACAAAGTCATTAACTCATGTTTTCATTGCATCTCAGCTGGATTTGTGTAGCTCCTTTAATGGGTCTTGGCGTCTGTGTATGGGTAACATTGCCACCGAGGAGCTCACTCAGGGGAGCTCCTTCACACAAGACAACAGCATGGCACGTTTTCACTCACTCTCCATCCTTAAAGGGCTGCCAACAGAAGAATCAGGGTCAGGACACTAATAATAGCAAAATGTTGTTTTCCGTAAGGAACATGATCACGTCGATAGAGGAGAGAAGGAAGCTAAAGCATCCAACCTGATGCTGTTGTATGTAGGGAGAAGCTAAACCTGACTATGACCGGTGCCGTGACAGGTGTGATTTGTCTTTGTCAAGCCAAACCACACACTCATAATATTGTTATCATCATCTGAGATCATGCAGATTCCAATCCAGCTTCAGCTGTACTTTGTAGCCACGGTGAAAATCAATTCATGTCAGCACAGGGTTTGCAGATATCTTTCTTCCTGGGAAATACTTTGTCTCAAAGTAGTAGGAGTGGTATCAATGGCCACTAGCTGCTTGCCACAAAGCCTCAGAAGTGAAATATCTCAGCAGCAACATTTCTTGTATTTGAAAGAGAAAACCAGGAAGTCTCACTGGAAAAAGGTGACTCACTTTTCTTTCATGAGACTGCTGTAATGGGTTTGTTTCTGCAAGCACAGCAGCATTTTGTGGAACGGTGTGCACTTGTTCTGCAGAGAGCTCCCAACAACATCACCCAAAAGAAAAGAAAAGAAAAAGAAGACTGAACATAAGTTTATGAACAGGAGTCCAATTGCTTGGATTTGTGACTTATACATAAGAAAACTGATGAACAGTGATTCAAATTTATGTCCAGTCCCAAGGTCTGCCATTCACAGAGCCTTGCCATGGAGATTAAAACACAACTTAATTTCATATGTTGCTGAGCAACCCCTCAAAATCGTAAAATATTCTGAAATTTTACATGGGTCCTGAAAGTACATTCACAGAGAAAACGAACTAATGAAAGAGCAATATTTGCCAAATAGCATTAAGATTAATAAGTGGCATTTGAGGTGAATTATCTTCTCTCTCACACAGTTGAAAGCAAGAGAATGCTATATGAAGTATTCCCTATATTTGCAAAGCGCTGATGCATATTTTCAACAAGACATGGTTCAGAACCCAAATTAATAAAGTGCTTAATATATACCTAACAATTTATTTCATTTGGGCCATGTTCACCGTTACAAGCTTGCCTGATTTTTTTATGCAACAGATATTGGATACATCTTTTTAATCACCATTTTGGAGCAAAAGTTGAAAACTGGGTGAACAGCAGTTCAGAATGGTTGGAGAGAAACAAAAATCCCTTGGATGATACAGAACAGTTTAAGAAGAAAAAAATATTTTCTGTAAGCTAAACTGTAATCCCAGTAGGGAAATACAAACAGTGCTATGTAGGGTGAATTTATAAATTGCAAAGAAATGCTAGCTGGCATTAAAAATACAGTGTAGGGGTGATAAAAATGTATGGACTAAGAGCAATAAAGTACTGTCAAGAAGACGTATATCCAATATGTACCTTATTTATTCTAAGTAAGAAGAGCATCCCATGACAAATATCTTTATTCCCAGAATTGTGCTTGATGCCATGTGACAAAAAGATGCGCTCATCCTTTTCTGAAATCTCATCTTTTCATTCGCTCTGCTGTTACAGCTGTGGCCTATGTTGTGTCTGTCAAAGTTACTTTGAATATGAAAAGTTTTTACTGTTTTTACCTTATCAGGCATGATTAAAAGTAAATCAGGGATTCACTGTGAGACCTGGCTGATGCTAGTTTAAAGGAGGTATGGATAGCATTGGCTAAACAATTCCTGTGGAAATCTCTTTTCTCAGTGCTAAGCTGGGCAGCCTTTCTTTAAAAAGTTCTCCTTTATTTTTTGTCTATTTGCTTTTTGGGGGATTTTTGTTGTTGTTGTTGCTGGAAAACTGAAGGCCTCAGCAAAGTAAATGCAGTGCATTGTTTGGAAACCAGCTTCTGCACTTGCTTGGCCCTATTCTGTCTGCTCTCTCAATCGGTGAGAGATCTGTCAGTCTGTTTGTCACCTTAAATGATATTTTTCCTGTGAAATCTTCCTGCTCCAGACCACAGGAGTGTCCTGCTCAAAGCACGGCCCCCTGGAAGCGGACTTCTCCTCTCAATTTTAAATTAAGGAAGGAACTGGAGAAAGTAGCCTCGGTGCCTGGCTTGTGTCCTCCCCACTGCAGGTGGGGAAGAGGAGAAATCACCAGGGAACAGAAATCTCCATGTGATGTCTTCTGAGTGAGTCCCCGACAGCTTATGCCTGTTGGATACAACAGGAATGAAGTGCTGAGAGGTGGGAACTTGCCCGGCCTAGCAAATCCAGCACTTCAGCCGTGGCCGGGTGTGTTGACAAACGGGGCCTGCACAGGCAGAACCGCACACGGATGTCAACCCGTGGTTTACCAAAGTCACCACCATCCAACAAATTCAGCTGTTCCTCTAAGCAAATGTATTTACTATTTAGCAGCTGCGGGCACCCGGAGATCTCAGCTTCTCTGGACGCTCACAGGAGCGCTGCTGCAGGGAGGATGGAGCGAATAAGGAAGATGAATGACTCCAGGCCTGCGACTGCCATTTAATTTATGGATCTGAGCAGCTCATTACAGCCATATTATAACTTTTAGCTTCTTTAAGCCTTCTTTATTCTGTCAAATGCTAGTCTTTATCTGTAACTTAGATTGAGTTTGATTTGTTATCTGCCTGTTTTACAGCTTTAGTGATTGCTAGCTCCATTGGTTGGCTTGATTCTCTGCTAAATCTTTTACTTTATTACATTTTGGCTTTATTTGCCCAGGATAATTTCAAACTCCTGAATACATACATTTCAATGCTATACATGATGGTTACTCTACCATCTTGATACATTTGATCCTGTAAGTATCTTTGAATTATCCTGCAGAAATAGATACGTCACTTTTTTTAGATTATCATTTAAATCACTGTAATATTACAGTTATTCTAGAATTTTCTTGAGATAATGTTTGATGCTGACAATAATTTTGGTAATGACACAGGAGCAAGTGCAAATGCCCCTGAAGCATTCATTAAGGATCGCTTAAGAGTTACACTGTGCCTATGAATCCTCATGGGCTACTTTAGAAATCCTTAGATGGATTCCTTAATTCTTATGAGATTTTGCACCAAACACAGGGCTTAAGCTGAAAATTGATATATATTTTTTCTTTTTAGCAGTTTAGCCACAGTCCAAACTTGCTGAAATAAGTATCTAAGAACTAGGAAATGTTTCTTGACAGAAAATTACCTGCCCAAGTATACAGCCTTCACAGGATGCTGGGGCTCTCCAGCTCCAACAAGAGTCCAGTTATTATTTAGCGATGGAGGAGTGAGTTATTGCTTGAGAAATGATAGGTTTCATCAAGAAATATTGTTCCTGCAAGTTCCTACCCCCTACGTGCCAGATGATCAGGGACGAGCGTCAGGGAACAGCACATCGAGGAGCACAAGAATGAATGGTGGGTAATTACTGTTGATTAGGTTGTAACCAACTCTTTGGAAGTCAGGTGAAATGCAGGGATGTGTGGGTAGAGCTGAAAAATTATTTTTCATTCGTTGCAAGAAAACAGTTACATGTTTTTCAGCAGTGTATGGTTTCACTGGTGTCCCTGTGAGCAAATTTTGCTATTCTCTCATGGTTTTGGGGGGATGATTGAGTACCACTGCCCTTCAGCCTGACCACAGCTCCTTCTTTATCTCTTTAGCAAAGCCCAGCGGGCCTTGCATAGCCGCTGAGTGCTCTGTGTAAGACTCTCCACCATTTTTTTAATGTCAGCTGCTCTTAAGACCACTTGCAAGAGTCTGGTCCTGGCATTTGTTTTTCTGCTCTGCTCCTTCCAGCAGCTCACAAAGTGTGGCTGCATTGTTTTCGTACTCTGCTCCTCGGGGTTGCCTGAAAATAGCTAATCCCAGTCATAAAGAAGGCAGGTCCGGGGGATCAAACTGCATTTCCTGGAGGGGGAATTCGGGTTTGGTGAGGAGGGACTGGGAGACAGTAGCTGTGGCAGATTGATTTGTATCCACACATAAATAAGCCTGCTGAGTAGTAGTTGCAGCAATTGGCAGAGCTGTTGAGCTTGGCACTTTAGCAAGGGAAAATCAGATGGATTTTACTCTGCTGTGGTGTTAACGTGATTAAAATCTCCAGATGACAGTGTCCATTGATCCGGAGCCCTGCAGAGATGTCACTGTTTGGGATGCTTAGTGAGGTCCCTGGAGAGGGGAGGAAATTAGCCTTTTTTTTTTTTTTCCTTCCTAATTTTGTCAATAAAAAGGACAAAGAGATGGTTTTAGGAACCAGGTGAGATGTGACTAGGAAATGTGATGATGAGTGGGAACGGTTGAAGGGAGTGGCCCCACACAGAAGGATTTATTGCAGGGGAGAGAAAGAGACTGATGCAAGGAGCACAGTATCTGCCCTCACTTGAAACCATGGAGTGAGCTGTCACTTTAACATACCTCCAATTCCTCCATTCCCTCCCAGTAATTTATCACATGGGAAAGTGATAACCGCCCAAGCCTGTATGCATATGCTTATGGGTATATAAACTTGCACAAATGATAGATTATTTCTTAGAGCCATGTAAAATATTTGCACAATTTTTAAATCAGTCCGAGCTGGCACGGCTTCAGGTTTTGGTCCCCACTGAAAACTCAAATGATTTGCATTGAAAAGCTTGCTGGAGAGACATCTGGATCAGATACAGTAGAAGGGTCTGAAATGCAAGGTTTGTGTGTTCAGTTCAGTGTTGGGGGGTAGAGATGGAAGTCTCTCAAATTTTGCTTTGGGATTTTGATAGGACCGAGCCCAAACCTCAAAGTATGCATGAACTTATGCAAAGAAAATTCTTCTGCCAAAACCAGGGATAAAAACTGCGAAGATCAGCACAACTTCTGCTCACACACGTGGTACCGAGAGCTAGAGCACCCCATCATAATGCACTTTCAGTACAGCTGACCGCTAAGTTTTAGGGTAAGTGAGTGCCACGCTGAGACAAGCATATGTTATTCATCACCTCCTCCTTTTCTTGATTTTTTTTTAACAATACTGTGGATGGACCCCACCCTGAATGGGACTCCATCACCTTTAAGACGGGTGAGAGACTCTATGGGTAAGCTGTGAGACCCATCTGTTCTCCATCCCAGTCAGGAGATGGGAGAGGCAGAGGAACAGCAGGACAGTAGGACCTTAGAAGGAAGGTTTCATCAGTGGGACTTCATGAGAGGACTATAGGTACCTTATTGCCTTTCAGATACGTGGGCTAAAGGAAATGAGTTCTATGTTCTTCTTAAAGTATGAGATTAACACAAGTGTTCTTCAAAGGAAGGTTTCATAATCTTTGAAAACATGCTTTGTAAGGTGTTCAGATGTCATAGGAAAAAGGGACATCATGGGACCAAGGTGGTTTTTCCATATTTTTTTTTTGTTCCTGCCAATTGCAAGAGAATAATTAATGGTCCCAAATAATTTTGTCAATAGGCTAGGCCTTGGAGAACACAGGTGCACAAGGGAGTTACTGTGCTCAAAATTATCTGCGGACAACAGAATAGTGGTAACCGAGCACAAGGACGTCTAAACACAGTTGCAAAGTAGTAAAGTATGGCAGCAGAAACCTCCTTTCTGATAGCACAGTTTTACACTAAAATTTAGTTTTACACTAAAACCGCTATAGACAGAATAAGCGCATAAATTGTTACCATGGTTTATCAGCACCAGGGGAGAGTTGGTAACATTCTCGTATCTGTGCCCAAAGTTAATTTAGTTAAAACAATATATGGCAAAATTATAGCTGGTGTATTTTTTTTTCAGTGAAATGCAAACAACATAAATCAGAAACAAGTTCAACTTAGGTGCACGGTAACATCATGATAGTTCTAAATCCCAAACGTACAAAAACCAAGCATTGCAGTCTTCTGCAAAATCCCAAGACTGACTTTAAAATAAAGAAATTTTCCTTTTACAGTGAGAGTTTCTCATCCATGCAGGTTGCTGCACCTGTGGTTGGCTCAATTATGTCTTCAGGCTTCTTCCTAGGCTTGGATAGAAGCATTTAGAAATGAGAGTCCCACAGTATCAGTTGCTGTTGTATGGGATTAAATATCTGTATTTTTGTAGTTTTATCAACTGAGGTCATTAGCAAAGGAAAATATAGAATCATAGAATCATAGAATATCCTGAGTTGGAAGGGACCCCTAAGGATCATCAAGTCCAACTCCTGGCACCACACAGGTCTGCCCAAAATTTTAGACCATGTGACTAAGTGCACAGTCCAATCTCTTCTTAAATTCAGACAGGCTTGGTGCAGTGACTACTTCACTGGGGAGCCTGTTCCAGTGTGTGACCACCCTCTCGGTGAAGAACCTCTTCCTGATGTCCAGCCTAAACTTCCCCTGCCTCAGCTTCACACCGTTCCCACGGGTCCTGTCACTGGTGATAACAGAATAGGTCATCTGCCTCTCCACTCCCTCTCGCGAGGAAGTTGTAGACTGTGATGAGGTCCCCCCTCAGCCTCCTCTTCTCCAGGCTGAACAGGCCCAGTGACCTCAGCCGCTCCTCATACGTCTTCCCCTCTAGGCCCTTCACCATCTCCGTCGCCCTCCTCTGGACACTCTCCAACAGTTTAATGTCCTTTTTGTACTGTGGTGCCCAGAACTGCACACAGTACTCGAGGTGAGGCTGCACCTGCGCAGAGTAGAGCGGGACAATCACTTCCCTCGACCGACTAGCGATGCCGTGCTTGATGCACCCCAGGATACGGTTGGCCCTCCTGGCTGCCAGGGCACACTGCTGGCTCATATTCAACTTGCTGTAAACCACAACCCCCAGATCCCTCTCTGCAGGGCCGCTCTCCAGCGTCTCGTCACCCAGTCTGTAAGCATAGCCAGGGTTGCCCCGTCCCAGGTGCAGGACCTGGCACTTGCTTTTGTTAAACTTCATGTGGTTGGTGATCGCCCAGCTCTCCAATCTGTCCAGATCTCTCTGCAAGGCCTTTCCACCCTCAGCCGAGTCTACAACTCCTCCAAGTTTAGTGTCATCAGCAAATTTGCTCAGAACACCTTCTAGTCCTATATCCAAATCATTTATAAAAACATTGAAGAGGACTGGCCCTAAAATGGAGCCTTGAGGGACCCCACTAGTGACCATCCACCAGCCAGATGTGGCCCCATTTACCACAACCCTTTGAGCCCTGCCCGTCAGCCAATTGCTCACCCATCGGATGATGTTTTTGTTTAGCTGTATGCTGGACATTTTGTCCAGTAGGATCCTATGGGAAATCATGTCAAAAGCTTTGCTGAAGTCCAAACAGATCACATCAGCTGGTTTCGACTAGATGGGTGATCTTATCATAAAAGGAAATCAAATTTGTTAGGCAGGACCTACCCCTCATGCACCCATGTTGGCTGGGACCAATGACTGCATTGTCCCCCAGGTGTGCTTCAGTAACTTCAAGGATCATCCTCTCCATAATTTTACCAGGCACTGACGTGAGACTGACAGGCCTGTAATTGCTTGGGTCTTCTTTCTTACCCTTCTTGAAAATTGGCACAACATTTGCCAGCTTCCAGTCTACCGGGACCTCTCCAGATTCCCAAGATCATTGAAAAATAATTGAGAGAGGTCCCGCTATGACATCTGCCAGCTCTTTAAGCACCCTGGGATGAATCCCATCCGGACCCATGGACTTGTATGGATCCAGGTGGAGCAGCAAATCCCGCACACGTTCAGGGTCGGTTGGGAGTTTGTCATTCCCACCGTCATGGTCCTCCAGCTCAGGGTACCCTGGGTCCCGAAGCCCATCGTCAGCGTTGAAGACAGAGGCGAAGAAGGCATTAAACGTCTCTGCTTTGCCTATGTCATTGTCTGTGAGGAGACCTTCCCCATCTAGTAGCGGACCTATGTTTTCTTTGGTTCTCCTTTTTCTGTTCACATATCTAAAAAAAACCTTTTTTTATTGTCTCCCACAGACATGGCCAGCTTCAACTCTAGTTGGGCTTTGGCCACACGAATTTTCTCCCTACAAACACGAACAGCATCCCTGTATTCCTTCATCGTCGCCTGACCCTCCTTCCAGCAGCCGTACACTTTCTTTTTTCGCCTTAGCTCCAGTAGAAGATCCCTGGTCAGCCAGGCCGGCCTTCTGCCCCACCTGCCTGACTTCCGATATTTTGGAATCGCCTGATCTTGAGTTTTTAGGAGGCAGTGCTTAAAGATGGACCAGCACTGATAGACGCCAATGCCTTCAAAAGTAGTTTCCCAGGGGACCTTGCTGACTAGTTCCCTGAGCAGCCTGAAGTCTGCTTTCCCCATATCCAGGGCTGAAGTTTTGGTGACAGTTTTCCTTCTGTCACCATAAATTCTAAACTCAACCACTTCATGGTCACTATGACCGAGATGGCCGCCAATTGCCATGTCTCCCACAAGACCCTCTCTGTTCTCCAGCGACAGATCTAGGAGGGCGCCTTTCCTAGTTGGCTCTCTTAGCACCTGCATCAAGAAGTTATCATCTAGGTGCTTTATGAACCTCCTGGACTTGCTCATGTCAGCCGTGTGGTGATCCCAGTTGACGTCTGGCAAGTTAAAATCCCCCATTAGGACAAGGGGATTTGATCTCGAGGCATCTTTTAGTTCTGCAAAGAATAATTCATCAGCGTTGTCGTCCTGGCCAGGTGGTCTGTAATAGACTCCCACAACGACATCCCCTTTATTTGTTCGTCCCTTAATCCTTACCCAGAGAAACATGAATGAACATGAATTTTTAAGAATGTCAACAGTGATTTTTCCACCCCACTAGTGTGTTTTTTGTACCTGCCCCTGTCACAAAGAGTTGGGCATGGCTTGGGATCCACAGCAGGGGGGTGGTTTTAAATGCCTGATTTTCTTTTGGAGTTCACTGGTGCAAGTAAAGGAATCAGCAAGGAGCATTAATGCAAAACAATCATAATAATTAGAACAATGGCAGAAATTCCACAAGGGAAAAGAATCCAAATATTTTCTCCGACCACAGGGCAGGCTGCTGGAGCCTGGTCTTACATAAATTTGGGGGGCAAGACAGTGACAGAGAGATAGAAGTAGGGATGCGCTTAGAACTCATTCCATAGGCTCATGTTCTTTGCAGCTTGTGTCCAACTGCGTCAGATGAAATCCACGCTTGTATTTGCCTAGTATGCCAAGAGAAAACACAGGGAAAGCAGGAGTATGACTGAGTCTGTTGCAGACATGTACTGATTGCTCTTACCTGGTCTTCTGGGTAGGGCAGTAAGTAACATATCAGATGTGCAGGTGATGAAAATGCGAAGTTAAGAAGTGTGTGTCTAGAAACTGTGTATCTTTTTTTTTTCTTTTTTTTTCTATAAACTGTTTATCTTTAAAGATATAGGCATGCCTGAGGTAAATAAGACAGAGAGTAAGGGACTTGAAGGTTTAGAGAGTAACATTAAAAAGTGGAAAAAAAATCTATAGCAGGTCAGAAGACTTTCTCTGAGAACTGGAATGTTTAATGTTGATTTAATAATACTGTATTCACTGATACAGAGTGAGGTCACACCTCTTTCTGCTTTCATCAAATGAACCTCATGGACAAGGCACTGAACCACAGCTTGTGATGCTGCACATCATTTCTTATCGTGGCTCAGGCAGAGATTTTTTTACAGGACATTTCAATTTCAGTTAGCCTTACCTCTTCAAAATGGGTCAATGCTTAGCCACCTTACAAGGCTGTTACAAGAGTAAACCATTAAGGACTGTGAAATATTCACAAACACAATGCTAAGAGCCTTGGAGATGCCAACACAGGTAGAAGAAGCCTGGAGGAAGTTAGATCTGAACCTGAATTAATTAAGAACTGCTTTGTCCATGACAGATCTTTACACGAGGACATCTGACCTAAAGCAATTCTTGGTCTAGATACTGTTGAGGCATTAGTAATTCTGGGATAGTCCAAACTGGTGGTGGTAAATCACTTGGCTGTTGAGAAGCAGACAAGACCAAAATTTTGGTACAGTAACAAGGAAGGTCTGTGCTGTGGAGAAAATGGAGATGACTTTTCGTTACGAGTGGATTTGATGACGAGACAGGATCTTGTAGAAGATACCTAGAACAGTTCTGGGAGGTGAAACAGGGTTTGCAAGTGTTTGAAAAGAACAGTCTCTGCAGGGTCAGGTCTCTCTTCATCACTAACCTTGGCATTGCTCAAAAGCAGCTCAGAAGTGTTGAAGGACAGCCTAATTATGTTAATTTTCTTTGCCATTTCTTCCAAAAATAAGAGTTGGACTAGGTCCATCAGCTGTAATTTGAACAAGTGTCTCTCTAGGATTTCAAGGTAACTGACTATTTAGAAGTCTTCTCTTTTAAATGCTTGTAAAATGACTCATGTTACATTAGAGTTAAGAGAGACCAAATACGTAGTCAGTATTATTATTTTTCAAACTTTTTTATCATTTAGAAGAATACATTATCACTGTGTATATCCTTCACTGACCAAGAGGCTGATTCATTTAATTGAAAACTGTAACCTTCAGTTCAACAAACCTAGCAAAATATTTTTAATCACCAGGTGCAGACATACAAAGCTGGTTCTCCTAGTCAGTTATTAATGTATTGAAATAAATTACAAAGATTTCATAGATGCTGTCCTTGTGCCATGTGGACCATTTAGGATGTTGGGTGCCAGATCCTTTTCTAGGCTTCTTTTCTGTGAGATTAGAGAACGTGTCCTATTGTGCTTACTTAGCCATGACTCTCACTAGCTCCTTGAGATCCAAATAAGATCCATTAATTCCACACAGGCCACTGAACAGCAGCCAGAAGATCTCTCTCAGTCATTGCCCACGTTTCATTTGTAATTATTGATCGGTTTCTTACTGGATGGTTGCTCACTCTATTGTAAAAATACCAGGATTTTACAATCACAGATAGGCCTAAAGCAGCCTTATAGCATCTACACCTGTTTAAATGCAAGAATACATTCCTGCAGTCATCCACTGAAGTTTAAGGGCAGTTAGTCAGGAAATGTATTTCTTGCTCAGCCTTTGCTTCCATATTTCAGAAGGGTGGTATTTCTCAGCAGGTCTCACTGGTCTCCTCCCTGCATGGGAACGAGTGCCATTTCTGTCAGGCAGACTCTTGAAAGGTTATTGTCATGTTTTTAATTCTTCCCCCAGCCTTGAAACTGTCTGGCATGTTTACCCACAAAGGATTTGGGAACAATAGGCTTCAAATGGGCGCCCAGTCACCAGTAAAAACCAGTAGGCTCAGTCCCAGCCGTAATATCCTTTCCTTGTTTCGCACCACCCAGGTAACTGCTTTAACATGGAAATTCCCTTTTATTTTGGCTCAGCTTTAACAATAAATTACCCTCACTGCAGACAGATGAAGAAAAAACATTTCATTTTTTTTTCTTTTTTTTTTTCTTCACAGATTGAGGGCAGGCCCCTATAAACCTCCCGATTTAACTAGTAAAATTTTGTTTGAGGGTTTTCTCGTCTTTGACACAAAGACTAACAATTTCCCAGAACACTCTGCTCCTGCAGGACCTGAAGCCAACATATAAAAACTAGCTAATATAAAAAAAATAACTCTGTGGCAGGCTTAGAAAAAAACTTTCCTTCTGCTGCTTTGCAAGACGAGTGGCCCCTTCAACATTTGCATCCTCATGAGGCACCTCAGTGTCTTTTGGGTCAGCCAAAGCTACTGTTCCTTTTCGCATGGCCAAAGCAGGTTTTCATGGGAAATCTCCTGCAAACAATTTAATCTCAGGCAACATAAGCCTTTAGTTTTTAAGAAAGCTGTCACCCAGCCCTTTCCCTGCTGTGTCATCTGCTTGGTGGATATCATTGATTGCCTGGTATGCTGGCACCATGTTTCATGAGACTACAGAAGGTAAGAGTGATTTGAAAGAATCTCACCCTTACCAAGTGGAGAAAAAAGCTCTATAAATACTCTCAACTATTAAAAAAACATCCCAGTGATGCTGCAAAATTGCTTTCTCACAAACTTATTTTTAGGACCTAATCAAAGATCACAAGAAGCAAACAGGGCTGAAAGACGTGAGCCCTTCCTCCACCTGGAGATGCAGCCACCTGGGCACATGCTGCTTGTTAATGCCAGGGGGTCCTGAGTTTCTTGTCTGGTTCAGATTCAGGGGCAGCTGTCCAGCTGGGGAGTTAAGAGCTCGTCTAATGAAGGTGGCTTCAGCTGTGTTTCATTTCAAGAAACTTAGTTCAGAAGGTTGCTTCTCTTGTAGGTGCTTTCTCTGTTTTTCCTGTATCTGTTTACATTTTATGTGTTTTCTGTTGCTCAGCTAAGCACAGAAAATATCTTTTGTTGTCTTGTACAGTAACTGACTCCTCTAGGTGTGTTTTCAGGCTGCCCTGAGCTGCCCACCTGAGGGGAGTCCGTGCACCCCATGCACGTCCTCCACACCACCAGCACCACAGTGTGTTGCTGTTGTGTAAGGACAGCAGGTTTTCAGTCAGCGGGGCACAGAAAGGCCATTTGATTTTGTTAAGAGACCAGCTCCTTAGCTGCAGAAGGGGAACTCGATACGTCCAGCAAAGTACTCTTGCTGAACAGGACTGAAAGCTGAATGCAGCTTGATTTATCACAAAGAAGGGTTAGAAAGCACCGCATTCTTCAGCGGGGCTGACCTTTGAACATCTCTTTTTAACACAGAACGCTTCCTCCGTAAATATTTTGCATGCTAAAACAAGAAAGAAAAAAAAAAAAAGTGGCCTCCTTTTTTGTTCTCACTGTCACACTGTGCCAAAGAAGGGCTGGAACACCAGTGATGCCAGTGAGGAAGGCCTGCACTGCTAGGCCTGGGTCTCCTCACTTCAGATGTCACAAGGGCCACATGCTCTCAGCCACCCCCCTGTGTGGGTAGGACATGGAGGTGACACCTGCTGGGACCCCATGAGGCACCACAGGAGCAGGCAGACACAAATTCGGATTTTGGCCTTCCTGCAGCAAGGCCTTGCAACTCTGGGTGCCGGGCCAGCAAGACCATGTGCAGCAGTGGGGACCAGGAGGGCCTTGCTTGGGAGTCCGTGTTGTAATTCCCTAATTTTGGGCAGCATGGCATGGTCTTGCTTGCCGTGGGCTCCCTGCTGCTCTCTGCTGGTGCCACATGACGGATTACAGCACAGGAGGGCACACTTTGGAAAACAAAAGAAGACATTCCACTTTTGACACCAGGCTTTGCCTGAGTCTGCAGAGACAAGGCCGGTTCGCACAGAGCATTCGGTCAGCTTATTTGGGTTTTCTCAGACACAAACCTGAGCGAAAGGCTTCCACTGTGTGGTTATCACAGCACTAAAGTGCTTTCAGAAAATGATGTATTCTGTGCTGAACTTGAACTTGTCCATGGCTATGTGCTGAAAAATGCGGGCGTGGGCTTGTTTCTAGATGTGAAAGCAGAATATCAAAATGAGTAGGAAATCTGGGTAGGCCATTACAGAATGCAATAATGCCATTGCTGTGGGATAAATGGAAGCCTGCATTTCTTTAGCTTTCTTTGAATATTTTTTTTAAAGTTGCAGTCACATTCCCTGCTGATTGCTGCCGTGTTGATCCTGGGCAGGGGTGTCAGTAGCCAAGTGCAGGAATGTACCTGCATGAGGAGGAGCATGGCCAAGCCTGCCACGGTGACAGCCAGGTTTGGACAGAAGACTTGAACTACCTGCCCCCCTCTCAGGCTTTTGAGAAACACGTGCTTCACTCCCTTCTGACAGCAGCTTGGAGTAGTGGATAGCCTTCAGCTGCTAGTGCCTACTTTGTCCTCCTCTGTAACATCAGATAGGTCCTGACCCTCTGTTTCCCTCCTTCATAACTGCTGTCCTAACCCATATGTATGATGGGTTTTGAGGCCCTGATTTGAAACTGAGTTTGCGAGGAAAAAACTTTAGATTTTATTTTACTCACGGATATATTTTGATCACATTATAGACAGTAAAATATCAGTTGGGCGTTCATTAGTGTACCAGAGCAGCCACTGCCTGGAGGGAGGCGAATGTTGACAAATTCATTTTGAGTCTGAATAGATGAGAAAGCTGCATTAGCCAGTGCAGTTTGTTTCTGATCAGTCTCTCTAGTTGCAAAAGGCTGTAATTGTACAGTAATTCACTGCTACCTTATTTCTAAAATCCCTGCGGATGATTCGTGCGAGACAGACTGCTTTGGTAAGCAGTTCATTTCAATACCTCACAAAAGCTACAGCACAGAGCAGGGCGAGGACAAAATGAAGCAGAAGTGAGCAAGCCGTGTCATCACTCTGCTGCACATCATGTCTTTGCAAGATAGAAATTTGTTGGTTGATCTTACCTTACAGAGCAAACAAGGTTAAGTGGCAGAGGCATAACAGGCAGCAATGTCTCTACGTGTCCAAGGCATATTTGCAGACTTGTGTTCGATCTTTTTCTCTCTCCAGGGGCGTGTGCTTGTCAGCAAGCCGGTGTTTTGGTGTGCAGCACACCACATAAACAGCTATTTTCCCATGGCATGTATTTAGGTAGTTGAATCAGTTGCTTCCAGTATGCCACCCTTGTGAATTATGCTAAAACCTAACTTGTTCTTTACTGATAAAAATTTCGGACCAGATTGACTCACACCATGTAGAGAAGTAGCCAGAGCCACTTCTTCTGGAGTCATGGACCTAGAGCATGCCACCGTGCCATGAAAGTACTCCTGCTGCAATTAGAAAAGTGTATGTGTGTGTGTGTGTGTGTACACTCCAAGGAGAGCTCTGCAGTTGTTGCTAAACAGAAAGACAGGAAGAGTTACATCCTTGCAGTCCCAAGGACAGCAGAGTGAAACTGTGCCAGCCCCACAAGGCAAATACTCTTCTGCTCTCTTATCAGTCCAGATTAAGTCAATGGCCATCCACACTGAGTCACCTGCACTTAAGTCAACGTCTGCCTGTTGCTTGAACCAGTGCTCTTCTTATCTGAGCATGTGCTCATGGCACAGAATTCTCTTTGGCTTTAAAACTTCAAAAATATATGGTATTTTAGAACAGCAGTATAGTTTCTGTGCAAGCGAAGGCCCATTACTTGCAGCTATTTGATTTACTAATTTAAAATTTCCTATTTTTTTCCCCATTTTAATGTCAGCACTGAAGTATTTGCTAATGGGAGAACTAGGTTACCGGCTGTGTATCTTTAGCTATTCTGCCCAATCTTCCTCCACCCAGTTTTGCCACCACCCAAAATGCAAGAGCAAGCAGCAGCCTGCCCTGGCCAAGTTGAGGAGTTCACTGCCTCAGGAAGTGATCAGATCACATCTCTGTGAGGATCTCCTGTCTTCTTGGGAATGAGAAATGCAGCTCCTGGGAAAACACAGCATGTGTGAAATGCTAAAGAGAAGACACAGAACAAGTTGCACCCAGTTTCAAAACTCCTATAGCAAGCTTGGGCACTCTGCGCAGTGAGAAGGACTGATGCCAGAAAGACGTGAGAAAAGCATGCACAGACAGCATTTCTGGGAGGGAAAACCCCTCCGTGGAGAAGATGCACTATGGGCTGCGTAGATGCTCAGAATACTTCACTTTCTCTTCTCTGTGCAGGGCTGGATGAATCCAAAATCTGTATGTGAGAGACTGCAACTGCTGTCTTGCCTAAGCATAACTAAGCATAATATATGCATAACTTTGGGCAGTGCTATTGGGAAACCCAGACTTACCTGAACTTCAGTAAACCTGTACCACAGCAGGATGGTTTTTTTTATTTACACATAGCAGAGGAGGACTTGGCTGGCAGTAGAGCCCACAAGCAAATACCACCATACAAACAGCAGCTAATAATAGTAGCTTCTCGGGAGAACTGAGCAATGTTGACTGTTGTCTGAATTTCTTGATGGCGCAGTCAGACCTGATGCAACAAAATGTAGTGCAGGAGCCAGGACATAACACTTCTCCCCATGCACAACATGGCTTTAGAGCCTCCTAGCATGGTGCTCCACTCACTTGCAGAGCACATGCAGTGGACAGGAACAAGCAAAGGGCATTGCTTCTGCTAACAACAGTCAGGCTAGACTGGTTATATTAATAATGCAGATTTGGAAATCTAAATACTTTATGCAAATAAAATATTTGATCAATATATATTTGATCAATATATAAAATATTGATCAATAGTTTTTATGCTCAGCAGCTGTACTTGAACCATCTACTCTGACCGAGTAAGAATTGCCATAGACCATGACTCTGAGGCTGCCTTGATGATTTTAAAAACCATTTTTTAAAGAAGACTGGCTTTACAAGACAAGGACAAGTGATAGAGAATCTGCAGCTTCAGATGAAGTGTTCCTTTTTTCACCTACTTCGCGTATTTGATAGCTTGCATTGTCCACACGTGTCAGCGCACATCAGTGTCAGGTGGCTTGGCTGGCCTGCTGCCATGCGATACTCACAAAAGACACTGAGGCAGAGCAGGAACCAGAGAACTCGTGAGTAGGACAGGGCCACAGAGAAGTTAGAGGGGAGATAAGATGGAGCTGAGTAGAAGCAGAGGGATGTATGATATGGGCATAAAGATATACTCAGCCCCAGAGGAGCTTGGGCCTTTCTTTGCTCCAGTTTTCTGAAAGTTTCTTGTTTCACCCAGTATTCATCATGATTTTTGAAGGCCAACCAAACCACAGTGTTAAATAATGGGCAAGCATGTTCTTGCTGTAGAACAGCAAGGCAATTACTTCTGCAAAGCACCCCACTGCTGAGACAGAAGCTCCTTACGTCAGCTGGATGTCTTTTGTTATCTAAACCTATCCCCTCTGTAATTGCACCAATTAGTATCACTGCAAATCTCATAATGTTCCTTATTTACGAAACACTGTTACCTTGCACCTGGCTTTGATGAGGTGAGAGTGAATCTGTGCTGTTTACAACCATTCAACCAGTCGGCTCCTCTGTTAGCCATGACCCCTTAAGAGATGAAGCCAGCACATGCACCAAAACGCTAGCCCTGACCACAGCACCCTACCACAGCCTGTGCATCCTACCTGGGCTTTTCGCTGTTCCTGTGGATGTAATATGCACGAGGAGAGACAAGAGAAAACTCAGGAAATCAGAGGAGGGAGTTGGTCCTGGTTATGCTGATGACAGCTCTTTATTAACTCGTTTCTTGTAGTCTTCCAGCCACCAGCATCAAAACTCTGCACGTTGTTTGCAGCTGAAGTAGGGGTCTCCGACTGTTCTGAAAACTGAAGGCTCGTTCCTGTAGTAATGAAATAAAAACCATTGATGTTACTGTTCCAGACTTTCAGCAGGGAATACTTTATTACTGTGATCCACTTGGCAAATATGAGTTCAGAATAACTTCCTAGAAGCTGGCAGAGTTACTCCAACTTTAAGGCTGTTAAGCTTATTATTTTAGCACATTTATGACTTCTTTTTTCTCATAATGACTTGAAGTGATGGCATATAGATGTCAAGTACCTACTCAACTTTCTTCATTTTCTCTTTTTTTCAAGTATACTTGGTGCTGTTCGAACTGCTCCTTTCATGCTGTACATTTTGATGACCAAAGGCCTGAAGCAGTCAGTGTGCGACCAGAGTTTTTACATTGGACCTGTCAGCAAATTCTGGGCATATGCATTTGTGCTAAGCAAAGCACCCGAACTAGGTGAGTAACCTCTCTCCCTTTTTCTCTCTCTATACCTATTTAGAGCAGAATGAAGAGAGCATTCTCCAGATGCCATCAGGCTCAACGCTATTCTTTCTCCTCTGCCTCTTTCAGTCCTCCTGGAAAATAGCTGGGTCTTTATCATTGTTTTGAAACTGCACGTTTTCAATTCATGTGGCAAAGTGTAAAGCCCCTCAGTTGGTTGCCCTAGCAATACAGGGCAGTCTCAGGTACTTATATATATAATCTAGGTTGCTCCAAGTCTCCACAGTGTGACTCATTTAGACAAACCTTCAAAGCTGAAATTACAGCTCAGCTTTCTGAGTTCTCTCCTAGCCATTTTCAGCATTCCTACGATGATGCTGGTTTCATGTAACAAAAACATGTAGGTCCACGTCCTCAAACGTGAAGTTCACTAAGTTCCAGTGTATTTAAAGGACTGGGGTCTGCCTTGTCACCAACCTGTCAATTAATTCATGTAGCCCACCTGCCAGCAGTGGATTTTATCTATCTGTAACAGCAACGGGACATCAGCCATTGATTCACAGCAGCAAGGCATCCTGTAAGTGGCAAAAGGCTTTCCCATTTCTCCTTAGAGCTCCGGCTGGTGCACATTTTCTTCATCTGCAAGTGGCCATGGCTCAAGGGTATTTGGCTCCCCTACAGAGTAAGAGCTGTGGGAAGAATGAAAACCAGGAAAAGCTAATAAGTCTCCATCGAGAAACTGTAGTTAAAGTTGTAGTTTGAATTCCAGAGACTTCTTTTCAAGTCCACAACAGTTTGCCAGGAATTCACCACCACCCTTTTTATATCTGAGCCTGCCAGTCAAGCACGCTTCATATGCTTTGTGTTTTTGTGTTTGTCAGTAGCAGGAGATGCAAGTCCAGTATTGCTCTGAGCTGGGCTCTCACGCTTTGCAAGTTCAGCCATGACCTCTGTAGGTCCAGGCTCAGCCCTGAGGGACTGGTCAACGTTATGGTCATGATGCAATTGATGAGAAAACATCACATCCCTTTTGCTCCCCATGAAACTTTTGTGAGGACATGTCCTGATCCCACAGCAAAGGATAAGCTGGCATTTCCCTCAGCATTACCAGGCCTGGCCGATTGCTTCTGAAGCCATCAGTGATTACAAACAAATCTGAATAGCAGCAGCAGCAGCCAGTCACCCCATGGATATTGAAGTGAGGGCTGGGCTAGAGCAGCTGTGTCAGCAAGTGGCTTCGAGTCAGATCCTACCTCCGTTCTGCAACATTCATCCTTAAATATACGTGTGGGCGTACAATTATGAAAAGTAACATGCTTCCTCCCTAAACATTGAAAGCTGTGGCTGTCTCCAAATAGAAACCAGTTTCCCACAACATCTCTGGCTTTTCCAATCCCCATTCCAGTGTGATGTGGATTTTTATAGACTGCTGTTTCTCCAGCAATTTATTTGGAATGATACTTTATATAGACTTGCCAAAGCCAACTTCATACCCTGTCTGCAGGTGTTCTTATCCCACAGCTTATTAGTGTAAGAAAGGATTGTTTTAATGGGAAGG